>NC_053026.1:564315954-564683058 GCF_003073215.2 Triticum urartu | reverse complement strand
GTTATTATAAACCAGCAGTGTATTGTCACAGTTCATTGATGAAGAAACGAATATCTGAATCAATCCCCTATCTTCTTCTTCTTCTTCTTCTTCCCCAAGTTCTCTTGTCCTACCTCTGTTTTTGTTGAAATCCCCAATTCTCTGTTACATCTAACCCTATCATAGGCTAGGCCATAAACAAATTGTGTCTCCTTCTGAGATCTTGAGGAAGCACTCCAAGAGCCTCAACCCACAACGCCGTGTGATCGAAATCCCAGGGTCGACGTGACATCCTAGACGGCGATGTCGACATTGGCTTAATTAGCGGCCCTGCGTGCATGCATGGCTGGCTGGCTAGCCAGTCCCGGGTCAGGTGAATTCTGCATCCATGGCTGAATGTGCTCCGTGTCGACTCAATTTTAATGTTTCTTGTGTTGACAGGATTGTCCAGAAATGGAAGCTCTATTGAGTTTAAGAAAGAAACTGAAATGTTGTACGTGTGAAGAATGATGGAAGTGTCTCAATCTCCATACATGGAAATGTTGGAAATATGCCCTAGAGGCAATAATAAAAGCATTATTATTATATTTCCTTGTTCATGATAATTGTCTTTATCCATGCTATAATTGTGTTATCCGGAAATCGTAATACATGTGTGAATAATAGACACCAACATGTCCCTAGTAAGCCTCTAGTTGACTAGCTCGTTGATCAACAGATAGTCATGGTTTCCTGACTATGGACATTGGATGTCATTGATAACGACATCACATCATTAGGAGAATGATGTGATGGACAAGACCCAATCCTAAACATAGCATAAGATCGTATAGTTCGTTTGCTAGAGTTTTTCCAATGTCAAGTATCCTTTCCTTAGACCATGAGATCGTGTAACTCCCGGATACCGTAGGAGTGCTTTGGGTGTACCAAACGTCACAACGTAACTGGGTGACTATAAAGGTATACTACGGGTATCTCCGAAAGTGTCTATTGGGTTGACACGGATCAAGACTGGGATTTGTCACTCCGTATGACGGAGAGGTATCACTGGGCCCACTCGGTAATGCATCATCATTATGAGCTCAAAGTGACCAAGTGTCTGGTCACGGGATCATGCATTACGGTACGAGTAAAGTGACTTGCCGGTAACGAGATTGAACAAGATATTGGGATACCGACGATCGAATCTCGGGCAAGTAGCATACCGATTGACAAAGGGAATTGTATACAGGGTTGCTTGAATCCTCGACATCGTGGTTCATCCGATGAGATCATCGAGGAGCATGTGGGAGCCAACATGGGTATCCAGATCCCGCTGTTGGTTATTGACCGGAGAGCAATCTCGGTCATGTCTACATGTCTCCCGAACCCGTAGGGTCTACACACTTAAGGTTCGGTGACGCTAGGGTTGTAGGGATATGTATATGCAGTAACCCGAATGTTGTTCGGAGTCCCGGATGAGATCCCAGACGTCACGAGGAGTTCCGGAATGGTCCGGAGGTAAAGAATTATATATAGGAAGTGCTATTTCGGCCATCGGGACAAGTTTCAGGGTCACCGATATTGTACCGGGACCACCGGAAGGGTCCCGGGGGTCCACCGGGTGGGGCCACCTATCCCGGAGGGCCCCATGGGCTGAAGTGGGAAGGGATCCAGCCCAAAGTGGGCTGGGGCGTCACTTACCCTAGGGCCCATGCGCCTAGGGTGGGGGAAACCCTAAAGTGGGGGCGCCCCCTTGCTTGGGGGGCAAGCCCCTTGGCCGCCGCCCCCCTAGGAGATTGCATCTCCTAGGGCCGCCGCCCCCCTAGGCCCCCTATATATAGTGGGGGGATGGAGGACCTCTTACCTTGGCCTTTGGTGCCTCCCTCTCCCTCTCCAACACCTCCTCCTCCTCCATAGAGCTTGGCGAAGCCCTGCCGGAGTACTGCAGCTCCATCACCACCACGCCGTCGTGCTGCTGCTGGAGCCATCTTCCTCAACCTCTCCTTCCCCCTTGCTGGATCAAGAAGAAGGAGACGTCACGCTGACCGTACGTGTGTTGAACGCGGAGGTGCCGTCCGTTCGGCGCTAGGATCTCCGGTGATTTGGGTCACGTCGAGTACGACTCCCTCATCCCCATTCTTTGAAAGCTTCCGCTCGCGATCTACAAAGGTATGTGGATGGATCCGATCACTCTTTGCTAGATGAACTCATAGATGGATCTTGGTGAAACCGTAGGAAAATTTTTGTTTTCTGCAACGTTCCCCAACAGTGGTATCGTGAGCTAGGTCTATGCGTAGTTCTCTTTGCACGAGTAGAACACAATTTGGTGTGGGCGTAGATGTTGTCAACTTTCTTGCCGCTACTAGTCTTATCTTGCTTCAGCGGTATTGTGGGATGAAGCGGCCCGGACCAACCTTACACGTACGCTTACGTGAGACCGGTTCCACCGACTAACATGCACTAGTTGCATAAGGTGGCTGGCGGGTGTCTGTCTCTCCCACTTTAGTTGGAGCGGATTCGATGAAAAGGGTCCTTATGAAGGGTAAATAGAAGTTGACAAATCACGTTGTGGCTTTCACGTAGGTAAGAAAACGTTCTTGCTAGAACCCTATTGCAGCCACGTAAAACTTGCAACAACAATTAGAGGACGTCTAACTTGTTTTTGCAGCAAGTGTTCTGTGATGTGATATGGCCAAAGTTGTGATGAATGATATATATGTGATGTATGAGATCATGTTCTTGTAATAGGAATCACGACTTGCATGTCGATGAGTATGACAACCGGCAGGAGCCATAGGAGTTGTCTTTATTTTTGTATGACCTGCGTGTCATTGAGAAACGCCATGTAAATTACTTTACTTTATTGCTAAACGTGTTAGCCATAGTAGTAGAAGTAATAGTTGGCGAGCAACTTCATGGAGACACGATGATGGAGATCATGGTGTCATGCCGGTGACAAGATGATCATGGAGCCCCAAGATGGAGATCAAAGGAGCTATGTGATATTGGCCATATCATGTCACTATTATTATTTGATTGCATGTGATGTTTATCATGTTTTGTACATCTTGTTTACTTAGAACGACGGTAGTAAATAAGATGATCCCTCATAATAATTTCAAGAAGGTGTTCCCCCTAACTGTGCACCGTTGCGACAGTTCGTTGTTTTGAAGCACCATGTGATGATCGGGTGTGATAGATTCCAACGTTCACATACAACGGGTGTAAGATAGATTTACACATGCAAACACTTAGGTTGACTTGACGAGCCTAGCATGTACAGACATGGCCTCGGAACACAGAAGACCGAAAGGTCGAGCATGAGTCGTATAGAAGATACGATCAACATGAAGATGTTCACCGACGTCGACTAGTTCGTCTCACGTGATGATCGGACACGGCCTAGTCAACTCGGATCATGTTATACTTAGATGACTGGAGGGATGTCTATCTGAGTGGGAGTTCATTGAATAATTTGATCAGATGAACTTAATTATCATGAACTTAGTCTAAAATCTTTACAATATGTCTTGTAGATCAAATGGCCAATGTTGTCCTCAACTTCAACGCGTTCCTAGAGAAAACCAAGCTGAAAGACGATGGCAGCAACTATACGTACTGGGTCCGGAACCTAAGGATCATCCTCATAGCTGCCAAGAAAGATTATGTCCTAGAAGCACCGCTAGGTGACGCACCCGTCCCACAGAACCAAGACGTTATGAACGCTTGGCAGACACGTGTTGATGATTACTCCCTCGTTCAGTGCGGCATGCTTTACAGCTTAGAACCGGGGCTCCAAAAACGTTTTGAGAGACACGGAGTATACGAGATGTTCATGTTGGGGAACGTAGTAATTTCAAAAAAATTCCTACGCACACGCAAGATCATGGTGATGCATAGCAACGAGAGGGGAGAGTATGATCTACGTACCCTTGTAGATCGCAACGGAAGCGTTGACACAACGTAGAGGAAGTAGTCGTACGTCTTCCCGATCCGACCGATCCAAGCACCGTTACTCCGGCACCTCCGAGTTCTTAGCACACGTACAGCTCGATGACGCTCCCCAGGCTCCGATCCAGCAAAGCTTCGGGGATGAATTCCGTCAGCACAATGGCGTGGTGATGATGATGATGTTCTACCGACGCAGGGCTTCGCCTAAGCACTACAACGATATGACCGAGGTGGAATATGGTGGAGGGGGGCACCGCACACGGCTAAGGAACGATCACGAAGATCAACTTGTGTGTTCTAGGGTGCCCCCTTGCCTCCGTATATAAAGGATCCAAGGGGGGGGTGCGGCCGGCCCTAGAGGAGGCGCGCAGGAGGAGTCCTACTCCTACCGGGAGTAGGACTCCCCTTCCTTTCCTTGTCCAAGTAGGAGAGACGGAAGGAGAGAAGGAAAGGGGGGCGCCGCCCCTCCCTCCTTGTCCAATTCGGACTAGGGGGAGAGGGGGCGCGCGGCCTGCCCTGGCAGCCCCTTCCTCTTCTCCACTTTAGGCCCATGAGGCCCATTAACCCCCCGGGGGGTTCCGGTAACCCCCCGGTGCTCCGGTTTTATCCGAAACTTCCCCGGAACACTTCCGGTGTCCGAATATAGTCATCCAATATATCAATTTTTATGTCTTGACCATTTCGAGACTCCTCGTCATGTCCGTGATCACATCCGGGACTCCGAACTAACTTCGGTACATCAAAATGCATAAACTCATAATAACTGTCATCGTAACTTTAAGCGTGCGGACCCTACAGTTCGAGAACAATGTAGACATGACCGAGACACATCTCCGGTCAATAACCAATAGCGGGACCTAGATGCCCATATTGGCTCCTACATATTCTACGAAGATCTTTATCGGTCAGACCGCATAACAACATACGTTGTTCCCTTTGTCATCGGTATGTTACTTGCCCGAGATTCGATCGTCGGTATCCAATACCTAGTTCAATCTCGTCACCGGCAAGTCTCTTTACTCGTTCCGTAATACATCATCTCACAACTAACACATTAGTTGCAATGCTTGCAAGGCTTATGTGATGTGCATTACCGAGAGGGCCCGGAGATACCTCTCCGACAATCGGAGTGACAAATCCTAATCTCGAAATACGCCAACCCAACATGTACCTTTGGAGACACCTGTAGAGCTCCTTTATAATCACCCAGTTACGTTGTGACGTTTGGTAGCACACAAAGTGTTCCTCCGGCAAACGGGAGTTGCATAATCTCATAGTCATAGGAACATGTATAAGTCATGAAGAAAGCAATAGCAACATACTAAACGATCGGGTGCTAAGCTAGTGGAATGGGTCATGTCAATCAGATCATTCAACTAATGATGTGATCTCGTTAATCAAATAACAACTTCTTTGTCTATGGTTAGGAAACATAACCATCTTTGATTAACGAGCTAGTCAAGTAGAGGCATACTAGTGACACTCTGTTTGTCTATGTATTCACACATGTATTATGTTTCCGGTTAATACAATTCTAGCATGAATAATAAACATTTATCATGATATAAGGAAATAAATAATAACTTTATTATTGCCTCTAGGGCATATTTCCTTCAGTTCGAAGAGCTGAAAATGGTTTTCCAAGCTCATGCCTGGGTCGAGAGATATGAAGTCTCCGACAAGTTTTTCAGCTGTAAGATGGAGGAAAATAGTTCTGTCAGTGAGCACATACTCACAATGTCTGGGTTACATAACTGCTTGACTCAGCTGGGAGTTAATCTCCCGGATGACGCGGTCATTGACAGAATCCTTCAGTCGCTTCCACCAAGCTACAAGAGCTTTGTGATGAACTTCAATATGCAGGGGATGGAAAAGACCATTCCTGAATTATTTGCAATGCTGAAATCAGCAGAGGTAGAAGTCAAAAAGGAACATCAAGTGTTGATGGTGAATAAAACCACTAAGTTCAAGAAAGGCAAGGGTAAGAAGAACTTCAAGAAGGACGGCAAGGGAGTTGCCGCGCCCGGTAAGCAAGCTACCGGGAAGAAGCCAAAGAATGGACCCAAGCCTGAGACTGAGTGATTTTATTGCAAGGGAAGTGGTCACTGGAAGCGGAACTGCCCCAAATACTTAGCGGACAAGAAGGCCGGCAAAACAAAAGGTATATGTGATATACATGTAATTGATGTGTACCTTACCAGTACTCGTAGTAGCTCCTGGGTATTTGATACCGGTGCAGTTGCTCACATTTGTAACTCAAAGCAGGAGCTGCGGAATAAGCGGAGACTGGCGAAGGACGAGGTGACGATGCGCGTCGGGAATGGTTCCAAGGTCGATGTGATCGCCGTCGGCACGCTACCTCTACATTTACCTACGGGATTAGTTTTAAACCTCAATAATTGTTATTTAGTGCCAGCTTTGAGCATGGACATTGTATCGGGATCTCGTTTAATTTGAGATGGCTACTCATTTAAATCCGAGAATAATGGTTGTTCTATTTATATGAGAGATATGTTTTATGGTCATGCTCCGATGGTGAATGGTTTATTCTTAATGAATCTCGAGCGTAATGCTACACATGTTCATAGTGTGAATACCAAAAGATATAAGGTTGATAATGATAGTCCCACATACTTGTGGCACTGCCGCCTTGGTCACATAGGTGTCAAACGCATGAAGAAGCTCCATGCAGATGGACTTTTAGAGTCTCTTGATTATGAATCATTTGACACATGCGAACCATGCCTCATGGGTAAAATGACCAAGACTCCATTCTCAGGAACAATGGAGCGAGCAACCAACTTATTGGAAATCATACATACTGATGTGTGTGGTCCAATGAGCGTTGAGGCTCGCGGTGACTATCGTTATGTTCTCACCCTCACTAATGACTTGAGTAGATATGGGTATGTCTACTTAATGAAACACAAGTCTGAAACCTTTGAAAAGTTCAAGGAATTTCAGAGTGAGGTTGAGAATCAACGTGACAGAAAAATCAAATTTTTGCGATCAGATCATGGAGGAGAATACTTGAGTCACGAATTTGGCACACACTTAAGAAAATGTGGAATAGTTTCACAACTCACGCCGCCTGGAACACCTCAGCGTAATGGTGTGTCCGAACGTCGTAATCGCACTCTATTAGATATGGTGCGATCTATGATGTCTCTTACCGATTTACCGCTATCTTTTTGGGGCTATGCTTTAGAGACTGCCGCATTCACTTTAAATAGGGCTCCGTCGAAATCTGCTGAGATGACACCGTATGAATTATGGTTTGGGAAGAAACCTAAGCTGTCGTTTCTAAAAGTTTGGGGATGCGATGCTTATGTCAAGAAACTTCAACCTGAAAAGCTCGAACCCAAGTCAGAAAAATGTGTCTTCATAGGATACCCTAAAGAAACTATTGGGTATACCTTCTACCTCAGATCTGAAGGCAAGATCTTTGTTGCCAAGAATGGATCCTTTCTAGAGAAAGAGTTTCTCTCGAAAGAAGTAAGTGGGAGGAAAGTAGAACTTGATGAAGTATTACCTCTTGAACCGGAAAATGGGCAACTCAAGAAAATGTTCCTGAGGTGCCTGCACTGACTAGAGAGGAAGTTAATGATGATGATCATGAAACTTCAGATCAAGTTGCTACTGAACTTCGTAGGTCCACAAGGACATGTTCCGCACCAGAGTGGTACGGCAACCCTGTCTTGGAAATCATGTTGTTAGACAACGGTGAACCTTCGAACTATGAAGAAGCGATGGCGGGCCCGGATTCCGACAAATGGCTAGAAGCCATGAAATCCGAGATAGGATCCATGTATGAAAACAAAGTATGGACTTTGACTGACTTGCCCGTTGAGAGGCGAGCCATAGAAAATAAATAGATCTTTAAGAAGAAGACAGACGCGGATGGTAATGTGACCATCTATAAAGCTCGGCTTGTCGCTAAGGGTTATCGACAAGTTCAAGGGGTTGACTACGATGAGACTTTCTCACCGGTAGCGAAGCTAAAGTCCGTCCGAATCATGTTAGCAATTGCCGCATTCTATGATTATGAGATATGGCAAATGGACGTCAAAACGGCATTCCTTAATGGTTTCCTTAAGGAAGAATTGTATATGATGCAGCCGGAAGGTTTTGTCGATCCTAAGAATGCTGACAAGGTGTGCAAGCTCCAACGCTCGATTTATGGGCTGGTGCAAGCATCTCGGAGTTGGAACATTCACTTTGATGAGATGATCAAAGCGTTTGGGTTTACGCAGACTTATGGAGAAGCCTGCGTTTACAAGAAAGTGAGTGGGAGCTCTGTAGCATTTCTCATATTATATGTAGATGACATACTTTTGATGGGAAATGATATAGAACTCTTGGACAGCATTAAGGCCTACTTGAATAAGAGTTTTTCAATGAAGGACCTTGGAGAAGCTGCATATATATTAGGCATCAAGATCTATAGAGATAGATCAAGACGCCTCATAGGTCTTTCACAAAGCACATACCTTGATAAGATATTGAAGAAATTCAATATGGATCAGTCTAAGAAGGGGTTCTTGCCTGTGTTACAAGGTGTGAAATTGAGCTCAGCTCAATGTCCGACCACGGCAGAAGATATAGAAGAGATGAGTGTCATCCCCTATGCCTCAGCCATAGGTTCTATTATGTATGCCATGCTGTGTACCAGACCTGATGTAAACCTTGCC
Source organism: Triticum urartu (assembly GCF_003073215.2). Lineage (NCBI taxonomy): Eukaryota > Viridiplantae > Streptophyta > Magnoliopsida > Poales > Poaceae > Triticum > Triticum urartu. Next base: position 564,674,455 of record NC_053026.1, on the reverse strand, counting down.
GTAAGTTTGGTAGGAAGGTACCAAAGTAATCCCGGCAAGGAACACTGGACAGCGGTCAAGAATATCCTGAAGTACCTGAAAAGGTCTAAGGAAATGTTTCTCGTTTATGGAGGTGACGAAGAGCTCGTCGTAAAGGGTTACGTCGACGCTAGCTTCGACACAGATCTGGATGACTCCAAGTCACAAACCGGATACGTGTATATTTTGAATGGTGGGGCAGTAAGCTGGTGCAGTTGCAAGCAGAGCGTCGTGGCGGGATCTACATGTGAAGCGGAGTACATGGCAGCCTCGGAGGCAGCGCATGAAGCAATTTGGGTGAAGGAGTTCATCACCGACCTAGAAGTCATACCCAATGCGTCGGGGCCAATCAAACTCTTCTGTGACAACACTGGAGCTATTGCACTTGCCAAGGAGCCCAGATTTCACAAGAAGACCAGGCACATCAAGCGTCGTTTCAACTCCATTCGTGAAAATGTTCAAGATGGAGACATAGATATTTGTAAAGTACATACGGACCTGAATGTAGCAGATCCGTTGACTAAACCTCTCCCTAGAGCAAAACATGATCAACACCAGAATTCCATGGGTGTTCGATTCATCACAATGTAACTAGATTATTGACTCTAGTGCAAGTGGGAGACTGTTGGAAATATGCCCTAGAGGCAATAATAAAAGCATTATTATTATATTTCCTTGTTCATGATAATTGTCTTTATCCATGCTATAATTGTATTATCCGGAAATCGTAATACATGTGTGAATAATAGACACCAACATGTCCCTAGTAAGCCTCTAGTTGACTAGCTCGTTGATCAACAGATAGTCATGGTTTCCTGACTATGGACATTGGATGTCATTGATAACGAGATCACATCATTAGGAGAATGATGTGATGGACAAGACCCAATCCTAAACATAGCATAAGATCGTATAGTTCGTTTGCTAGAGTTTTTCCAATGTCAAGTATCCTTTCCTTAGACCATGAGATCGTGTAACTCCCGGATACCGTAGGAGTGCTTTGGGTGTACCAAACGTCACAACGTAACTGGGTGACTATAAAGGTATACTACGGGTATCTCCGAAAGTGTCTATTGGGTTGACACGGATCGAGACTGGGATTCGTCACTCCGTGTGACGGAGAGGTATCACTGGGCCCACTCGGTAATGCATCATCATTATGAGCTCAAAGTGACCAAGTGTCTGGTCACGGGATCATGCATTACGGTACGAGTAAAGTGACTTGCCGGTAACGAGATTGAACAAGGTATTGGGATACCGACGATCGAATCTCGGGCAAGTAACATACCGATTGACAAAGGGAATTGTATACGGGGTTGCTTGAATCCTCGACATCGTGGTTCATCCGATGAGATCATCGAGGAGCATGTGGGAGCCAACATGGGTATCCAGATCCCGCTGTTGGTTATTGACCGGAGAGCGATCTCGGTCATGTCTACATGTCTCCCCGAACCCGTAGGATCTACACACTTAAGGTTCGGTGACGCTAGGGTTGTAGGGATATGTATATGCAGTAACCCGAATGTTGTTCGGAGTCCCGGATGAGATCCCGGACGTCACGAGGAGTTCCGGAATGGTCCGGAGGTAAAGAATTATATATAGGAAGTGCTATTTCGGTCATCGGGACAAGTTTCGGGGTCACCGGTATTGTACCGGGACCACCGGAAGGGTCCCGGGGGTCCACCGGGTGGGGCCACCTATCCCGAAGGGCCCCATGGGCTGAAGTGGGAAGGGATCCAGCCCAAAGTGGGCTGGGGCGCCACTTCCCCTAGGTCCCATGCGCCTAGGGTGGGGGAAACCCTAAAGGGGGGGGGGCGCCCCCTTGCTTGGGGGGCAAGCCCCCCACCCCTTGGCCGCCGCCCCCCTAGGAGATTGCATCTCCTAGGGTCGGCGCCCCCCTAGGCCCCCCTATATATAGTGGGAGGGATGGAGGACCTCTTACCTTGGCCTTTGGTGCCTCCCTCTCCCTCTCCAACACCTCCTCCTCCTCCATAGAGCTTGGCGAAGCCCTGTCGGAGTACTGCAGCTCCATCACCACCACGCCGTCGTGCTGCTGCTGGAGCCATCTTCCTCAACCTCTCCTTCCCCCTTGCTGGATCAAGAAGAAGGAGACGTCACGCTGACCGTACGTGTGTTGAACGCGGAGGTGCCGTCCGTTCGGCGCTAGGATCTCCGGTGATTTGGATCACGTCGAGTACGACTCCCTCATCCCCATTCTTTGAACGCTTCCGCTCGCGATCTACAAAGGTATGTGGATGGATCCGATCACTCGTTGCTAGATGAACTCATAGATGGATCTTGGTGAAACCGTAGGAAAATTTTTGTTTTCTGCAACGTTCCCCAACAGGAGACCCGCGTGATATATATTGATAGGAGAGGTTGATACATGATGCGGCAGCACAAAGGGCTAACCGAAAGGAGAAGATTACATGAAGGTTTAGAGAGATAAAGAGATAAAGGAGAATAAATGATATCTCTAACCTCCTAACAATATCTCCTAATGTTTATATAAAAGAGAATACGTGACATGCCACTTATACATGCGTGACATGTCGGTATTGCATGTCTAACACGCCCCCTTAATCTGAACTTCTGCAGTTGAGATTATGTTTAAACTCTTCGAATGGTCTTGTAGCCAAAGCTTTTGTAAATCCATCTGCAACTTGATCTTTTGAAGGAATAAACCGAATTTCCAACTCCTTGCTTGCAACTCTTTCTCTCACAAAGTGATAGTCGATCTCAATGTATTTTGTCCTTGCATGAAACACAGGATTAGCAGAAAGATATGTGGCACCGAGATTATCACACCAAAGACATGGTGTTTGAGCATGTATTCCAAGTTCCTTGAGTATGGCCTTAACCCAAATGATATCAGCTGTTGCATTAGCTAGTGCTTTGTACTCTGCCTCGGTACTAGATCGTGACAATATTGCTTGCTTCTTGGCACACCAAGAAATAAGATTAGGTCCAAAGAAAACTGCAAAACCACCAGTGGACTGTCTGTCATCCAAGCATCTTGCCCAATTAGAATCAGAAAAAGCACTGACAAGAGTAGAGGATGACTTGCTGAAAGTGAGTCCAACGCTCAAGGTGCTCTTTACATATCGCAGAATTCACTTAGCAGTAGTCCAATGAACTGAGGCAGGTGCATGCAGAAACTGACAAACCTTATTAACGGCAAAAGAAATATCAGGCCGTGTAAGTGTTAAGTACTGAAGTGCTCCAACCAAACTTTTGTACTTGGTGCCATCCTCTTGATTCAGGAGTACACCCTCTGCAAGAGATAATCTTTCTGCACTGGAAAGTGGAGTCGGGGATGGTTTACAGTCTCGCATCCCAGCCTTGCTCAAAAGATCAGTTGCATATTTTTCCTACGAAAGATGTAGACCACCTTCACTGTTTTGCTTCACCTCAATACCAAGAAAGAAGTGAAGATCTTCAAGATCCTTGAGAGCAAAATCTGAGTGCAAATCTTGCAACAAAGCTGTGACTGCCTTATCAGAGGAACTGGTGACAATAATATCATCGACATAGATAAGCACAAAAATGATAGTGTGTGACTTCTTGTGAATAAACAGTGATGTATCTGACTCGGAAGGAACAAAACCAAGGGCTTGCAGTTTAGCACTCAAGCGAGAATACCATGCTCTAGGGGCTTGCTTGAGACCATAGAGGGACTTATCAAGCTTGCAAATGTGAAACGGTTTGTGTTTATCTTCATACCCAGGAGGCTGTTTCATGTAAACTTCCTCTTTCAAAACACCATGGAGGAACGCATTCTGTACATCTAGCTGAGAAAGGCTCCAATCTCTGGACACAGCAACAAACAAGACAAGACGAATGGTGGTAGCTTTAACAACAGGACTGAAAGTGTCCTCATAGTCAAGTCCATACCTCTGCTTAAAACCCTTAGCAACGAGTTTGGCTTTGTAGAGATCAATGGTGCCGTCTGCCCAACGTTTGATGCGATGCACCCATTTACAATCAATGATGTTTTGACATGGCTGATAAGGAACAAGGTGCCAAGTTTTATTGTTCTGCAGAGCACGAAACTCCTCATCCATAGCATGCTTCCACCGGGGATCAGCAAGAGCGTCGGCAACATTACGAGGTTCACCTATGGAATCAAAGGAAGCAGCTAAACCATACTTTGTTTTATAATTAACCAGCTGAATTGCTCCTGCCTGCAAACGTGTACGAGGCAGCAGCGAAGGAGCCGCAGATGATCCTGACGAAGGCGCAGACTGCGACGGGTGAGATCCCAGCGATCCCGAGGGCGCGGAGCCGCTTGGCAGAGCGGGATCCTTTGGGGCAGCGGTCGTGGAAGGAACAGCAGGCGCGGCCACAGAGGATCCAGGCAGATCGGCCACGGGGACAGCGCCGCACCCACCCGATGCAGCCGCAGGGGGCCGCCTGGAGTAGACCTGCGAGACCGGCGCGTACCGCCTGGTCAGGCTGCCCCCTACAGCTGATTGGCGTGCCTCGCCTGGGGGAACCGGCTCGATGGGCAGGCGCAACATGGCAGGGCGGGGCTGGCTCGGTGGGTTGGTGAGCGGCTTGCCCGAGCCCAGCGGTGATCCCGAGCCCAGCAGCGATCCCGAGGAGGATGCGGTCGGGCTTGACAAAGTCAGGGACGCTGATCCCGATGAGGATTCCCTTGGATCGCTTGTGTCCTCTTCTGTTTCTGCAAATACATTATTTTCTACGTCGTTTTCTGCTGAAATACAAAACTCGGGTGCAACAGGAGATGGATTAGTCAAAGTTGAGTCAGTACAATTATCATTACCCTCACACAGAACGTCGGAGAGATGAGGAGGAAGGAGAATGATTTCCTTTCGGAGAAGGGCGCCAGCATTTGGATGGAGTTTTGCAAAAAGGAATTGAGTTTCATCGAACACAACATCACGTGAGATATAAACACGTCCGGTGGAAACATCTAAACACTTGACACCCTTATGTTGAGCACTATACCCAAGAAAAACACATTGCTTAGACCGTAAACTAAGCTTACGAGTGTTATAGGGACGAAGGTTTGGCCAACAGGCACACCAAAAAACGTGAAGTGTTGTGTAATCTGGTGTGACATGAAGGAGACGTTCAGTGGGTGTTTCATTAGAGATAGTGCGACTAGGCCACATGTTAATGAAATGCACGGCAGAGAGAAAGGCTTCGTCCCAAAATTTTAGTGGCATTGAATCAGAAGCTAAGATAGCAAGACCTACTTCAACGATGTGCCTATGTTTGTGTTCAGCAGAGCCATTCTGTTGGTGCGCATGTGGGCAAGAGACGTGATGCGAGATACCTATCTTTTGAAAGAAAGAATTTAGTTTCTCATACTCACACCCCCCAGTCTGACTGCACAGAAATGATTTTGTTGTCAAACTTGCGTTCAACGAGAGCTTGAAAATTGTAGAAAACTTGGAACACATCAGCACATTTCTTAAGAAGATATATCCATGTATACTTGCTGTAATCATCAATAAAGCTCACATAATAAGAATGTCTGCCGACAGAGGTGGGGGCAGGACCCCATACATCAGAAAAAATAAGCTGCAAAGGCTTAGTGGATACACTAGTGGACACAGGATATGGCAACTGATGACTTTTTGCTCGTTGACATGAATCACAAATGGTTTCTAAGTTCCTCTCACCAACAACTGGTAGTTTATTTCTACTAAGAATCTGATGAACGGTAGAAAAAGAGGGATGGCCTAAGCGATTGTGCCACCTTTCAGCAGAAAGCTTGATGGCACCATACACTTTCTTATTGTACTGGCAATACTTGGGAAGCAAAGCATAGAGGCCTTCAACATAGACACCCCTATGGAGAACTCTATTCGTGACCTGATCCTTGATCAAAAAGAAGAACAGATTATTGTCAAGAGCAATACGATGGTCAGATAGCAAAGTCTTGGAAGCATTTGGAACATATAGGATGTCATTGATTTCAAGATTTTTGTGTGGGGTTTTGATAAAAGATTGACCAACATGACTTATCTCCATACATGCACCGTTTGCTACAGTGTAGACTTGATCATGGCCACAATATTTCTCCTGCATAGTCAGCCTGTCCAACTCGCCAGTAATGTGGTTGGTGGCACCCGTGTCCATGTACCAGTTGGTGTCAACGCCATAAGACACGTCGGCTGCAGCTGCAACTTTCTTTTTATGGGAATTCTTGTCATCGACGTAGCGCCAATCATAGTCTTTTGCAATATCGTTTGTTTTTTTTTGCATATTTGACATTTATTTTCATACCCTTCATACCCTTGGGAGGGGCGCCGATTGTTGTTGCCGGAGTGCCGGTTGTAGCCGCCGCCACCAGAGGAGTTCTGGTTCAGATGATAGTGACCACCACCACCAGAACCCGACCCCTGGTAGCCCCCGTTGTTTTGGTGGAAGCCATAGCCGCCACCCTGGTAGCCGCCGCCTCCGCCCGCCATGTGATAGCCACTAGGAGCGCCACCGCCAGGTCCACCACCGGCAGCGTTGTAGTCGCCGCCGCCGCTGCTGCCACCACCGCGAGGACCACCACCCCCGCCTTTGCGGTAGCCATCGTTGCTGCCACCAGAACGACCCCATGAGGCAATGTTTGCGGATGACTTGAAGCCACCATTACCATCGCCATGGAACATCTCCATACGCTGATCGAAGTTCGACACGAGGAAGAAGAGGCCGTCAACGGTGATGGGCTCGGTGCGGATGTCTAGCGTGGAGATGATAGGTTGATAATCCATGTCAAGCCCGGTGATGATGAAGGAGATGAGCTCCCCTTCTCCAAGGGGTTTGCCCGCTGCGGTGAGCTCATCGGAGAGGGAGCGCATGTGGCCAAAATAGGCGGAGGCTGACATGGATCCCTTCTGGGCGTTGGTGAGAGCAGAACGAAGGTTGTTGGCGCGGGATAGCGAGACGACAGAGAACATCGTGGCCAAGGCAGTCCAGATCGCATGAGAGGACTCAAGCGAGGCAACTTGGATGAGGACTTCCTTGGACAAATTGCGTAGGAGATACGCAACGATCAGTTGATCCTGGACAAGCGAGGTGGCATAGGCAGGGTTAGGGATGACCTGATCCTTGCCATCCTTGTCTTTGGTGGTGAGGATTTTGGAAGGCTCCGCGGTGGTGCCATCGATGTAGCCATAGAGGCCAGCGCCCAGTATTTGGGATCGAGCTTGAGCTTTCCAAAGAACGTAGTTCGTCCGGGTAAGCGGCTCAGATGTGTTGTAGTTGAGGGTGGGGGAGATGGCGGTGTTGGAGGAAGACATGATGGGAGGGGAATGGGTGGCGGGCTGAAGGGAAAGCTTAGGTTGGGGACGCCCCGGGCTCAGATGTGTTGTAGTTGAGGGTGGAGGAGATGGCGGTGTTGGAGGAAGACATGATGGGAGGGGATGGGTGGCGGGCTGAAGGGAAAGCTTAGGTTGGGGACGATGGAGATGGGCGGCTGTCGAGAGGTAGGAGGTGCAAGCTAGATGCAATCGGAAGAGCCTGCTCTGTATACCATGTGGAGAATGATGGAAGCGTCTCAATCTCCGTACATGGAGACCCGCATGATATATATTGATAGGAGAGGTTGATACATGATCCGGCAGCACAAAGGGCTAACCGAAAGGAGAAGATTACAGGGAGGTTTAGAGAGATAAAGAGATAAAAGAGAATAAATGATATCTCTAACCTCCTAACAATATCTCCTAATGTTTATATAAAAGAGAATACGTGACATGCCACTTATACATGCGTGACATGTCAGTATTGCATGTCTAACAGTACGTATGTAGCTAGTCTAGTATCTCTTCTGCTATGAGTATTTTACTACCATGTTCAAATTGTTGAGAACAATTTCCATGATGCACATCATACTATGACTGAAAATGTGTGGACATACCCGGGAAAAAACTCAACTTACAAAAAAAAAGGGTTAACAGGATTACACAATGTTTAGCAATGTGAATATTTGCTCTCAGGATTCAATGCAAGCCAGATACTCTCTTTTTTTTGCGGGGTGCAAGCCAGATACTCTCTTTTGTAAAAGATTCGTTCTTTAAGAATACAAGACAAATGTTTACTGCAACAGGTAACAAATTTAGCATATACGGAGCAACATGAAAAAATATGTGTTGCTATTTACAAATTATTCATATCTACAACAAATGTTTAGTCACACTGAATACTTTACTATGGTAGAGGACGGCCAGTTGCAGTTGCTTCGTGGTTTAATCAGCGGTCGCCGCCATCATGTTCATAACCGTAAAATTGGCTGTCGGAATTTGGCAGTTCTGCTGAAATGAAACAAACGCTCTGTCATGGCATGGAACAAAAGGAAGATCTTAGATTCACCCCTAATTGTAACTTTGAAGGAGCCGGCATTTCAATAATTTGGTACTCACGAGTTATGCATACAAGGTCTAGCTATTCTGTAGGTATAAACACTAATTTGCTATCATCTTATCTTAGTTTCGAAGTCTGAAAGAATTCTTACTGGAAAGGACTTTTGTCGGAGCTTAATTGTCAACAGAGGTAATCTCACAACAGAAGTAACTTAAATAGTATCACATACCGATGTTAGCTTGCACGAAGTCCTGCTCTGTCAGATGTGCTTGTAGTTCTAGCAATTCCTCTGACTGCAAGAACAAACGTAATCATGACATAGAAAAGGGAAGAAAAGAAACTTCCATAAAATCGTTTGTGAAGATATTTGTTCTGTTCTTAAGAATGATTCCCATGATATATTTAAAAACGTACTTCAAATGGACTTAACCCACTGAAGATGTCAGCCTGCACATTGTTAACTGACGAGGTTCCCAGACTAACTCCATCTGAGGAAGTCCCAGCGACACCTTCAGCACCCAACAATGCATAATGGAGAAGTGATTTGAGAATTATTGATCTAGAAGACTGCATATAAATTAGAAAAACTGGGCGTAGCAAGCACACCTGCTACAGGATAAGAAGTAACAGGAGCAACAGTTGTCGAGAAGCTGAAGTGTCCATTCTGTTGGCCAGTTAGACTTGCAGCTGTGAATGTGATTGGGTCATCCTCTGGAACCTACCATCCAGGAAACATTTCAGGCTGTCAATGAAAAACTGTGGGATGGAATTGTTGATTGTGCCATATGTAACTTTATAACTTACTGGTACAGGAATGTGGGACGGAATAGTTGGCTCTGCTGAAAATGATCCCTGTCCCTGATCATTTATGAAATTTCCCTGGGCCAGATAGTAAGGAGTTCCTACAGCAAGTTGATCCCCAAAACTACCAGAATTCATAAGGCATATAAAATATAAAAATTCTTGCGATGAAGCAGCAATTACAGTATGGAGGATGTGTGATACAAAATTATGCAGGTGTTTAATATTGACCTTGATGCACAGTCTGTCCATAAGTGGGCTGTGAAAACGGCAGTGTTTCTTGGTTTGAAGGACCGGCATCATTGTTTGACAGGACTGCGGCCCGTGAGAACCCATTCAATGGGCGTCGATCACCAAATTCTGCAATAAGTTGAATTTAGAGAAACATGTACCGCAACAAAGATCAGCGATGGAACTAATTAAAAATCACCATGTTGTGCGGCCATGCTATTAGGATATTGCCATGTTGTTCTAGCTTGTACAGAAGGACCTGCATCATTGTTCAGAGGCATTGCACGGACAGGGCGGCCATCGTTCATGAAGTAATCAGGGGTAAGACCACCTGAGCTCTCCCGCTCGTCAAACTTCTTATACGCAGATTTTTTCCAATTGTTCACTTTATGCTGTAACAGAATTTTTCAAGGTAATTGCCAGCACTATTATTTTAGTGAGTATCAACTGGCTAACTATGATAGAAGTGGAACAGTATTAGATTTAATACCTGTGGAAACTGATTGACGTTGTTGACACTGTAAGGAACATAGTTATCAGTCATCTTACCGACAAGATCATAGAAATCATTGAATAAGATTTCACAATTATCCTCTGGAACCCAATAGGAATAGATCTCATCCCCAGGAACAGACGTGTTGGCATGTTTAATCATGGTATTCCAATCCCCTTTTTTCATGCCAGTAAGCTAATTGCCACAAATTGAGAGTTATCTTATCAGTTAATGAAATGCTACCAGATATTATAGTGCATGTTAATACATTTAGCAGTGCATATCCAAAAAAGTCGTAACTCCTAAGAGATGCTGGATATCTTATTTCAGCAATGATCAACTATTAACTAATATCTATTGCAGGTAATTTGAAACGCTGAAGACTGTAGAAGTATAATTATGACTATATTTACCTTTTGGAGAACAGATTCATCCCTGTGATACTGACGCATCAAGTGCTTCACTGTAGTGATATTTTTCTCAACAAGGATAGCACAATGTTTTCCCTTTAGAGAAATTTTCTCCAAACAATGTACCGCTTCTTCTTTAGACGGAGGATAACTCTTTTTATTTACTGAAAGTAAACAAAATTGTAGGATGTGTTAAGATAAGATTGCTAAGATGCAATTGCTTCATTCTGGCTACCACTGCATCTGATGATAATGGCATTGAGAAAAGGATTAATGTACATGGTAAACAATAAATCGATTTACCATGCTTAGTATTAATCTACGACCTAATAGTCAACTCTAAATAAGATCTGTATTGACCAAAGAAAAGTGCAATCCCAAATCCAAGTCACAGTATTAAGTATAGTTTTGTCAGATTCGAAGTACCGCTAGACGAGGCGGTTAGCCTCTGCCTAGCACCTAGGAGGTCATACAGTTTTGACTGACAGTGTGTATTTGGGATATTATATGCCTATAGATATTAATTTACAGAAATTTTGTGACGCAACAAGCCATTCCCTTTTAAAAGCAGAACATTTAGTGCTAAGACTTCATATTTTCAGATGAAATAATGCTTTTTATGATATAATGTTTCAGATGAAATAATGTCTGCCAATGCCAAATATGTTTCAGATGAAATAATGTCACTGCACAAGGCCATAAAATTTTATGGAAGATATGATATGTGTTTAACATTTTTTTAAACTTAAATTAGCCTGGCAGCCACTTAAAGGACGAGCTTGTTCTTCGGCTAACTATGGAAAACAATAAAATGTTCTTCGGCCCTCCCTGGTTCCACCATGAATGAGCAAATTACAGTGTATTAAATTTTCCAATGCAATATAGTTAATATACTCACATTCACTTCGGCGGTCTTTGACGACAAAAGGATCAGTGATTGCTTCCTGAACTCTGGTAGTAAGAACCTGCCTTTTCACTCGTGCTGTCAATCTTAACTTTTTCCCATGGGAGCTCTCTGGAAAAACGAAGGAACCAAGAGAGGACTCGCCATTTGTTAGACTAACAGTTGACAACACTAACTCTTTCCCTTTATGCATATATATCTGCTTGTTGAACTCCTCTTTGGTGAAGTCCGCTTGCCCTTGCTCAGTAAAGAAATCAGCATGGACTGCTAAAATCTCAATTTGCAATTTAGAAAGGTCTCCCTGCATGATTTGCCTATCATTTTCAAATATGGCTACCTTAGCGTTTCCTCCATTCTGCCATTGTACTGAACATCCAGTGAAAAGTGTATATATTGGTCTGTCAACATCGACAAAGCGCAGCTTGACTCCAGTGATGCCTCCAGTTTCAGGAAAACCATCTGATATCTGCCTATATTTTTTAAAATAAGATGAGAGTGAGGCAGTGACAAGAGGAAGTTTCCAGATTATGTTGAAATAAAATACTTGGTTTGACAGTAAGGATCATGACATGAATCAAAGAACATGTAGGGCGAGAAAAATAAAATGGCAGATACCTAGGAGGTTCATCAATGCCATTAGGAAGTGAAGCTGCTTGTCTTCCTTGTACCTATAGCATGACATAGCCAAAAGTAGTTAGGATAGAGTGCAGGTACAGATAAACAAAATATACTTATTACACAGATAAAGATCCAGATTCTAACCTCTGTCTGTACAGTTGATCGAATCGTATCTTGCATGGATACCATCAAAGATCTGTTGGATACAAAACAAGAGATAACATTAGTTAACTAAACAAAGGATGCATTTGATCCATCACATCCACAACATTCCAAAGTGGAATACTCAATGAATAGACTCATAGAGACAATTTCCATACATTTAGGAAGAACAAATCCATGACTCATGAATATAACTTGATAACCTGAACCTGAAATAGTGCTATGCTTATCAAGTACTATATGTTTCCAAAAATATGAGCTGTTATGTTGCCAACAGCAATCTTGCCAATTAGACATAGCGATGGCTGTTTATTTGTTTATTTGTTTATTTCTTATCAGAGGATAAAATTGGCAGTTCCCAGAAAGCAAACCAGGACTTCAGTTATTACTCTCCTTAAGTTTCCTGAAATGTGTCATTTCCTATATTCGGACATCTCAATTCTGGCATAGACACATGTGCTTGCAAAATACAAATATTATGTACGTACCTGTGAAGAGCATGAAACTGCTCTTCCAACATCCTCTGGAGCAGGTTGGGGAGCCCGAGGAGAAGCCTCTCCATGGAGCCAAGCCGCGCGACGAGCACCATGAGCAGCATAAACAGTTTGGCCATATCCAGTTGCGCCTGTCGCACCGAAACAATTCAAAACCCACCAAACTTCGTCAGTTATCGCTCGCCACAGCACCAAACGCACGCACAGTAAGGAGGAATAGGATATAGAAATAAAGAAGTTGGAAATGCGGAGCCTCACCTGGCGAACCATCTGCGCCATCTGGCCGACGGTGACCGCGCTCGCCCTCCTCCTCTCCCTGCGGCGAAGCGGGCAGGCGCGGCCGGTGAGTTCAAATCAAGGAAGGAAGCGAGAGAAGGAGGCGAACGGCTAGCCGGCTGGGTAGGGGAGGGTTGGAGAGATACTGACAGCCACATCATGACGAGCACCGTCCGGCGCAGCCGCTTCCTCGGGGACCGCGGCGCCTCCTGCTCCGGCGGGGCGGCCTCCAGCGGCCGCTTCTGCGCCATCACGCGCTTCCGCGGGGTGGGTGGGGGCGCTGCGGCGGTGTGGCGGAGCGGCAGAGCAGAGAGTGGGGAATGGCGATGGCGTCGGTGTGTCTGGGGGTTCTGCGGGTTTGGCTGCTTCTATATATAAAAAATGGAGGGAAGAGGAGAAAAGGGACGCGCGCTCGCGGGCCGCTCGGGGCTCGGCTGCGAGACGAGACCGAACCGCGTTGCGTGCGAGGGTGGGGGACTGCTCGGGCCGGCCCGGCTGCCTCCGCCCCGCCATGGAAGCGGAGATCACCAACGCGCTAGCTCCACCAAAAGATTCCACTCAAGTTTATTCTTTCTTTTTCTTTTCATTTCAGTTTAATATACTACTAATTGACAAGGACATTTATCTCTCTCTCTTACTCGTCATTTTGACTTTGTAGACACGGGGCGTCATTTTGACTTTGTAGACACGGGGTCACTTTACATAGAAATTCACAAGTCAACTTTAAATTAAACAAAGTCAACCGGATGAATGATACATAGTGGCGTTGTTGAAGAAACCGACTTACGGCAAATGACTCCGGTATATGCATGTCTATTTTTATGTCCGGACGTGGTTCGCGGACATGATACGGGAGAGAGCCATCCAATGCTTTTTCATAAATTAATCTTTATTTGTCCGGATGGGAGAAAGAGAGGGTAGGAGACCATGCATGTGCGGAGAGATAAAAGAGATGAGGACCACGTGATGGCTTTTTGTTGGTCAAGTGGATATCCGAACACCGATGTAACTCCCTCGCGTTTGTCTTGGATTTGCCGGAAACAGACGTCCGGACCACTTCATGGACCGACGATGTCTCAATTGGATGATAAAAGTTGAAACAAATGATCTGGACACCACAATCCAAACATATGCCGGAGCTTTGAGGGTCTCCTTTGGAGATGCCCTTACGAAAAGAGATCAAGGAATAATACAAATAGAAGAAAGCGCGACACACCAACAATGAACCCAACATCACTCCACTACTAGTTGAAGGCACCGGACACGACTCATGGGACATCCCTACGCACCCGATATGTGATCACGGCAAGGGTGCCCACCTGTGGGACCAACCATCGATCATCACAAATAGGGGACAACCTTGACGTCCAACAAGCCTTTATTAAAACGAAGAATCCCTAGAGACTAGATAGGACCCATGTCCTCTAGCTTTAGATCAAGGGAGGGCCAACCATGCCCCACATGCTCAACCTATGAGCCCACCAGCCGCCGGTGACTAATAAGGGCTAGGCAGCCACCACTTATCTCCCCGATTCACATAAAAGCTTCATTTTGCCATCGACCATAGTCACAAAGAAGCCAAGACAACAAAAAAAAGTTATGGCCAATGCCTTCAACAAGGACACGACACCGAACCTAGCCATCACCCGAACCACAAAGCAAACCAGGAAACTAGAGTCCAGGAAACTAGAGATGATGAGTGAGGGCACCTACTACCATAGTTGAGCGGCGTGTCTTGGAAACTAGAGTCTTCGGCTTGTCCTAGAAGCCCCTAGAGGTATGCATGACCGTTGACATAAAAGAAACAAAGGAAGCATGCGGTCAACCATCTAGAAAAGCCCATGTGATGGGATGGCATTTTATTACAATTTACAAAGGTCCAAGCTACACCCCAGTCATGTCCTCTGCTATGCCCAACAGAAAGCTCATTAGCCCTTTGACATTGATCTACCTCTTGACTATGGTCGTTACTACCTCGACGTGCAATCTTCATTTCTCACTCATCCTTCTTCCTTTCCATCCATTTTCTCCCCCCTTTTTCTTCCTCTGCCCTGGTTCCTTCTCCCTTTCGTTCGTCTCCTTGCATCGGATACTGTCAAATGGCTCACTTCACAAGACTATGTACCAACTAGTGGCGATTTAGGGATTTCGCAATAATGTACTTCCTTTTTAGACTATCTGTTGGATTTACAATGATGTTTAACCGCAAGTATCCTACTGTAGTGTAATTTCCCTAACTTCTGTACGTCCTTTGTTCTATAATATAGTGCATATATATATTCTGGAAAGTCAAACATTACTAACTTTGATCAAATTTATAGAGAAAACTATGCATATCTATAGTATCAAATTTATACAATATGAAAATATGTCATATGATTATCTAAAGATATGTATTTGGTATTTATATGAATATATTTTCTCTATAAACTTGGTCAAACTTTATAAAGTTTGACTTTTCAAAAAAAATCCATACATAATACATTGTGGAATGGAGGAAGTACTAATTAATGCATTGATGTTTGGCACCCCAAATACTGAAGTCCTAGGTCCGCCACTAGTACCACTACCAACAAAAGTTCATAGGAAAATGTCATTTTTACTAATATTGTACTAATATTGGTTTATGAGCTACGAGACTACATATACGTCATGCCACTTTGAAACGTAATACCAGAGTACATTTTGTTAGTGCGCATGGAACTACTACCTCTGTTGATTAATGTAGGACGTTTTGGCAATTTAATTTAAAGTTTTAAACTGCCAAGATGTCCTACATTAGTGAACGCAGGGTGTAGGTGTCAGATTTTGGTTATTGGCGCGAATCCTTCCTACCGGTATTTGTTAGAAAATTTGCATCCCATAACGCCTTAAAATGTTTTTTTAGCAACCATTTGCTTTTTCTTTCCTGGACCTCTACTACCACCCTCCACCATGCCTGGTTGGTAGGTTGCGAGCATTTTCCTCCTCTTTCAAGCCACAACTACTCCAAATCATTTATGAAGTGCCATGAGTGTCATTTTAAGCCAAAGGGCAATCTCAACAAAGTTAAAAGCCCAAATCACCATGTAAGTTTGGTTATTAGATCTGTTAGGGCATCTCCAGCCGCGCCCCCAACAGGCCCTTCTCAGGCGATTTTGCCGCGCCGGCGCCAAAAAAATAGCCCAGTCGCGCTCTCAGAAACCCGTTTTTCGCCGGCTCGGGCAAAAACTGGTGCCGGCGGACCCAGGCCGAACCCGGCGCCCTGGGGGGCGTTTGGGGAGCCGGCGCAAGCGAAAAAGACGCGTGGGCCCGCCCTGGCGGCGACCCGAGGGCCTTTTCCCGCCGTTTCTTGACGCTTTTCCCTCGCATCTCTCCCGCTCGCTCGCCTTCCTCCAGCCATTCTCTCCCTTTCTCCCGCCAAACCCTCTCCAGCTCGCCTTCCAGTCGCCGCCATGCCGCCGAAGAAGTACGCCATGCCGCGCGCGGCGGCAACCACAACTGGCACCGTGGCCCAGCCGAAGCAGAGGAAGCCGAGGGCGTCGCCATCGAAGCCACCGGGCATGTCGAGCGCCGAGTGGAGGGTGGAAGTTCAGTGACGCGACGCAGTCACCACCGACCGGCGGAACAGGGCCATTGCCAAGAAGGCCCGCGACAACGCGACGCGTGCGGCGGCGTCTTCCTCATCGGTCGACCACGCGGGGATGATGAATCCACCCGCCGTCAGCCATGCCCAGTACGCGCCCTGGGGACAGCAAGGCGTCGACTCTCCATGGGGATCGTTGTCGCCCGGCTACGCCGACGGCGACGCGCACGAGGGGTTCAACCCAAACGTGACCTTTCCCCATGGCCACCCCGCGACGCGCACACCCTCACCCGCCTTCGTCGGTGTGCAGTACCCTCCATACAACTACTCGCCGCCCGCCGCCTACGCGTCCACACCGACGCCCCATCTCCGACGTGGTCCGCTGCCCTTCTCGCACCTCGGCGACGCCGACGACACAGGAGCCGACATGGACGACATCATCACGACAGGATCGATCGCGGCCGCCGCGTCTCCCGGGTTCGCCACCCAGGACGAGGTAGTGGATCTCAACGGCGACATGGAGGCCGAGCTTGGCTACGTCTACGGCGAGGACGCGCACGAAGCGCAGGAACCCGAGGAGGAGGAGGAGCCAGCTCCTGTTCCGATGAAGGGGCGCCAGAAGAAGAAGAAGCGGGCGGCTAGGTCAGGCGAACCGCGCATCAAGTGGACGTCCAAGGAGAAGGAATGCCTCGCCGAAGCATGGAAAGTCGTCTGCCTCGACCCGACCATCGGCGCGAACCAGAGCTTGGAGACGTACTTCAAAGGCGTCTACATGCAGCGCGGCTCCAAGGCGATGGCGAATCATTGGGGGCGTATCCAGTTGGCGTGCAACAAATGGCATGGAATCGTCGAGGAGGTCGCGGCTCGCCCGGAGAGCGGCGCCAGCGTTGAGGATCAGGTACGCACGCCGTTCGCCCGCATATCTTCGTCGGCTACGCCCGCCGCCCGCCAACTGTTTGTTCCTCCGCGCAGCTGCTGCGTATGTTCGTCATGTATCGGGGCGACAACCAAGACGCCGACTTCAAGCACCTCCACGTCTACAAGCGCATTGACAAGTGCGAGAAGTGGGCGGAAGTCCGACGTGCCCTCGACAAGGCCAAGGAGACATACAAGCCGGACGCGACGACTCCGGGCGCGAGTGAGGGGCGGCCGGACGGCCACAAATTGGCAAAGAAGGGGAAAAACGCCGACGTGGCAACCGCGCGAGTGCAGGAGTCCATCGAGCATTGCCTCGCCGACGCCCAGGCCCGGGCCGTCCTACGTGAAGAGAAGATCGAGGTGCAGTGGTCGTCGCTGATGAAGAACAGCGCCATCAAGCTCGACCTGCTCCGGACGAACGTCGCCACGAAGAAGAGGAACACCGACATGGCTTTTCTGATGGACGGGGCGGACATGCTCCAGAGCGACGACGAGGAGCTCAGGGCGTGGTACATGGCGGAGCGCGGCCTCATCCTGAATCAGATGCGGACGGCAACGCCGACGACGCCGACGACGCAAGCTCCCGCGCCCACGACCACACGGACGCCAAGCCCGAACGACGCCTCTACGTCGCTGCCCAGCAGTGCCGAAGCCGCGCCGACACAGCCCAGCACCGAAGCAGCTCCGACACCGCCGAACCCGAGCACGCCGACTCCGCCAACGCCTGGAGCCGACCCCGCCGAGTGAATCATGCACGCGAACTTGCGGCGTGCGACGCTCTGTTTTTTTTAACGCCAAACTACGTCCGATCGACGGATTTGTGGCGTCTTTTAAGGGCGGGAACGACCAAGTTTTAAATTTCCCGCATCCTGCGGCCGGCGCTTAGGGGCGTGACTGGGAGCTAGGTCGCCCCAGGGGCCAAACTAGCGCCGGCACGCCCCCAAGCCGCTCTATTTAGGCGCCCTGGGGGGGCGAACGGCTGAAGATGCCCTTATTCGCTTGGTAGGGCCGATTCCAGATTGTTGAACTGTTTTCCATAGCAGAGTCGTGAGTCGTGAGCTCGGCGATCCTTTTGCTTGAGAGAAATCATGCCGTACTAGCAACAACTTGTCATGATCAACCCTGTATACAACCTCTCTGTCATATTGTCGCTGGCAGGCCGTCTAGTATAATATTTGCCCCTGCACGCGTCGAGAAAAAAAAATGCAGAGGCCATCAATTAACCAGCATATATAAGAACTACAAAATGCATAGGAACATACAGAAGTAACCACCTACAAAATGCAGAGGTCATTCCTTAAAAAAAAGCAGCAACTCGCACGCGCGAAGATGAAGAAGAGGAGATGGCGGGGAGGCCGTCTATATAGCTAGCACAAGCCGCCATTAGCTGAAGATGCCATGTGTGAACGATGGAGGCGCTGCGTCGCCCGCGCGCCCGCGCGCGCGCGCGCGTGGATCGGACGCGCTAATCCCTGCGATGCTCCCGTCCGCGAAAACAAAATTCAGGGAAATTAAAGCGAACCGCGTAGGCAGGGAGCGGAGACTTGACTTGGCGGCGTAGGACGGGTGTGGTTTTCTGTGCCTTTTCCATCCATTTTCCGTGGGGTTTCAGGGGATCTTCTGGGCATTTGGTCCGACTTTGCGGGACTGCGGTTCATCAAGATTACCGGTGGAGTGCTAGAGCTAGGCTCCAAATTACCCTACGGACCAACACTGAACGCGGATATGCACTCTTCTTCCTGGAAAGCTGAACGCGGTTTCGAGCGTGTGTTTTTTTTTTAACGCTCGAGACTTTTCTTCTCTAGCTTGGGCGGATTGTAATACATGAGTTCTCTGCAGTAGTAAAAAATTAATATGCAGCTGGGTGAATTAGTTTTATCCCTGCTAATTGCCAGAAACAAGTTTCCAGTACCTCAAAAAGAAACAAGTTTCAAGTATCTGGGAACGGCCTCAAAACGGACGTCAAAGCAGAGAAAATAATGTTCAGAGAATGAAACTGGCCGATCAAAAAGATTGAACTCTGCAGCCAATTGAAAATCAACACCTCGGACCTCACTGTTTTTGAATGCCAATGGACGTAGGTTCTTTAATGTCCTTTCGATTCTGGCAGAAAAAATAACTACGGATGATTATGTAATGAAAAATTGAAAAATCCATTTTCGACCTAGTTGAGCAATCAAATCCCTCAACCTATAGTTTTCGAGAGATCTTGTAAACTTCAACTAGGAGGGTGATATTCTCATCTGACCCCGCGTCGCCTTGCCCAGGGCGGCTCGGGCGTCCCTAGCCTAACCCTAGCGCCGCCACTCTTCTTACTCCCCCCTGCCGCCGCGCCGCCGCCGGGCCCGGGCGAAGCCCGTGCGGTCGACGGCGGCGGCCGGGCTTCCTCTCGCGGCGGCGCCTGGATCTGGTGGGCATAGATGCGGGTTGCACGTCGGCGTGCGCTAGGATGCGGGTCCTGGCGGTCGAGGCGGAGATCCACCGCTGGATGGACGCGGCGGCTGTCCCTGGCGATGGATCTTCCTTGCAATGGTGGATGCGTGCGGACGCGGATGGGTGTGCGCTGAGTAAGGCTGGGTTGCCGCGAGGGACTTGTTCCAGCGGAGCATTCCAGCGTGCGTGCATCCTCCGGCAGGCCGGATGGACTTGCTCCAGCCTGATCTCCCCTCGCCGGCGTGCAGGGCCTGGCACGGTGGTGGTGATCTCGATTCTGATCGGCCTATTGGTGGTGGGTGTAGACTGTCTGCGCCGACCTCCTGTGGCTCCATGACGGTTGTGGCCACCGATAGATCTTCGTGAGGGTGTACATCTCCGGATCCGGTGCTTCGGCGATGAGATGCAAACTATGACGGCGACTTGATGCAGAGGGATAGTTGCGCAGTGGCGGCGGCATCGCGTGTAGCTGCTGGGATTGCGGAAAAGTGGTGGTGACATCACATGAGTGACTACGATGGTGGTGCATATCGAGCTCCGGGGCGCAAGCCTAGGTCTGACTTGAGTTGGTTACCTAGCAATGGCGACTATTATATCGTTACCTTGTTGAAGGCATTGCTCGGTTATGCTCGGACTGCTTCTTCATGGTGAAAATCAAGATCCTCTCCTTTGGTGGTTGGATCCGGTGACGACAGCGCTTAAGCGTCGCTCCCTTCCTGAAGGCGTTACTGTCGAAGAACTTTGACGTCTGTGTGTTATCATGAGATGGTTGGTGTGGATATGGCCTTTCCTGTAGTTTGCCGATCTTGGATCTAGTCACTTAGGGTTTTTACCGCCTATGCATAGTTTTGGTCTTATATGACTTTACTATTTGCCGGCGTGTTTATTGTGTGTGTTAGGATTGTGTGCGTCCTAGCTATGAAGAGACCGGGTGTGTGCTCATCGTGTTTGTATTATCTTGATGCTTCATTTTGAGTTAATAAAATCCATCCTTTATCGAAAAAAAGAGGGTGATATTCACAAATATTTTTCTAGATATCCTAACAACAATATGTGTTCACATCTTGCCAGCAGACCAAAACTAAAACTACAAACTTTAGCTATATAGCTTTTCTTTTTTCCTTTCTAACAACTGTGAAGACGGTGTTAAAAAAAACTGTGAAGACTGCCATCTCTTGTGTATGATTACAATTTTAGTTCCTGTATGGAGGTGTCCTCGTGAGTGAAGATAATTTAGACAAGCACAACTACTACCTCCGTTTCAAAATTATTGAAGTATGGGGTTTTCCCATGTCAAATTTGATTAAGTTTGACCACGTCTAGAGAAAAATGTATTAACATTTGAAACACCAATTAGTCCTAGAGATTATGTATGCAATATATTTTCATACTTTGTGTATTTGGTGTTGTAGATCTTAGCACATTTCCTTATAAGCTCGGTAAAGCTTAAGCAAGTTTGACTTAGGATAAATCTAGAACTTCAGTTATTTTAGAACGGATAAAGTACAATGGTAGTAAACCTTGTGCATTCTGCGATAAAGAGAAGACTATTGACCGTATCTTATTTGATTTGCCATTTTGTGTTATGGCTTGGTTTATGGTGCAGATAAGCAGTGGCGGAGCTATAGTGGCAAATTTGGGTGGGCCGGTACAAAGGGAGACCCACTATTTTTCTCAAAACGGCTCTGTCTAATCCTAAGCCTCCACTGTCTTTGCTCTGGGCTGGGCGGGCCATGGCCCATCCAGCCTTGTTGTAGTGCCGCCAGTGCAGATAGGCTGCGGAGGACATCGTGGTGTAGTCGGGGTGGCGACCCTAGAAATATTTTGGGGTGTACTTTAACTAGACAGGTCTAGCTTGTCTTGTGGATTTTCGGATAGACTTTTCATATTGACCAATCAATTATTTTCTTGTTTGTAAATAGCTAGTAGAGCTCTTGGTGGTTCCTCAAAAATGCTATTATTGAAGGCTTGGGTGTTCTATCCGTTCAGAGCTCCAGCAACTTAACAAGTATGATTAAGATACGAAGTCGACACTTTCTACTACTCTCGACAATGTGTAGCCAGATGCTTGGAGCGGAATAAGTTATGTGTGGTCTAGTGAGGTGCCAAGGCTAACCACACATACACCATGAGTAGTAACATTTGAACAACATGTGAGTAGATTCATATGCCATATTGAGAAGATGGCATAACTCCTACTGAGGTCATCCCCTTTTGGCGAGTCTATCAGATGGTATAGGGCCGACCATTTTTTTCCCCAATATTTTTGCAAATCGGTCATGTTTTTAAGTAAAACCCCACCCCACTGTTTACTAAAAACAAACTCCACTGTGATTGTATACTTTTATGTTAAAGTCTAGATGAAAAAGGGTGCGGGAGTCCTCAGATATATCTCTATATTTATTGTGTGCGCCCAAAGATGCTTTAAGGTTCATGTTGGTCTAAAGAAGTCATGCAAGCAATGAAACAATTCATATTAACATATGGTGGGCGCATATAGACAACCAAACAACCATAGCTTGCATCTGACATGCCTGATCGGTTGATACAGCCTACCTATCATGCCCAAAGACTCTTGTAAAGTTTTGATACAGCAGTATCTCTAATTATTTATCTGCACCTAGACTCTTAAATGTTTCCATCTCTCATAATTCTTCTTGTGTTTAATGTGACTCTTCCTTGCTATTCCACATCTATAAATATCTACAGACATGCTTCTCGTTTTTAATCATTTGACACACAGGCTCAATCCTCTCCTGGCAAGAACGTATAAGTATCTTAGTTGCCCAAGCGAAGGCAGAAATTTGTTTCGCTTTGCTTCTTCGGAACAGGCAGCAAGCTACAAAGCTTTCAATTTTCCCTTTTAACAACATAGAAGGCCTTCTCTTATGATTGCCTCCACAATTTTTGTTCCTCTATGGAGGTGTTCTTGGGATTGAAGATAATTTAGATAAACACAACTAGAATGGTAGTAAACTTTGTGCATTCGGCGATCAATAGAACTATAGAAGACTTTTTTGTGAACTGAAGACTCTTGAACGTATATTCTTTGGTTCCCACTTTGTGTTATGCCTTCATTTATGCTACGGATAAGTATTTAAATTTAACATGTCTCAGTTTATGGTACGGAGAAACACATAAGCATTATGACTTGGCATTTCGATTCTACCAAAAGGGTTGGTGCAACTAGTGCTCTGGGCATCCAGGCCGTGTTGGCGTTGTAGCTTGCAATGTGAGTGTTGAATGTAGGGATGATGGCTTGGAAAAATGGTGCCGACAGGCTGCGCAGAGTATTGTAGTGCAGCTGGAAGTCAGGTGGTGACCCTGGAAATGTTTTTTTTCAGGTTCAGTTTAACTTGGCAGACCTAGCTTGTCTCGTAGATCACTAGTCAAACGGAGGCCTTGTTTGTTTCAGCTTCCCTTGGATTTTAATCACGTGTGGATTCAGTTCAATAACAAAGAAAAATTAGCTTCACCACGAAAATACACTTTGAGGTGCTTCAGGAAATTGTACAAAAAATGGCCCAAATCTAGATTCAGCTTCACTGGTAAAGCTGATTTCAGATAGCTGTTTGTTTCAGATTCTAGATTCAGCTTCATTGGCAAAGCTGATTTCAGATAGCTGTTTGTTTCAGATTCCAGATTCGGCTTCACTGGCAAAGCTGCATCTGGTCCCAAAATCTGAAACACACAAGTCCGGAGTCTTAGGGCCCGAAATTTGCACATTCTGTCCCGGGCACTGAATCGTGCAAACATCCTAACCCAAGGCCCACGAAATCGCGGATGTTCGAGTGATGGTCCATGACTTCTTTTTTTGGATAATGGCCCATGACTTTTCCGTTGCACCGGCACCGGGGTCCGACGCTGCCAGATACGACCCGGTCCCACCGTACACATCTGTTGATGCTCCCATATTGCTGAGGTAAATACATCAGGAGTCATAGAACTTGCACATAACGGTCAGTTTGGTGCACAAACTTGTAAAATACGTATTTCTGGTCATCAAACTTGCACGGACGTTCATATACGGTCACATTTCATGTACGCAAACGTATCTGTGGCCTACGTGGCATGCCGGTGTAGCCAGGGCCCGCTATAAGCCCGCGGCACATGGTAGATCTGCAGACTTTTTTTACATATTATGCCCCTATTTTTTTAACATGTTAATCCCCTAAAATAAAATGATTTTTTTATTTACTTATAAAACCCTAAAATAAAATGAAAAAACAAGGGATGGTTTGGTTACGAATCAGGACCTGCCCCTTGCACCGAGGACGACCTGGATTTCTTCTATGCCTCAACCACAATCATTGTCGGAAATGGTGCTAAAACACCTTTTTGGGACGCCCCATGGTTGCTTGGTCGCAAGCCCAAGGATATTGCCCCGCTTATCTATCAAGCCGCGAAAAGGAAGAACTGGAAGCTACGAGAAGCCATACACGGGAACGCTTGGATAACTAACATCAAGCATGACACGGTGGTCTCCGCCGCCCACGTCCGGGAGCTTTTCTCGCTCTGGACACTTCTGCATGGCTTTCACCTTGATGACCAGGTTGAGGATGACATTGTTTGGAAACATGTTGTAGATGGGATATACTCGGCGGCCACTGCTTATAAGGCGCAATTCCTTGAAAAATAAAAAATGAAAACGAGCTCACTGGAGCTCGGCCTCCGATGGCATTTTCCGGCAATGAGTGTGGATTTTTGGAGGCCGAGCTCCAGTGAGCTCGGTATTTTGAAAAAATCAAAAAGCGTATTTAAAAGTTCCAAAAAAATCTGAAAAAAATATCATGAAAACTTATATGTATTCCGCAAGAACATGTTAAATTTCGTCGAAAAATGTTGTGATTTGTAGGCTGTACAAAAATAACAAATTTCTGGCCCAATAACAAAAATAAAAGGCCCATTAAAAATGTGTATTTGTCTTTTTCCTATAGGCCACATGTAAACGTATAATACTGTGAAATTTTGCATATACATAGTATACATGTGCATGTGTGTTCAAAAAATAAATTTGGAATTTTTCGTGCTCCAGAAAAATAAAAAATGAAAACGAGCTCACTGGAGCTCGGCCTCCGATGGCATTTTCCGGCAATTCCTTGGCCTAACACACTCACACATTCACTACATGGTCTGGAAAGCTTGGGCTCCCCCTATGGTCAAATTCTTCGCCTGGCTGGCCTTGCAAGACCGGATTTGGACTGCAGACAGGTTGGAGCGGCGTGGTTGGGAAAATTGTGGGCTTTGCCCACTTTGCAAGAGGGAGCAAGAATCAGGCATCCACCTTTTCGTCAAGTGCCGCTTCTCCATACGGCTCTGGCGATTGGTCATTGACAAGTTTGGTCTTGCGCACATTGACACCTCCGATTGGCACCTTGAGGACTCTCTTACGCGTTGGTGGGATAGAAGAACCGACATGGGAAATCTAGACAGACGAGCGATGGCCTCCCTCACCATGCTCGCCTCTTGGACTATTTGGAATGAGAGAAACGCCCGGGTGTTTCGCCACAAGAGTGCGCCACCGCCTATTCTTCTTCAAAATATATTGCTTGAGGCCAATCTATGGGTTGCAGCGGGTGCTAAGAAACTAGGGTGTATCGTGGTACGAGAGTAATTATCATGCCGTTTATTTGTAGGGTCACTTGCAAACTGTCAAACTCTATTCTCCTCTTATTTAATGGATGAGGCAAATCTTTTGCCGCCGTTTCGAAAAAATAATTTCTATATCATATAAACACGGACAAAAAATCAATTTTACAAGAAATGTAATCCCAAAAAAGGGAGCATTGTGGCTCAACTATGTGACCTCGTGGTCAAGTTAACTAAGATTACTGCCAGGCATTGGCAACACAACATGTCCAAATGGGATAAATATTTTTCATGTTGTTATTCCTTCTTGTTCTATGTAACAAAAAATATATTCTTGTGTTTGTGATATTTAATAAATGTTTATGTGTTACAAAAAAGGTGCGTGACATTTAAAAAAATGTTTAAACATTGTAAACCACATTTGTATAATTAAGAATGTTACATTGCATTTTAAAAATGTTCTCGCATTCCAAAAAAACTGGTCATGACATTTTTTAAAATGTCTATACAATGTATAAAATTGTTCGCGTAGCTTAAAAATGGTTCGCACCATCCGAAAATGTTAAAAATATATTTGAAAAATGTTTCAAAACTTGTATTTGAAAAAATGTTAATCATATGTTTAAAAAGTATTAAGCATTTTTTTAAATACTCCAAACATAGATGTATACTAGAGTATTTAAAACATATGTGTATCAAAACATAGATCTATACTGGAGTATTTAAAACATCAAAAAATATGGAGTATATGTTTCAATACACATAAGTTTCAAAACTTGTATTTGAAAAAATGTTAATCATATGGAATATATGTTTTGATGTCTATTTTTTTCGGTATACATCTAAAACATTTTTATACACGTTTAATATTTTTTTAAACATATGATTAACATTGTTCAAATATATGGTTAAACATATGATTAACATTTTTTCAAATACAATTTTTTTGAACTTTTTAAAATGCCACGTGCCTATTATTTGCAACACATAAATATTTTTTGAATGTCACAAACACAAGAATATAATTTGTTTTCTTACATCTGGACGCGTTGTGTTGTCGGTGGTAATCTTAGTTAACCTTGATCACAAGGTCACATGGCCGAGGCACGGTGCACATTTTTTCTGGGTTACATTTCTTGTAAAATTTATTTTCAGTCAATGTTTATATGATACAGAAATTAGTCGTGCTACATAGACATGAATGATCATTAGTCTGGTGGTTGTCCACGTGAGACTACTAGGGCACGTTGCAGCTTCAAAACCCCTTGTTTTTTCATTTTATTTTTAGGGGCTTAATACAAAAAGAAGCCAAAGGCTTCTCTGCAGATCCACATGCTATAGCGGATGACAGTGGGCCCTGGCCACGCTGGAATGCCACATAGGCCATGGATACGTCCGTGTACATAAAATGTGACCGTATATGAACGTTCGTGCAAGTTTGATGACCGAAAACACGTATTTTGCAAGTTTGTGCACCAAACTGACCATCGCGTGCAAGTTATATGACTTCCGGTGTATTTACCTCCATATTGCTATATACGCCTTTTTCTTACCGCCTAAAGTTGTCTCTTCGACAGTACTTTCTCGAATCCCCACAACGTGTGGACCGCGCAGGATATCGGCCTCATCTAAGCCCACGCATCAAAACAACGTCCACGTGAGGTCATCCCTCTTTGGCAAGTCTGACAGATGGTATACAGTCATTTTTCTAACTATAAACCCTACTGTAAAACTATATATTTTTATGTTAAGTCTATATGAAATAGAAGTGCAAGAGTCCTCAGATAATTGTCAGATAATCATGTTGCTTTAGCGAGCACGTAGGGAATAGTGCATGTTTGTTTCTGAGATTTAGCTTGCATTAGTTGAGTATAGGCTAGCACGTACACGTTCTGTCACGTCTAATTAGCATTTGTTTTTGTTAGCTAGTTTGTTAGCCACGAGCCGTAACTTGTGCGAGCCGTGCATGCATTTTCATGGGCCTGAGATGCATCCGTTTGCATCGGGCCGTTTCCTTTAGTCTAGCGTCGCGTGGTAGACACGTTCAGGAGCTCGTGGGATGGCACGAGCTAACCGGATCGTGGCGCTTTGGTAGGATCCTTACCGGCCACGTTTTCCCTTCTGTAACCGAACAATGAGATATAAAGGAAGAAAAGCCGAGGAGAAAGTAGAACAGCACCAAAAAAATCTCTCGTGTGTGTCTCATCGTTTTTCCTCCACCTGTACGCGTGTGTCTTCCGGCCTCTGATCCAACAATGATGCTTTAAAGTTCAACGTTGATCTGGTCCAGAGTAGCCATGCAAGCAATCAAATGACTCCTAATAACACTTGGTGGGTGCATACAAGCAACCAAACACCCATAGCTTGCATCTGACATGCCTGATCGGTGTTGATGCAACCTACCTATCAATCTATCATGCCCAAAGTCTCTAGCAAAGTTTTTACGGAGCAGTACCTCCTCTTATTTATGTGCACCTAGGCTCTTAAATGTTTCCACCTTTTGTTACTATTCTTTTTTTGACTCTTCCTTCTTATTTTCCATCTATAAATATATACATACACACTTATGTTTTTTGGTCATGTGATGCACAAGTTCAATCCTCTCTCGATTAGAATGCATTAGTTCCTTAGATGCTCCAGCGGAAGCAGAAATTTGTTTCTTCGGAACGGGCGGCATCGAGAAGTGTGTTAACAGTTTGTCTGTCATCTACGGTGTTGTTCGATACACCTCCATATGAGTGCCTAACCATTTCTGTCGTAGGTCCTAGCTAAACCCTTACTCCTGCATCGAGAAAATGCAAAGATCGTTAACTAGTATAAGGAATACGAGATGAGTATGTATCAAAAGGTATCGCATATCAAAGACGATGAACGATACCTGTAGTGTATCTTGCCCATCATGCCAGTAGCACGGGGGAACATGAAGAATTCACCGAGGTTACCACGAATCCCCTAATCCTAGATGGGAGAACACTGATCGGCCTCTTACTGGAAATGTGAAAGCAGTTTCAGAGCCTTTTTTTACACTTGAGACTTTTCTTCACCGACCAAAAATTAAGAAGATGCATCTGGATGAAATAGTTGCCCCTTCTCGCAAAAAAAGCCATACACATCTCAGAACCGATGTCAAAGAAGTGATGCTTAGAGAACTAAACTAACCCACTGAAAATATTAGGTTTGAAAAAAATGAAAATATTAAACTCCATAATGAGTGGAACATCAATTCGTGCCTCCTTATAATTGAACGGCTAATCACATAAGGCTGTAAACCCGAATAGTAGTGTATCTTAATTTTATTGTCCTTTCGAGAGCAATAAAAGTGATTATGTAATTGAAAAGCCGGCTTGTTTCAGAAATTATTGTGAATAATCCAATGCAGCTGAATATTGAGTAATCTTATCCCTCTGTTCATTTTTTAAAATGGGGCGCTTTATTACTTAAAAGACACCCCTCTGTTCATAGTTTCTGTGATCTTGTAAAATTCGACCGGTAGGATGATATTCATAAATAGTTTTTGTACATATCTACAAATTTTAGCTATTTAGCTTCCAGAAGATTGATGTCTCTTACTATGTAGTTGTCACTTTCTTTAACTACAAGACTGCACTGCTATATACTTTCATTATAAGTCCAGATCATAAAAAAGTGCAAGAGTTCTCGGATATCTCTATATTTATTGCACAAGCCCAAATGTTCATATAGCTTGGCGCAAACAGACAACCAAAAAGCCATATTGCGTTTGATATGTCTGATCAGTATTTTTACGGAGCAGTACCTCGTCTTATTTATGTGTACCCAGGCTCTTAAGGGTGTGTTTGGTTTTAGAACCAAATGGAATGGAACCTCCATTCCAGTGGAACGGATCGATTCCATTCCTATGTTTGATAGGTGTAGAAAAGTAGAATGAGTAGATTCCGTTCCTGTGTTTGGTTGGAGAGGTAGAATGAGAAGAATCTGGTTGAACTTACATATTTCACAGAAATAATAAGATTACCTTCCATATGCACATAATCATTAATAAGCTGACCGCATGCATCGCTCATATACAGAGGCCGGGGTAATCCTCTTTTTCTAAAAAAGATGCACACAATGCATAAAGTGAACAATTATATTCATGTGATGTAGAATCTCAAGATTTACAACTCTTTTTATTTTTAACAAAATAATATTTCAATTTTTAAAAATATTTGTATTTGTAACACAACTATTTATAACGTACCATCACACAAAATTAAACATTATTCAGTTACCCACCCAACTAGCTTAGAACTACATGTCATGTTTGTCGTGCATTGAACCTAGGACTTCAGTCGTGCCGTGTGGGACCCACGCGCCGGAAATCTTCCAACCGCGTACCCCCGCACACCCCGAGAGCCCTTCTGGGCCGACTCATGTGCGGGGCGGGATGCCCCATGGTTTTTTTTTCAGTTTCCATTTTTAAGAATAATTTAGGATTTTAAAAAAAGTACTAGATTTCATAAAAATTGCGAATTGTGACAAAAGAATAGCAAAATCAAGAAGTTTTCAGGAAATGATAAATGCTCACGAGTTGAAAAAAATCGTGATTTCAGAATAAAATGTTTGTATATTTCAAAAATATTTAAAAAATTCAAAAAATGTTCATGAATTTTAGAAAATGTTCACAAAAATCGAAAAATGTTTGTGAATTTCAAAACTTGTTCCCATTTTTTAAAAGTCACAAAATTCAAAAAAGTTTGCTGATTCAACATGTATTCATGAATTCAAAATAATATTCATGAAAAACAATAAAATTTTGATGAATTAAAAAATTTGTTCTTGAGTTTACAAAATATTCACCTATGCAAAAAAACTATCCACGAGTTCCAAAAATGTATGCAACTCCAAGAAATGGTCGTGAATTCGAAATAATCTACGATGTACAAAAATGTTCACGAATGTGTAAAACAATGTTCGAAATTTCAAATAATGTGATAAACATTTATTGAAATTGAAGAAAAAATTGAATGAAAAAAATGTTCAAGCTGATTTGAAACATTGTTTGAGTTTCAAAAAGTGTACACCGGTTTGTAAAAATGTTCCTGGATTTCAGAAAATGTCTGTGTAATTTGAAAAGGAAAACGAAAAAAGGATAGGAGAAAATGAAAAGAAAAAATAAATAAAAAGAAAAAGAAAAAGAGAAAAAACTCAAAAGAAATAACAGGAAAAAAACCGGACATGGGCTGAGTGTCTTAACATGTCATGGCTTGCTGCCATGCCAAGGGGAGACCTACCACGGCCCAATGGCCCATTGTGCAGCATTCGGGCCGGATCAGTCCAAGCACGACATCATTTTAATTAAGACTTTACCGAAAAAGGCATTCGCCCTGCTTTTTGTATAAAGCAAACTACCGAGCACAAGGTCCAACACAGTACACAACAAGTGCGCGTGCGCACACACACAGGTCGCACACAAAGTAGCAGAACACACGGTATATAGGTTCTTCTGAGGGCACAACTCAACAAGCCTAAAGAAAAGAAGAACACACCACAGGCGGAGAAGATTTAGTCCGACTCCGGTGATGGAGGGGGAAACGGTGGTGCAGGCGTATTTAGCCATCGCGCGAAGATGAGCAATGATGGAGTTGATGGCGTCCCAGTCTCGGAGGTGGTTAAGCGGCCGTCAAAACTGTAAATAACCACATCATTTGAACACATCGTCAATCAAGACTTTAACTACAACATGATTTTGTCGTTCAAGTCTACAACATGATTTTGTCGTTCAAGTCTACAACATGATTTTACCGCTAAAACTACACCATGATTTTTTCCATTTTTAAATCACTAATTAAGGCACTTTATGAAGTATATGAACACATATTTACCTTAAAAGCTCTATTTTTTGTTTATGAGAATATAACTACATCTATCTATATCTATACCAATATAAAATGACCCAAAGATGTGGATCCAAGTAATTACGACCATCAAACGAGGTCAATGTTTAGCATGCAACTAATATCATACCAAGTATTAACTTTAGTACTAATCACATAATTAGTACACATATAATATCCTAACATCAACATGCCTAACATCAAAATGCATTAACAAGGACTTCATGCAAAAGCGACGACCACGTCCATCATCATCTTGACCGCTTTTCAGCCGTCGTCATGACCTTCACTCCACACCACCTCTATCGATGCCATCGCCGCCCCCGAATCCATCGTCAGCACTTGTTTCGACTCCGGCACCGAAAGCATCGCCGGGCGCACTGAATGCATCAGCGGCATTGGTTCCAAATCCCGACGAGAAAACATCACTGGCACTGTAACACGCACCAGCCGCCGCAAGCATCCTCCTCTTCAAGTTGTCTCTTCTTGCCATATCATGCCATTCTTTGGTGATGTCGTCCATGTCAGTATGGTGGTGCCTTGGGCGACGGCGGGGCTTGATCGATGTCGACAGCGTTGGTGTCCAACAAGTTGACGAACTCGGCAGTAGCATTGTTCGAACCATCGCTACAGTGAGTGACATCAAGTCACGAGCTACCACAATGGCGAAAAGCGAAGGAAGTAGGAGGGATCAAAGATGCACACCTTCCGGCCATTTCATCGAACACCTCGCCTGCGGTGGAAGCAACGCTGTTGAACGGCATCGTCGGGGAACATCTTGCCAGGGCGGAGGGAGTGGATGAAGGCGCTGGCCTTTTCCTAGGAACCTGCGCTTCACGCCCGAAACCTTGCCCACCTTCTCCGCCGGCAGCCAGGCAAATAACGCAGCGGCAGCGGCGCCAGCACGCATGCCTTTCCGGCGGGGCCAGCCCGATTGCCGCCATGCACGACCACGTTGCCCTGCCGCTTTGCGGGCAGGCGCGGTGGTGCCTTGAGCGACGGCGGGGGCGACATGACCGACAACGAGATTCGCCGGAGGGGATTGCGCGTGCACGACCTCCATGGTGACGGGGCCCGGCTGGGAGGCTTCCATGGCGGCGAAGAAATGGCCGGGGAAGATCGACCGGAGCGGGGCAGTGGCGGGGCAATGGCGGCCGAGGGGGGGAGCGGGAATGGCCGCATGAAAATTTCCCTCACGCCAAATCTTGCTGCAGATAGGGGGCGAGCTCGGGTCGGCCTCCCACCCTGTAAATCTAAAGGTTGAGGGTGAACTTTTCTCGCGTCCCGCAAATTTTTTACTGGTCGGACGCGTTTGCGGTGTCTGATCAGGCAGCGTTTTCCGTATGAACCCGTATTTTGACGGTTATTTTGCGGGTCACGGCATTATACAAAGTCTGCTAGAGATGCTCAGTCCCAGGTTTAGTGGGAGGAAGTAATACATGAGTTCATCTCCAGTAGTAAAAATGAAGATGCAGCTGGATGAATTAGTTTTGTCCCTTCTTGCTATTAACATGTTTTAAGTGTTACAGGACCGTCTCAAAACGAACGTCAAAGCTGAGAATGAAACTTTTTTTAGTGGAGCAGAGAATGAAACTGACCAATCAAAAAGATTGAACTCTCCATGCCATGCCGGCATTGTAGCTTGCAATGTGAATGATGGATGGTGGGACGCTGACTTGTGAAACTGGTGTGGGAAGGCTGCGTAGGGTGTCATGGTGTATCTGGAAGTCAGGGCAGCATCCCTGCAAATGTTGTTGTGTTTCTGGTATACCCAAACCCCTATTTTTGGAGGCATTTTCGCTCTAAGGTTTACCCACTTGTACGGAAATGACCCCTGGGTAAATTTATACATGGTACCCCAAACAGCAACATCTAGATAAGCCGAGAATGAACGTGCGTGGCAGCTGCGTTGGTTGCTTTAGCATTTTTTGTTGTGTGTGTGGCAGGTTGTACGGTGGAGTTCGTGCCCTGGCGCGTTCGTTCTGCCTCGATGCTTCTCTTGATTTCTATTCATCATCGGGTTCTGCTTCCGTCGTTGTCGGCCCAGTCGTTGTCTGGCGTTCTGATCGTGCCGCTGTTGGCCCAATTATTGTGTCGCTTTCTGTTGTTCATTGGGTTGCATGCGTGCTGCTGTTGGCCTGGTTGCTATTGCTTCGGTTGGCGGTGGCGTCTTTCTTTTTGATAGAGCGGTGCCGTTCCCTTAAAAAAAAGATAAATTGGTGCCGCCTTATTACTCTCGGTCGTTCAATCTAGATGATGCTGACTGTACAAGTCTCTTTATTGGGTTATACTCCCTTCGTTTTAAAATAGATAACTTAATTTTGTATAAAGTTAATATAAAATTGAGTCATCTATTTTAGAACGAAGGGAGTATATGTGTTGTCCTCCGTTGGACTAATCGGTGCAGTCCTGCTGCGAGAAGAGAAACAACGATGCCGTCCCGATCGTCTTATTTAGATGTTGCTGTTTTTTTTCATCGCTGCCGCTTTTACCGTCTATTCTAGAGCCCGCTGTTTCTTTCTTATCGTGCAGTTGTCGTCGTTTCATCTGCAATCAAAGGCGCGTCGCGAAGAAAAAAAGAATCCCGTCCAATGTTCTAGCACCGCTCTACCGCTGCTTCCGGCTATAAAAGCTCCTCCCTTCGCCCTGCGTCTTCCGATCAAGGTTTTTCCCACGTCCGTCCTCGGCGCTAGCCGTCTCGGAACCCTCTTTTCCGGGGTCCCGCTCCAACCTTCTCTCCACGCGACTATGGCGATGGCGCACAGAGATCGTCAGAAACGGTGTGCGTGCGGGAAGCAGGATTAAGGCGGCGACGGCATGCCATTCCCGTCGCTATTGTTCATGTTCTCGCTGTCGTCGCCTCTCCACCTCTTCTGATCTCATTGTGTTTTTATTTTCCTGCTACAGTTGATGGTGCCCTAACGCTATGGGGAGCCGTGGAAAGACCGGGAGCTTCCAGGGACATCGAGGGCAGCCCGCTGGGTGTGCAGTCAATGGAGCCGCACAAGGCACCAGGGATCGCTCGAGGTGCGGCCACAAAGGAGGGTTCTGTCACCGCCACCAGGGGCATGTATCGGGCAAGGAGCTGCGTCGAGTCGATGCCGATGCTGCTCTGAGGAGCGAGAACCTGCATCGCCATTGCCAGGTGGGTCTGCCTCTCGCCGTCCGAGCGGGAGTGCCGCCAGCGCCGCCCTCGAGCATCTTCGTCGAAGGAGGAGCAGCCACCACCATGGAGGAGCCGGCTGCGCCGTTCTAGCTGCTTTACCGAGAAAAGCCGGGGAGCTGCTGGCATCTTGCACGACGGCGTCGCCTGCGGGTCGACCAATTTCTTCTCGACGCTCTACAACATCGATTGCTGGGGCGTGCGAGCGCTGCCTATGTGCCGCGTGAGCCGCCAGTACCCCACCCGCCGCTGCACCCCCACCCCAGCTACGTGCATTGTTGCCTCTCTCAACGGCCTGAGGGAATAGGCGCGGAGGTGCCGCCCAAGCGTCGGCATTCCTCTCACACGCGGCCATGCTGCTACTGTCTTCGTTTCACAGGTACGTATGTGGGTAGTAAGGGTTCGTCTCCTTACTTCCATTCCTGTCTCCTTTTTATTTTTCTGTGCCTGCGTGTCTGTTTATGGAGATTTCGTGTTTATATTGTATAGACCATGGAACAGGGAACAACAGATCAATTCAGCTGCGACTTTGGTCTAAACACGTCCTTAGCCATCATGGGTGACGACTTTGATCTGGGATGGCCGTATGTCATCTCTGTTCTGTTCAGTTTCAAGTTTGGTCGTGTCCTACATATTTATTATTAACACATGCTTTACATGTCTTGATCCAGTGTAGTCTTATTTAGATTATACTCAATGATGAGGATGGAATTAGTGGATGCTTTCTGTCAATAATGGATGTATAATTGGTATAATGGGATTCTGGACTGATGTACTTTAGATTGATGACCCAATGTGCCTATTAGAACAAATCCAGTGTTGGACATAAAATGCATATATACACGGATACACCAACATGCATGGTCTTTGAACTAATTTCTTTCTTTCTTCACGTACTACTAACTTCTCTATTTCCCCTAGGGATTCCCATTTCAATTTTCTTTAAGATATTCTTGGATTTACCAGC
Organism: Triticum urartu; assembly: GCF_003073215.2. Classification (NCBI taxonomy): domain Eukaryota; kingdom Viridiplantae; phylum Streptophyta; class Magnoliopsida; order Poales; family Poaceae; genus Triticum; species Triticum urartu. The sequence goes on along the minus strand of NC_053026.1, from coordinate 564,639,233 downwards.
CAATTTTATGGGCTTCCCATTTGAATTCCAGGGTAATTGAGTGGTACTCTCCTTGGACGGACATAGCGATTTATCCTGGGATTTGTTTTGTTTGCTCAAACTGACTTTTGCTTTGCGCCATGGGATTGGTTAGTTTTCGGTTTGGCAGCTGATAGGGTGAGTGCACTGACAGGGCACAAATTTCGGGGGATGTGATTAGGGCATGTACAATGGTTGATAAGATAGTCTTATCTTAAGTCTTGTATGTGATTTAGAGATGATAAAAACATGTCTACAATGGGTCATCTCTTAGTCTTATCTTCAATAACTAGCTATTCCTAAAAACGTGGTGAGACATATTGTGCTAAGAGGTCATGTCTTGTCTTCTCTTAAATAAGAGAATACAAGCCTTTTCGTATGATTTCTCTTTCCCCCATCTCATCATTTATCCTACGTGGCATGCCTAAGATAGAACCATTGTACATGCCCTTACCTGCATGGCAATGGATGTGACTACGTGCATGTGATTAGCTTAGGTGTTTTTTAATTATTATTATTATTTCGATTTAGATATTTTCCTTCATGTGATTAGCTTAGGCTTTTTGAATTATTATTATTTTCTTCTGATTGAGATATTTTTCCTTCATGTGATTAGCCATGTCCTCTGGCAGTACGGCCTGTTCTCCACCAACCTCTGCCCCGTCGGCCCAATATCGAACGAAGCACATCCTTCTCTCCCAATGATGGTTTCACTTTGATCTTTAAACACGTCATAGGATAGCGTCCCCATTGCTCCTGGCCATGCTTCTTCCCGCCCCCGATCATGAGCGGTTCAAGGTTGTGCTCACTATAGCATCACCTGATTATCAATGATCATAACTATCACACATTTGAAGTCACAAAGAGAAACCTGTTTCCACTGCAAGAGAAGGCACGCACCAACCAATGACAGTTCAACATGTAACCGCCTAGCAAAATAAATTCACAAGCCAGACTAAGATCCTAGCAAAATAAATTCACAAGACAGATTAAGATCCTGGCAAAGATATGCACCAATTTGCAAAAGATCTATACAAGTTCATAACAGGCAGGAAGTCACGTTGTCATAAATAAATGAAATGTGTTTAGTCTTATTAAGAAAGTGTCGATGCGTATTTTGGACTTTGTAAGATGTAGCACTCATGCTAATAATTAGTGTATCGTCCTCAATTTGCTTTTATCATGTCTTGCCTTTTTTTTTCATTACAAACTTATGAATTTGCTTTTATGCATGTTTTGCCTTTTTCATACTAACATATGGACCTAAAGATTTTCATTTTAAGTTTAAGTTTATAAAGCAAGACAAAAGCAACATATATACAAAACTTAACATTAATACATATGCACGGTGATGATAAATGTGTCATTTCTAGCTTCTTCTTTTATGATTGTAACCTCAACTATCTAGCTCTTGCTTTAAATTGAGTTTAACTGTAAAAATAAAAGCAACACATATAAACACAACGTATCGACGAGGCGCGGCGTGCCGCCGTGCGGGTACATGCTAGTAGTTTAACTAGGAAGGCCTAGCTTGTTTTCTGTATTTTCGGCTGACTTTTCATATTGATCAATCAATTATTTTCTTATTAATAAATAGCCGGTATAGTTCTTGGTGGTTCCTAAGTTTCTTTTACCATTGAAGCCTTGGGTGTTCTATCCCTTTCAGAGCTGCAACAAATTAACAAGTATGATTAAGATATGAAGTCACCAAATTGCCACATGATGCTTTCCACTAATCTCGACAATGTGTAACCAGGTGCTTGGAGGGAAATAAGTTCCGGGTTGTCTGAGGTGCCAAGGCCTACCACACATGCAACATGAGAAGTAACATCTGAACAAAAAATATGAGTAGATTCATATGCCATATTGAGAACATGCATAAGAGCATCTTCAACAACCAGGCAACGCGTGGCGCGCTAAAAAAGCGTTTGCAGTGCGTTGATCGCAAGTTTTTGCGCGGCGAGGAGCATTTGCTTCAGTGGCTGCTAAAATTTTTAGCATGCACGAGCTGCTCCAGCAGCCGCTACAAAAAAACTACGCGCGCTTTAGCACAAACAACATATGCACTCCAAACACAACCAAGGAGTTCAAACACAAACAAAATAAATCAACAATAAATAGTTTAATTTTATTATTACAACTCAAACAAATAGTTTATCTTAATTCAACAATACAACATCAAACATACAAATCATGATACTCTTTGTCGGCCATTCCATGCCCATCACTCCTCGATGAGATCCTTCTGAAGATCATCACGCGTTTCGGCACGTCAAATGGCATGATAGGAGGCAACAAAACGGGCCGCCTTGGCAGCCCTCCGCCGCACTCGCATGGGATGTCCCAAGAGCTCATACTGAGAGTACTCTAAATCTTGGCCACGCTTATTCTCGATAATCATGTTGTGCATGATCACACAAGCGTGCATGATGTACCAAAGCATCTTTTGATCTCAAAATCTAGCCGGTCCTCTCACGATGGCAAATTGGGCTTGCAATATCCCAAAAGCTCTCTCCACATCTTTTCTAGCCGTCGCCTGAGCATTGTGGAAATCAAGATTTTTCTTACCTTCCGGTTTTTTTCAACGGCTTCACAAATGTTTGCCACTTTGGGTAGATGTCATCCGCAAGATAGTAGCCATAGTTGTATGTATGGCCATTTGCTACAAACTGCACCGGTGGTTGTTCACCATTTGCAATCGTATTCATCAGTGGACCGATTAACAACGTTGATATCATTCAAAGATCCATGCATTCCAAAAAAAGCATGCCAAATCCAAGTCTCTTGATCGACCACCGCTTCAAGAATTATAGTAGAACTCTTTTTTTGGCCGTGGAATTTCCCATGCCATGCCTTAGGACAGTTTCTTCCAACTCCAATGCATGCAATCTATTGACCCAAGCATACCTGCAAACCCGCGAGCTTTGTTTATCTCCAAAAGCCTTGCGGCATATTCAGCATTGGGAGATCTCAAATACTTGATACGTCTCCAACGTATCTATAACTTTTGATTGCTCCACGCTATATTATCTACTGTTTTGGACATTATTGGGCTTTATTATCCACTTTTATATTATTTTTGGGACGAACCTACTAACCGGAGCCCAGCCCAGAATTGCTATTTTTTTGTGCCTATTTTAGGGTTTCGAACAAAAGGAATATCAAACGGAGTCCAAACGGAATGAAACCTTCGGGAACGTGATTTTCTCAATGAACAAGACCCAGGAAACTTGGACCCGATGTCAAGAAACAAAAGAGGAGGCCACGAGGCAGGGGGGCGCGCCTACCCCTCCCCCCTCCCCCAGGCGCGCCCTCCACCCTCGTGGGTCCCCTGTTACTCCACCAACGTACTCCTTCCTCCTATATATACCTACGTACCCCAAACGATCAGATATGGACCCAAAACCCTAATTCCATCGCCGCAACTTTCTGTATCCACGAGATCCCATCTTGGGGCCTGTTCCGGAGCTCCGCCGGAGGGGGTGTCGATCACGGAGGGCTTCTACATCATCACCATAGCCCCTCCGATGAAGTGTGAGTAGTTCACATCAGACCTACGGGTCCATAGTTATTAGCTAAATGGCTTCTTCTCTCTTTTTGGATCTCAATACAATGTTCTCCCCCTTTCTTGTGGAGAACTATTCGATGTAATCTTCTTTTTGCGGTGTGTTTGTTGAGACCGATGAATTGTGGGTTTATAACCAAGTCTATCTATGAACAATATTTGAATCTTCCCTGAATTCTTTTATGTATGATTGGTTATCTTTGCAAGTCTCTTCGAATTATCAGTTTGGTTTGGCCTACTAGATTGATCTTTCTTGCAATGGGAGAAGTGCTTAGCTTTGGGTTCAATCTTGCGGTGTCCTTTCCCAGTGACAGTAGGGGCAGCAAGGCACGTATTGTATTGTTGCCATCGAGGATAACAAGATGGGGTTTTCATCATATTGCATGAGTTTATCCCTCTACATCATGTCATCTTGCTTAAGGCGTTACTCTGTTTTCATGAACTTAATACTCTAGATGCATGCTGGATAGCGGTCGATGAGTGGAGTAATAGTAGTAGATGCAGGCAGGAGTCGGTCTACTTGTCTCGGACGTGATGCCTATATACATGATCATACCTAGATATTCTCATAACTATGCTCAATTCTGTCAATTGCTCAACAGTAATTCGTTCACCCACCGTAGAATACCTATGCTCTTGAGAGAAGCCACTAGTGAAACCTATGGCCTCCAGGTCTATCTTCATCATATTAATCTTCAAATACTTAGTTATTTCTTTTGCTTTTTGCTTTGCTTTTATTTTACTTTGCATCTTTATCATAAAAATACCAAAAATATTATCTTATCATATCTATCAGATCTCACTCTCGTAAGTGGTCGTGTAGGGATTGACAGCCCCTTATCGCGTTGGTTGCGAGGATTTATTTGTTTTGTGCAGGTACGAGGGACTCGTGCGTAGCCTCCTACTGGATTGATACCTTGGTTCTCAAAAACTGAGGGAAATACTTACGCTACTTTACTGCATCATCCCTTCCTCTTCGGGGAAAACCAACGCAGTGCTTAAGAGGTAGTAAGAAGGATTTCTGGTGCCGTTGCCGGGGAGGTTCACGCAAGTCAAGATTTGACTCCCAACAACGAGCCATTTCTGGCGCCGTTGCCGGGGAGTCTACGCAAAAGTCAATATACCAAGTACCCATCACAATCCCTATCTCCCGCATTACATTATTTGCCATTTGCCTCTCGTTTTCCTCTCCCCCACTTCACCCTTACCGTTTTATTCACCCTCTCTCTCTATCCTCCCTCTCTTTCCGTTCGCCTCTTTTCCGTTTCCCTGTCGTTATGGCTAGTCCCTTATCTGCTCCTTTGTCTCCCGAGTTTGAGGTTCTTCACTTCAAACAAAGGCAAGGAGAAAATTTAAAAGATGCTTGGTTTAGAATTATGGAATATTATCGTAATTGTACCCTAGAGGTGAATTTTTACAATTTTTTCTTCGCAACTTCTATTTTGGACTAAATATGTCTCATAGACAACTTTTGGATTGCGTTACCAAAGGCAATTTTATTGAAACTGATCCCAATATTGCGCATGAAATTATAAAGGTATAGTAGGAACTCTACCTCAACAAAAGGGGCCTCATCATACCCAAGAGGAAACGCAAGTTTTTGAGAAAATTTGTGAAGAAACCAAGATTTTATAAAAGTCTCTTGAACCTCTTAAAAGCGTTAGCGGGTATCTCCACCGCATGAATATGTTGATTACCCTTTGCAATAAGCGGTTGGATCCGTTAGATCTAAAAATTTCAGAATATGAAGGGAAACGTAAAGAACCTCCCAGATTCGATCTTGATTCCGCTAAAAAGTTGAAAACCAAAGATGGCAATACCTAGATCTATCCTTGCTTTTTATGCCTAGCTAGGGGCGTTAAACGATAGCGCTTGTTGGGAGGCAACCCAATTTTATTTTTATTCCTTTCTTTTTTCTCCTTTTTAGTAATAAATAATTTATCTAGCCTCTGTTTAGGTTGTGTTCTTTTGTGTTTAATTAGTGTTTGTGCCAAGTAGAACCGTTGGGAAGACTTGGGGAAAGTCTTGATATCTTGCTTTAAAAAACAGAAACTTTAGCGCTCACGAGAACTGCTGCCATTTTTATTTGGAAGGTTATATTTAGTTAATTCTTTTTGAATATGATTAATGGATAAATTACTCACGTCCAGAAATTTATTTTAGAATTTTTGGAGTTCCAGATCTTGCGCTAGCTACAGATTACTACAGACTGTTCTGTTTTTGACAGATTCTGTTTTTCGTGTGTTGTTTGCTTATTTTGATGAATCTATGGCTAGTAAAATAGTTTATAAACCATAGAGAAGTTGGAATACAGTAGGTTTAACACCAATATAAATAAATAATGAGTTCATTACAGTACCTTGAAGTGGTCTTTTGTTTTCTTTCACTAACGGAGCTCACGAGATTTTCTACTTTAAGTTTTGTGTTGTGAAGTTTTCAAGTTTTGGGTAAAGATTTGATGGATTATGGAACAAGGAGTGGCAATAGCCTAAGCTTGGTGATGCCCATGGAACCCCCAAGATAATCTAAGGACACCTAAAAGCCAAAGCTTGGGGATTCCCCGGAAGGCATCCCCTCTTTTCGTCTACTTCTATCGGTAACTTTACTTGGAGCTATATTTTTATTCACCACATGATATGTGTTTTGCTTGGAGCGTCTTTTATGATTTGAGTCTTTGATTTTTAATTTACCACAATCATCCTTGCTGTACACACCTTTTGAGAGAGCCATACATGATTTGAAATTTGCTAGAATACTCTATGTGCTTCGCTTATATCATTTGAGTTATATAGTTTTGGTCTAGTGCTTCACTTGTATATTTTAGAGCACGGTGGTGGATTTTTTTTATAGAAACTATTGATCTCTCATTCTTCACTTAGATTATTTTGAGAGTCTTAAATAGCATGGTAATTTGCTTAAATAATCCTAATATGCTAGGTGTTCAAGATTAGTAAAAGTTTTCTTATGAGGTGTTTTGAATAGTAAGAGAAGTTTGATGCTTGATGATTGTTTTGAGATATGGAGGTAATAATATCAAAGTCGTGCTAGTTGAGTAGTTGTGAATTTGAGAAATGCTTGTGTTGAAGTTTGCGAGTCCCGTAGCATGCACGTATGGTAAATGTTATGTAACAAATTTAAAACATGAGGTGTTATTTGATTGTCCTCCTTATGAGTGGCGGTCGGGGACGAGCGATGGTCTTTTCCTACCAATCTACCCCCCTAGGAGCATGCGCGTAGTGCTTGGTTTTTGATGACTTGTAGATTTTTGCAATAAGTATGTGAGTTCTTTATGACTAATGTTGAGTCCATGGATTATAGGCACTCTCATCCTTCCATCATTGCTAGCCTCTTCGGTACCGTGCATTGCCCTTTCTCACATTGAGAGTTGGTGCAAACTTTGCCGGTGCATCCAAACCCCGTGATATGATACGCTCTTTCACACATAAACCTCCTTATCCTCAAAACAGCCACCATACCTACCTATTATGGTATTTCCATAGCCATTCCGAGATATATTGCCACGCAACTTTCCATCATTTCTTTTATCATGACACATTCATCATTGCCATATTGCTTAGCATGATCATGTAGTTGACATAGTATTTGTGGCAAAGCCACCATTCATAATTCTTTCATACATGTCACTCTTGGTTCATTGCATATCCCGGTACACCGCCGGAGGCATTCATATAGAGTCATATCTTGTTCTAAGTATCGAGTTGTAATTCTTGAGTTGTAAGTAAATAGAAGTGTGATGACCATCATTCATAGAGCATTTTCCACACTTGAGCCTAAGAAGGGACAATGCTACTATCCTTTTTCCACACTTGTGCTTCAAAGTAGCACCATAATCTTCATGATAGAGTCTTTTGTTTTGTCACTTTCATATACTAGTGGAAATTTTTCATTATAGAACTTGGCTTGTATATTCCAACAATGGGCCTCCTCAAGTGCCCTAGGTCTTCGTGAGCAAGCAAGTTGGATGCACACCCACTTAGTTTCTTTTGTTGAGCTTTCATACATTTATAGCTCTAGTGCATCCGTTGCATGGCAATCCCTACTCCTTACATTAACATCAATCGATGGGCAGCTCCATAGCCCATTGATTAGCCTCGTTGATGTGAGACTTTCTCTTTTTTGTCTTCTTCACATAACCCCCATCATCATATTCTATTCCACCCATAGTGTTATATCCATGGCTCGCGCTCATATATTGCGTGAAAGTTTATAGGTTTGAGATTACTAAAGTATGAAACAATTGCTTGGCTTGTCATCGGGATTGTGCATGATGAGAGCATTCTTGTGTGACGAAAATGGAGCATGACTAAACTATATGATTTTGGAGGGATGAACTTTCTTTGGCCATGTTATTTTGAGAGGACACAATTGCTTAGTTAGTATGCTTGAAGTATTATTATTTTTATGTCAATATGAACTTTTATCTTGAATCTTTCGGATCTGAATATTCATACCACAATTAAGAAGAATTACATTAAAATTATGCCAAGTAGCACTCCGCATCAAAAATTCTGTTTTTATCATTTACCTACTCGAGGACGAGCAGGAATTAAGCTTGGGGATGCTTGATACGTCTCCAACGTATCTATAATTTTTGATTGCTCCATGCTATATTATCTACTGTTTTGGACATTATTGGGCTTTATTATCCACTTTTATATTATTTTTGGGACTAACCTACTAACCGGGGGCCCAACCCAGAATTGTTGTTTTTTTGCCTATTTTAGGGTTTCGAAGAAAAGGAATATCAAACGGAGTCCAAACGGAATGAAACCTTCGGGAACGTGATTTTCTCAACGAACAAGACCCGGGAAACTTGGACCCTACGTCAAGAAACAAAAGAGGAGGCCACGAGGTAGGGGGCGCGCCTACCCCCCCCCCTCCCAGGCGCGCCCTCCACCCTCGTGGGCCCCCTGTTGCTCCACCGACGTACTCCTTCCTCCTATATATACCTACGTACCCCCAAATGATCAGATACAGAGCCAAAACCCTAATTCCACCGCCGCAACTTTCTGTATCCACGAGATCGCATCTTGGGGCCTGTTCCGGAGCTCCGCCGGAGGGGGCAACGATCACGGAGGGCTTCTACATCATCACCATAGCCCCTCCGATGAAGTGTGAGTAGTTCACCTCAGACCTACGGCTCCATAGTTATTAGCTAGATGTCTTCTTCTCTCTTTTTGGATCTCAATACAATGTTCTCCCCCTCTCTTGTGGAGAACTATTCGATGTAATCTTCTTTTTGCGGTGTGTTTGTTGAGACCGATGAATTGTGGGTTTATGACCAAGTCTATCTATGAACAATATTTGAATCTTCTGTGAATTCTTTTATGTATGATTGGTTATCTTTGCAAGTCTCTTCGAATTATCAGTTTGGTTTGGCCTAGTAGATTGATCTTTCTTGCAATGGGAGAAGTGCTTAGTTTTGGGTTCAATCTTGCGGTGTCCTTTTTCAGTGACAGTAGGGGCAGCAAGGCACGTATTGTAATGTTGCCATCGAGGATAACAAGATGGGGTTTTCATTATATTGCATGAGTTTATCCCTCTACATCATGGCATCTTGCTTAAGGCGTTACTCTGTTTTCATGAACTTAATACTCTAGATGCATGATGGATAGCGGGCGATGAGTGGAGTAATAGTAGTAGATGCAGGCAGGAGTCGGTCTACTTGTCTCGGACGTGATGCCTATATACATGATCATACCTAGATATTCTCATAACTATGCTCAATTCTGTCAATTGCTCAACAGTAATTCGTTTACCCACCATAGAATACCTATGCTCTTGAGAGAAGCCACTAGTGAAAACTATGACCCCCGGGTCTATCTTTATCATATTAATCTTCCAATACTTAGTTATTTCTTTTGCTTTTTACTTTGCTTTTATTTTACTTTGCATCTTTATCATAAAAATACCAAAAATATTATCTTATCATATCTATCAGATCTCACTCTCGTAAGTGGTCGTGTAGGGATTGACAACCCTTTATCGCGTTGGTTGCGAGGATTTATTTGTTTTGTGCAGGTACGAGGGACTCGCGCGTAGCCTCCTACTGGACTGATACCTTGGTTCTCAAAAATTGAGGGAAATACTTACGCTACTTTACTGCATCATCCCTTCCTCTTCGGGGAAAACAAACGCAGTGCTCAAGAGGTAGCAATACTCCAGGCCAAACACTTGCACAATTCCGACTGCGAAGCGCTTGACACACATGATGGCTTGACTCTCACCCATGGCCAAGTGGTCATCAACTAGATCAACCGGAATACTGTATGCCAACATATGCAAAGCGGCTGTCACCTTCTAAAAGGTGCTATGCCCGAGCTCTCCGGCGGCATTCCTCCTTTGCTGAAAAAACCGATCATGGCTCGCTAGTTTCTCTGCAATGCGCCTGAACAACTCAGTGCTCATCCTAAACCGGCGCCGGAAGTATGACTCGGGGTACACGGGATTATCCACAAAATAATGTCCCATCAATCTGTTGTGGGCATCGATTCTATCCCTTCAAATTTCTTCCGAGCCTTAACCGAACCACTCTGCTTCGGTTTTTTATTGATGTGCATAGCTAGGATCATTGCAAGATCCTCCTACTCTTCAATATCAAATTCTTCTTCGAAAGAATCATATGACGAACTCATCTACAATGTTCAATTTAAACTAGGCTATAAAAACTACAAACAACATGCACCAAATTCATGTAAAAAATGTGAAGTTGAAGCAATACATACCTTGCAAGCGTTTTGTCGAACACCTTGTGGGCGTCGAGCGGCAGTGGGGGGTCGGGCGCTGTTCATCGAAGGAATGGCGTGCGCGAGGGGCGGCGGCGACTGGAGGGAGATGGAAGAAGCAACGGCGGCGCAGGGATAGGGTGGGAAAGCGCCGGAATGGTCGCCGGAAAAAATGGGGTGGTGCGGGCGGCGGCGCCAGTGCCTAGATGGGGGTAGGTGGAAGTCGCGAGCGGGCGCTCGAGTGTAGAGCGCGTGGGAACGAGCACAACAAATAAACGTCGTGCGATGACGTTTCGGATCGCGTGCTGAACGACTTATGCCGCGCGCGGTTTTTGCGCCTCCGCTGGAGCTCCTGGAACGGTTGCACGCGTGCAAAAAAAACCCAAAATTTCGAGCGCGGCGCTTATATAGCGCGGCTGTTGGAGATGCTCTAACTGCTAGTGAGGTCAGCCCTTTTTTGGCAAGTCTATCAGATGGTATACGGATGGTCATTTTCTTTAACTTTTTTTCTTTTTGCAAATTGGTCATATTTTTAACTAAGCCCCCCATAGTTTACTAACTGTAAACCCCACTGTACGACTGTATACTTTTACGTTTACATCTAGATGAAAAAAGGTTGCATGAGTCCTCTCATATCTCTATATTTATTGTGCGTCTAAAGATGCTTTGAGGTCCATGTTGGTCTAGAGTAACATGCAAGCAATGAAACAACTCCGATTATCATATGATAGGCGCGCATACACACAATTATTTATGTGCAGCTAGGCTCTTAAATATTTCCACCTGTCATAATTTTTCTTTGCTTTTTTTTTGCGACTCTTCCCTTCTATTCAACATCTATAAATATCTACATACATGCTTCTCTTTTTTGATCATGGGACACATAAACGAGAGCACATGAGTGTCTCAGATGCCCAAGTGGAGGCAGAATTTGGTTTTGCTTTGCTTCTTCGGAACGGGTGGCATCGAGAAGCATGTTAACAGTCTGTGACACCAGAACAGTGTCATGAGATACACTTCCATATGAGTTCCTACCCATTTCTGTGGCAGGTCCTAGCTAACCCATTGGCCCTACATCAAGAAAAGGCACAAATCATTATCTAGTATAAGGAATACGAGATGCATAATTCCCAAAAGGTACTGCCTACAAACGATGATGATCGACACTGGCCCCTTCCAGCTCGGTGCATCATCCCTTTTGGAGCAACCATCAATGGTGGCAGGCTGGAGTGAGAGCCGGCAGTGTGTCCCCTCATTGCATCAGTGTATTATTATTGCTCAAGAAGACCATGCGGAGATCCAAAATAAGAGATATAAAACAGACCAAGGTAGCAAGTTACAACAGGAAAAACTAGAGACAGTAGCCATAACATACCGGAAATGAATACCCGAGCATTATTAATAAATGCAAATCAAAGTGTTTAAGTTTAACATCCGCAGCTGAAATAGCACACATGAATAGCAGTACATACTTCAGGAACGGTGTCGTGGAAATGCAATTAGTCTGAATATGAAAATAACACTCGGTCTCAGCCTTACAGTAAGTGTCGCCTTATTTGTAACCCACAAGGGAAAATAACTAACAGGAAATATTATCATACTTGACAACAAGCACACGAACAACAGCAGGATGTGGGACTGGCAGCAAGCGCTGCGCTAGTCTGAATATGGAAACACAACTAACTCGCAGTCTTAACAATCACAGTCGGAATTGAGCAGTAGGCAACATTGTCACACCCTACAACCGAGCACACAATCAACACTAGCATTACCAAATGCAGGCAGTTGCAGCAGAAGTGAAGCACGATAAGTAGAAGTGGAACTAACAGCAAAAAGTGCAGTAGTCCATCTTAAAGAAACAGAGGAAACCGAAAAGTGGAAGCATCTTCCTTCCGGCCGACGACACCTACATAAACAACATCGTATCACATCAACATCTTAAGAGAAAAAAAAATAGGGCTACTAGTTGGCTGGTTTGTGGCTAGCTTACGTACCCACACATTTCCAGAGCAGTGGTAGCTCAATCTCGCAGAGAGTACCTCAACCGCGTCCCTTGAATCGCAGAACAATGGCGCAGCAAATACAAGAAGTCGTCGGTGATTTCATGGAAGCCTAGATACTCGAGAGGCATGACGAACTCAATGCCAGGTGGGACCTCGGTCATGCTGCTGAGTCTGATTAGGAATAAATGTTCCAGGGACCCCATGGCACCTTGCTATATCTCTAGACGTTTCAAATTAGGGAGGTCTGTCAGAGAGAGAACCTTTAGCTTGGGAAACCACCCCGTGAGAAATGACAAATGCTCTCCGGTGTATGCTCTAGTGAAATGTAGACGCGTCAAGCTTGACAACCGAGAAAGGGACGGCAAGGGGTCTTTTGTCAGCTGTGACCAAGATAGGACTAATTCATACAAATTCTGCCCTCCGACAGCTTGGAAGAGAGGAGACTCATCCAATGCACCTTCCGCTAGCCGTCCTCTCAATCTTAGCTTTTGTAGGCTTGGCAGGAGAACATTCAACAAGAGAACCTCATTCCCATCACTTGCATTCACAGATAGCAAGGACAAATGCCGCATTTGAACTAGAGATTCACTGATGCGTCCGCAGTAGATTCCCTTCACATTCAATAACCTCAAGCTTTTCAGTTGCCTCAGCTCCCCTAGATGTCTAAGGGACTCATCCTGTACTTGCAATGCTTGTAGTGTTTGCAGGTTTGTTAGATTCCCGAGTCCATTGGGGATACACATACCACTGAGATGATTGATGTTTCTCCAATCTGGATCCATTATTTTCTCAACAAATAAGTGCCTGAGCTTCTTAAGTTTCACAATCCCACTAGGCAACTCATGTATGTCAGATTTACAAAGGTCTAGTGTCAACAAATTTGAAAGCTTCTCAACAGACCTTGGGAGCATTTTCACCTTTGAATTACGCAAACCCAAATGGCGGAGATTAAAAAGATCTCCAATAGCATCTGGAATCTTCTTGATGGGTATACCACTTAATTCTAGCACTGTCATATATCTTGACTCCTTACATAGCAGAGGTAGTAGAGTGAATGGTGACTTACTATCGCCTGCTGTAATCGCACTTCGAAGTTGCTGTAAACCAGAAAATGACTGTTGAACATCATTGTTTATTTTGTCAAGTATCAATCGGCGTCCATCCATCTCAAGAGACGCCTCACATTTAGCCTCTTGTGAAACACCAAAACAGTTCTTCTGGCACAAATCAACTGCCAGTTCACGTAATATATCATGCATTTTGAATTCTTTTATCCTGCCAAATGAGTTCATCTCGACAAGTTGTAGCATGTTTCTATCAACCAACTCCTTCAGATAGCCTTCTGCTACTTCTTCTAATGTGCTTTCACCCCTCCCCTCGATGAACCCCTCTGCTATCCATAACCTTACAAGTTGTTTCCTTTTGAGAAGATAGTCTTCTGGAAATAAGCTGCAGTACAAAAAACAACTTTTAAGTGCGTTGGAAGGTAGATGAAACTCAGATGCAAAACATTCCTTATGTGGTCGAGCCTCGAATTATTAATTATCTCCCAGCTCAGTTGGTTATTTATTCTTCTCCATTCTTCCACAGTTTTCTCACGCACACGCAAGAGGCTAGCAACTGACACAATAGCAAGAGGCAAGCCTTTACACCTGCTAACTATTTCCCTGGACAAAGGCTTTAACTCCGCATGACAATCATGATTTGTTTCTTTTGGAAATGTTTTTTTACAAAAGAGATCCCATGCCTTATCTTCTCGTAAAGCTTCTAGTGTTAAGATATGTCCTGGAGAGGCAAGTGCAGCAACATCGCCTTCCCTGGTTGTGATTATCAGTCTACTTCCCTTATCATTATGAATAACCATCCTAGACAAATCATCAAATGTTTCTGGAGTCCAAACATCGTCCAATATGATCAAGTACTTTCGTTGCTCCAGAAAACTCTTCAGTGTCTCCTCAAGGCATGTGATGTCCATAGCTGCAGATTTAGATAGAACACTGACATTATCTTTGAAAAGTTCCTTGCATATATTCCTCAAGACATCTTCTCTAGAATAAGTTTGAGAGATGGAGACCCAGGCATGGCATTGGAATTTCTTTCTCTCATTCCTGTAGACATTTGCAGCTAAAGTTGTTTTACCAAGCCCTCCCATTCCAAGCAGCGCTATGACCGAGCATTCCAAATCATCATCTGCCAACCACTGCTCAAGTTTTTCTCTGTTTTCAGCCACCCCCACAAGATCTTCTTCATCAAGGGAACGTGAAATATTTGCTAGATCTTGGCCCCTCTTGACAATGTAATCACAGCTGCTCGTGGCCCCGCTGATTGTCATGGGAACCCAACGTTTGTTTGTCTCTGATAGGTGACTAAGGTCTTTCTCTATTTCCTTCACCTTGAAAGCTAACTGGTTCATAGAAAGCAGAGATCTGGATTTTCTGAAGCCCTTTTTCAGGTAAAAACAAGACCCAATATCATGTTCCCGACCAACTAGATATAAGTACTCATCCACCATGTCCTCCATCACATGTGCTACTTTCTGTACCTCCTCCAACCAGCCGTCATAAACTTGATTGTTGCGGTTCCGAATATCCATGTGACAGAGCACTTCATGCATTATGCGAAGCTCCCTCGCAACACGACCCATACTGCCATGTAGCTCTTGTAGTTGTGTTTTGTACTTTCCAAACTGCACGTTGGCCTGGTTTGCCACTCTACTTGCCAAGGCGATTCCGATCTTTTTAATGGCTAGAAGAATTACAATCTCTGCCATTATTTCTGAAAATTGCTAATGCCTTTGGTGGTGACCTTCCTAAATATCATTAGAATGGCCACTGCAAAATGAATAAGTGATGTATTAGTTAAACTGTTAGTCCACTAAGCTAGTGGCGAGCAGTTGCCATCAACTGCGGCAAATTTAGTGTTGTTAACAGATAAGAACAAATGACACTCGACCAAATAACTGAACATACATGCTCTGCAGGTAATGTGACATCTCAGGTTCAAGAAAGCAGAGATCAGGAAATTTGAGGCAAGCAAGACAGAAGGAACTTATTTGACATGCTCTACTTTCAGAGAATTGGCTAAGGTGGCAGTTCCAGGTAACTTGGTTCCATGGGAATCGCTAGGAAACGTCAACATATAATTTCCGTAACTAAGAGACCTCGTCAACGATGTCCACTTCAGGATTTACTCACGTAACAAGAATGTTGACTCTAGAAGGCTAAGGGTGTGTTTGGTTTATAGCCAACAATGACCATACCAAAAAATTGGCGTGCCCGTGAAATTTGGCTGTTGTTTGGATGGAGACCAAAACTTTGGCTCGCCCTGCATGCCCGGGAGTCCTCCGTGTTATTTTCGCCAACCTGCGGGCGCGCGGAGGGCGAGCAAAACGCTCGCCAAAAAATTGGCAGCCAGATTCTCTCCATACGTGGCTACTGTTTCCTGTTATTATTTGCGTAGGTAGCCGGATTAATCGCTAGCGGAAGCACAACGACCCCCACGTACTTAGCAGTTGTTTGGATATTTTTAGCGGTGGCTGTTTGGACTTTTTTTTCCTTCTGAATTTGGGTTATTTAGATCTACTATAATCCATTGCAAGCGGTCAAGTAATTACTCCAGTTTATTAGTAGCAGAGCTGCCTACTACGTGCCTAAAAAAAAGAGCTGCCTACTACAGAAAACGGATTTTTTTTCTCAAGAAAGGGGGTTTCCTGAGGGAAAGAAAAGAATTATTTGTGACAAACATAACGTACATTGTACTTTTGCATGCCCTTTCCTTTAATCGTATTGTAGCTAATTACAAAAATTACATGACATTTTTTTATTGACTCAAGAAAAATGAAGCGCCAAGCAGTACTAAATTTCCAAAGTTTGCCACTTTGGTTGTCAGCAAACCAAATGGTAGCTCACGGATTTTGTCAAAAAATTGGGACGTACGATGATTGTAAACCAAACAAGAACAACTTACCAATTTTTTGGTCATGCCAAAATTTTGGTGGGGCTGATTGGGGCACAAACCAAACACACCCTAAAAGTTTGTGTGGTGCCGTATCTTCTATTACCTCCGTCCCAAAAAGCTTGTCTTACATTTATCTAAATACAGATGTAACACTAAAATCCGCATGTAGACAGATCTAAGACAAGCTTTTTGAGACGGTACATCCGTATCTTCACAAATCTAAAACAAGCTTTTTGGGACGGAGGGAGTATGAAAGAGCATATGCTAAGTATGTCACCACGAACAAGCATTATCAACAACTACTACACTGCAGACTGATTCCAGATATTTGTCAGAAACAGTGAAGGGTGGCAATTGGGGGAAATCAATTGGGTGGTAATAATTGCCGTAATGAATATTTGAGAATAAATCATACTCCAGTACTTGGCTGGCTGCCTTACATCGTCGCCGCCGCCGGCAGTCCACGGCGAGCGAGGGGCACCGTCGCCGCGCGCGCCGCCGGGTGTGGGAGGGATGGAAGGGGGGGTGAGCTTGGGCGGAGACGAAGATCCTAGCCCTCGCCGGCAATGAAGACGTAGCCTTCCAGTTCCATCCCCGCTCCGCTCCCCAGTTGTGGGCAGAACAGTAGCCTCACATCGCTATCCAGTTGTGGGCACAACAGTAGCCAGAAGAGTAGAATGGTTGACGAGGTCTTTGGAGCAAGCGGAACCTCTCATTCTGCTTTTCTCCTTCTTCATCAGGGAGAGGGCACGCAGGTCCACGGGTTTCTTATTTTAGCTTTTCTTTTCGGGTGATTTTCATTTTAGCTTTTTGATTTTCTAACTTATGTATCCTTTAAACAAAAAGTTTAAATTAAGTTTTTTTCATATTAGTGTTTCGTGTGACCAGGGTTTTCAAATAAGATTCATTTTGAATATGTTTTGATGACTTAAAAAACATGTTCATGCATTTGGTTCAAAGGAGTGGGGCAAAGTAAAATTGAAGATTTTTTTTCTTTGGTGTATCTTTCAAAGAAAAAATATGTTCATTTTTTTTACTTTCTTTCCTTTTTTGAGAAGCACAATCGTGCCTTTCACGAAAGTAAGCTTATCGTGGAAGCATATATTTTTCCATTTCCAAGAAGCACAATTGTATTTCTCACCGAAGCAAATTTGTAGTTCTCATGAAAGCATAAATATTTTTCCTTTCCAAGAAGCACAGATGTGCTTCTCGTGAAAGAGAAGCAAATAGTTTTTCTCTTTTCAGGAATCTCGCGGAAGCAAATTTCTACTTCTCGTGGAAGCATAACTTTTTTTCCTTTCCAAGAAGCACAATTATGCCTCCATGAAAAGCAAATATGTGATTCTTTGTGGGAGCACATATTTTTTCCGCGCAAGAAAAAAAAGAAAACCCCATGAATGTTTTCTCTCCAAAACCTAGGGAAAACCCGGCAAAAATGAAAAATACAAAAAAACACACATTTTAAACCCGAAACACCCGACACGTGACATGTGGTGGCGTTTAGACGCCCATTTAATGTACTCCCCTGGCATGAAAATACAAAGTGACCCCTGGAGGTCCTCTGCAAACAGTAACCCCAGTTAGTTGCTCTCTCACTTAGTTAATCTCCTAGGGGAGCCACCTCTGCGTCTAGGTGGGCTACGGGTCCGTGGGCTACTGTAGGATTATGTGGATCTTTGTTACCTTTACTTCAGCCGTTTACGGCCTTGTATCGAGCCCTTTCCGTTTCTGTTTTGAACTTGTAGTTGTAGATCCCCTCTCGTTAGGGTTTCTCTCCTCTCGGGCGACGGCGCCGCCATCCCCCGTAGAGACCGATCTCCCCTACCGCGCTTCCCCGGCGGTGGCCTGCTGCGTCGCGAGACGTAGCGGCTGCGCAGAAGGGCGGAGTCTTGGGTCAATACTGCTCGCGGATCCAAAACCCCCGAGCGAGAGGATCATGGCTGCTAACGCATCGGCATCGGGGACAGCTACGTCCGACATTGAAGCGCTGATGGAGGAATTGGGACTCAAGGAAGACGATCTGCAAGACATGGTGGTGGAAGATGGCGAACTACCGCAGGAGGCGACCCACTGGATGGCGATCGCCAGGGTTCACACCGACAAAGCTTACAGCCAGTACTGGTTCTACAGAGGCATGAGGGTTGCGTGGGATTGCTACCTCTGGAGCACTGCGTTGGTTTTCCCTTGAACAGGAAAGGGTGATGCGGCAAAGTATAGCGTAAGTATTTCCCTCATTTTTTGAGAACCAATGTATCAATCCAGTAGGAGGCTACGCGTGAGTCCCTCGCACCTAGACAAAACAAATAAATCCTCACAACCAACACGATAAGGGGTTGTCAATCCCTACACGGTCACTTACGAGAGTGGGATCTGATAGATATGATAAGATAATATTTTTGGTATTTTTATGATAAAGATGCAAAGTAAAATAAAAGGCACTGAAAATAACTAAGTGTTGGAAGATTAATATGATGAAGATAGACCCGGGGGCCATAGGTTTCACTAGTGGCTTCTCTCAAGAGCATAAGTATTTTACGGTGGGTGAACAAATTACTGTTGAGCAATTGACAGAATTGAACATAGTTATGAGAATATCTAGGTATGGTCATGTATATAGGCATCACGTCCGAGACAAGTAGACCGACTCCTGCCTGCATCTACTCCTATTACTCCACATATCGACCGCTATCCAGCATGCATCTAGATTATTAAGTTCATAAGAACAGAGTAACGCTTTAAGCAAGATGACATGATGTAGAGGGATAAATTCATGCAATATGATAAAAAAAACCATCTTGTTATGCTTGATGGCAACAATACAATACGTGCCTTGCTGCCCCTACTGTCACTGGGATAGGACACCGCAAGATTGAACCCAAAGCTAAGCACTTCTCCCATTGCAAGAAAGATCAATCTAGTAGGCCAAACCAAACTGATAATTCGAAGAGACTTGCAAAGATAACCAATCATACATAAAAGAATTCAGAGAAGATTCAAATATTGTTCATAGATAAACTTGATTATAAACCCGCAATTCATCGGTCTCAACAAACACACCGCAAAATAATATTACATCGAATAGATCTCCACAAGAGAGGAGGAGAACTTTGTATTGAGATCCAAAAAGAGAGAAGAAGACATCTAGCTAATAACTATGGACCCGAAGGTCTGAGGTAAACTACTCACACATCATCGGAGAGGCTATGATGTTGATGTAGAAGCCCTCCGTGATTGATGCCCCCTCCGGCGGAGCTCCGGAACAGGCTGCAAGATGGGATCTCATGGATACAGAAAGTTACGGCGGTGGAATTAGGGTTTTGGCTCCGTATCTGATCGTTTGGGGTACGTAGGTATATATAGGAGGAAGGAGTACGTCGGTGGAGCAACAGGGGGCCCACGAGGGTGGAGGGCGCGCCTGGGGGGAAGGGGGTAGGCGCGCCCCCCTACCTCGTGGCTTCCCTGTTGGTTGCTTGACGTAGGGTCCAAGTCTCCTGGATCATGTTCGTTCCGAAAATCACGTTCCTGAAGATTTCATTCCGTTTGGACTCCGTTTGATATTCTTTTTCTGCGAAACTTTGAAATAGGCGAAAACATCAATTCTGGGCTGGGCCTCCGGTTAATAGATTAGTTCCAAAAATAATATAAATGTGAATAATAAAGCCCAATAATGTCCAAAACAGAAGATAATATAGCATGGAGCAATCAAAAATTATAGATACGTTCAAGACGTATCGGGGATCTGGCGCAGGAAGTGAAGATCTGACCTCTGGAGGAAAACCTCCATTCCCTCCAATTCTCTTGTCTTGGTGATTGCGAGAGGGTAATGGAGGAAGGGCCCTGGAACTTCAAGGGGAAGGCGGTGGTTCTTGCACCCTATGATGGTTTCACGAAGCCGTCAACCATCGAACTTAAAAACATTGATATCTGGTTGCAGATACATGATCGCTCGGATGGTTACTTCTCCAAGATAAAGGCCCTGTCATCCACGGTGGGGCAGTTCATATTTTCTAAGCCAAAGTCACAAGATTTTGAGGGCAATCTTGCTAGAGTCCGGGTGCGGATCGATGTGACGAAACCTTTGAAAAACGTTGTCTCGCTGTTAGTCAAGAAGAAGGATGTTGTGGAACGAGTGATATTTAGAATCAAGTATGAAAGATTGCCTGATTGGTGCGCCGTTTGTGGATATCTTGGGCATCTATACAAAGAATGTGGTGACGGTGTTCACCCCCCAAAAGCGCTCGTTTTCAAAGACATAAAAGCAAGCTGGTTTCAGAACCCGGGCAGAGGTCCGGGAGAGAGCGAGAGCCCTAGAGGCGGGCGAGGCCGTGGTCGTTCAGGCCGAGGGGGTGGGAGAGCAGCAGCGAACCGTGACGCCTCGGGCAGCCAGCCCCCGGAAGATCCTGATATGATGCTTGATGATGTCACTGTGGAAGAACTTGAGAGGAACAGAAAGAGAAGCGCTCATGAACAAAAAGGCACACATCAGCGGGTTCAGCCGAACAAAAACACTCTCATGCTTCCACCAATGATCCCCCCAAGCCCCACCTCGAAGCAGGAGATGAAGAGGAACAAACTGAGTCCTTCAATGACAGAGACAAATACAGCGAAGAGTGCAACTCCTAGCAAGACCCCTGATGCGCGTTTGGCGAGCTCCCAAGGTGGGGTTCGCCTAGCGCAATGAGTCTACTTTGCTAGAACTGCCGCGGAATTGGCAAAGCCGCGACAGTTCGGGAGCTTTGCGATATGGCGAGGCAGTTTTCCCCCTCTATCCTTTGCATTCTAGAAACACATATAGATGGTACGAGAGTAGAGAATTTGGCAGAAGGTTTAGGTTTCAATAAAAAATTTGCAGTGAGTAGCTCCGGAAGGAGTGGTGGTCTTTGTATCTTTTGGAACGATGAAATAAAAGTGGAAGTTATTGGTTATTCGAGGTACCATATTGATGCATTAGTAGATAATATGGTGGATGTGCATGTTCGAGTAACTTTTGTCTATGGAGAGGTTAAGGTTCCGGTCAGGCAAAACACCTGGAACACTCTGAAGAACATAGCCGAATCACAGAACAGGCCATGGGCGGTCATTGGCGACTTCAACGAAGTGTTGAATCTTAGTGAACATGATGGAGTTGGAAGTCAAAGCCAAGCTCAGATTGATGGCTTTTGGGAGGCTGTTGACACATGTGGTTTATCAGACATAGGGTACACGGGAACAACCTGGACGTTTGAAAAAAGAGTGGCTAGCGACACCTTCACTCGTGTCCGTTTGGACAGATGTTTGGCGAACCCAGAATGGTTGGTCGCGCTCCCAGAATCTACTCTACACCACAAGACAGCTGCGAGCTCCGACCACGTACCGATCCTCCTCACGGTGTGTGATTGCATGCATGCAGGGCGGGCCCCAGGGCGTTTAAATACGAGACCATGTGGGAGAGAGAGGAATCTCTCTTCGCGGCTGTGGCAAACCAGTGGAGCATGTAGGAGGGGGACAGTGCAATCATTGCACGCAAAACTAGAGGATCTGGCGGGAGATCTGTCAGCCTGGGATCGCAACACCTTCGGATCAGTACGGAAAGAGATAGCTCAATTAAAAATTCGGCTACAGGACTTGCGCGCCAGCCCAGGAATATCCGGCCCCACTCACGAAGAGACAAAAGTCACCGATCGACTGGTTGAACTGTTCCATCGTGAGGAAATGCTCTGGCGCCAGAGGGCGCGCCTGGAGTGGCTAGCTCACGGCGACAAAAACACCTATTTTCCCATCTAAGGGCAAGTAAAAGGCGCCGCAAAAATCAAATAAAATCATTGCAAGATGAGCAGGGCCAGGTTATAGAGGATCCAATTGGGATGGAAGAGATGACAACGACTTACTACAAAAACATATACACGTCAGAAGGGGTGCATGATATGGAGGAAGTGCTCAGACACGTGCCATCCAAGGTAACACCTGACATGAACAACCTTCTGAATGCGCCATACTCCCAAGAGGAGGTAAAGTGTGCCTTGTTTCAAATGTTTCCTATCAAAGCCCCTGGCCCGGATGGTTTTCCTGCTCACTTTTTTCAGCGTCACTAGGAGTTATGTGGAGAAGAGGTCACATATGTGGTTCTCAAAATTGTTGATGGGACAGAGCCTGCAGCTTGCATCAACAACACGATATTGGTCCTTATTCCCAAGGTAAAAAAACCCCACACTTCTCAAACAGTTCAGGCCAATCAGCTTATGCAATGTGCTCTACAAAATTGCGTCCAAGGTAATCTCCAACAGGCTAAAACAAATACTTCCAGATATCATCTCACAAGAGCAGTCTACGTTTGTTCATGGCAGATTAATCATAGATAATATTATAACAGCTTATGAGTGTTTGCATTTCATGAAGAGGAACAAGGCTAAAAAACATCAGTCATGTGCCCTCAAGCTAGACATGATGAAGGCCTACGATAGAGTTGAATGGACCTATCTTAGAGCTATAATGCTCAAGTTGGGTTTCTCCACTCGGTGGGTTGATATTGTTATGAGTATGGTATCAATAGTGAAATTTTCAGTTATGTTCAATGGAAAGAAACTTGAAGAGTTCTGTCCTTCTCGTGGTATCCGGCAAGGGGACCCGACATCTCCGTACTTGTTCTTGTTAGCAGCAGAGGGTCTATCGTGCCTGTTAAAATCACAAAGAGAGTCATCCAATTTGGATGGGATTCAAGTGGCTCCCTCGGCGCCACTGGTTAACCATCTTCTATTTGCTGATGACAGCCTGGTGTTCTTCAAGGCAAACAGTGTTGGGGCTACCGAGGTGAACCAAGTGTTGGATATATACTGCAATGCATCAGGTCAGCGCATAAACTTGGAGAAATCTTCCATCTTTTTTAGCAAAGGCGTCCCCGAGCCTGCCCGCAATGATATAAAAGCTATCTTGAATGTCCCGAATGAAACTTTGAATGAGAAATATTTAGGTATGCCCACCGATGTGGGGGCGTTGAAAAATGGATCGTTCAAATATTTCAAGGACGGATTGTGGAATAAGATCCAGGGTTGGATTGAAAGGACGATGTCCTCTGCGGGGAAGGAGGTGTTGGTTAAGGCCGTGGCACAAGCAATCCCAGTGTTCTCGATGTCTTGTTTCAAACTGCCAAGGGGGCTTTGTGAGCACTTGAACATGTTGATTAGGAAGTTTTGGTGGGGAAATAGGAACGGGCAACACAAACCACATTGGGTCTCGTGGAAGGCCATGTCAGCCCAAGAGCATGGGAGGACTCGGCTTCAAAGACTTTGAGCTCTTCAACCTAGCAATGCTTGCTAGACAGGTATGGCGCATGCTTCAGGATCCTACCTCTCTTAGTGCGAGGATTGTGAAGAGCATCTACCATCCGAACACCTCCATCTTGGATGCTTCACTTGGGAGCCACCCGAGCCAGATATGGAGAGCACTAGTGGAGGGACGGGACACTTTGAAGCTCGGCATGATTAGGCGCATTGGCAACGGAGAAAGCACTAACATATGGCTGGACAATTGGCTCCCTAGGCAGGAAATGATGAGACCACATGGGTGCATTGCCAACATACCCCCGGCCACAGTTTCGGAGTTGATTGATCATACAAGTGCAACGTGGAACAAACCTAAGGTGGATGCCACTTTCTTTGCGTTTGATGCCAAAGTATTTCTTACCATACCACTGAGCACAACACCCATGGAGGACTTCTGGAGTTGGGCGCATGAACGGACATGCCAGTTCATGGTGCGGTCTGCATATAATATGCTTGTGGTGACAAGGCAGAGGAGAGAGGCCTGGCTAGAAGGGGCTTCGGGATCTTCAACAACGCAAACAGATTCCAGCTCGTGGAAGATGCTATGGAAGATGGAGGTCCCATCCAAACTTCGCATGTTCTTGTGGAGACTACCGAAGCAGTCACTGCCAACCGAAGATGTGAGGGCGCATCGCAAGATGTCGACGACTAGCACTTGTGGCTTTTGCGGCGCTCTGGACTCATGGCGCCATTCCCTCCTAGAATGCACTGTCTCAAGATGCACCTGGGCGCTTGTTGACGAAGATTTGGGCTGCGGCTTGGAGGCCATGAGTGAGAACGGAGCCAAGAGCTGGCTCTTCAACCTGCTGGCGTCCCTCTCACACGAGCAGTTTACCATCGTGGTAGTGACATTGTGGGCCGTGTGGACTTCTCGAAGGAAGGCAATACACGAAGGTATATTTCAGACACCACATGCGATAACAGCCTTTGTCAAGAGGTACATACAAGATCTCCAAGTTCTCAGCAAGCCAAAGAGGCAATGCAACGTGGTGGTAACGGGGACTTCAGTTCGCCAGAGACCCAAGGCACCCCCGACGAATTTCTCAAAAATTCATGTGGATGCTGGAGTCCGGGGACAGCGAGGAGGCTCGGCCGTGGCGATATTGTTGGGGAACATAGTAATTTCAAAAAATTTCCTATGCACACGCAAGATCATGGTGATGCATAGCAACGAGAGGGGAGAGTGTAATCTACGTACCCTTGTAGACCGACAGCGGAAGCTTTATAACAACGCGGTTGATGTAGTCGTACGTCTTCACGGCCCGACCGATCAAGCACCGAAACTACGGCACCTCCGAGTTTTAGCACACGTTCAGCTCGATGACGATCCCCGGACTCCGATCCAGCAAAGTGTCAGGGAAGAGTTCCATCAGCACGACGGCGTGGTGACGATCTTGATGTTCTACCGTTGTAGGGCTTCGCCTAAGCACCACTACAATATTATCGAGGATTATGGTGGAAGGGGGCACCGCACACGGCTAAGAAAACGATCACGTGGATCAACTTGTGTGTCTAGGGGTGCCCCCTGCCCCCGTATATAAAGGAGCAAGGGGAGGAGGCCGGCCGGCCCTATGGCGCGCCAAGGAGGAGGATTCCTCCTCCTAGTAGGAGTAGGACTCCCCTCTTTCCTACTCCTACTAGGAGGGGGAAAGGAAGGGGGGAGAGAGAAGGAAAGGGGGGCGCCGCCCCCCTCTCCTAGTCCAATTCAGACCAGGGCGAAGGAGGCGCGCGGCCCACCCTGGCTGCTCCTCTCTCTCTCTCCACTAAGGCCCATATGGCCCATTACTTCTCCCGGGGTGGTTCCAGTAACCCTCTAGCACTCCGGTTTTCTCCGAAATCGCCCGGAACACTTCCGGTGTCCGAATGTAGCCGTCCAATATATCAATCTTTATGTCTCGACCATTTCGAGACTCCTCTTCATGTCCGTGATCACATCCGGGACTCCGAACTAACTTTGGTACATCAAAACTCATAAACTCATAATATAACTGTCATCGAAACCTTAAGCGTGCGGACCCTACGGGTTCGAGAACAATGTAGACATGACCGAGACATGTCTCCGGTCAATAACCAATAGCGGAACCTGGATGCTCATATTGGCTCCCACATATTCTATGAAGATCTTTATCGGTCAGACCGCATAACAACATACGTTGTTCCCTTTGTCATCGGTATGTTACTTGCCCGAGATTCGATCGTTGGTATCTCAATACCTAGTTCAATCTCGTTACCGGCAAGTCTCTTTACTCGTTTCGTAATACATCATCTCGCAACTAACTCATTAGTTGCAATGCTTGCAAGGCTTATGTGATGTGCATTACCGAGAGGGCCCAGAGATACCTCTCCGACAATCAGAGTGACAAATCCTAATCTCGAAATACGCCAACCCAACATTTACCTTTGGAGACACCTGTAGAGCTCCTTTATAATCACCCAGTTACGTTGTGACGTTTGGTAGCACACAAAGTGTTCCTCCGGCAAACGGGAGTTGCATAATCTCATAGTCATAGGAACATGTATAAGTCATGAAGAAAGCAATAGCAACATACTAAATGATCGGGTGCTAAGCTAATGGAATGGGTCATGTCAATCACATCATTCTCCTAATAATGTGATCCCGTTAATCAAATGACAACACATGTCTATGGTTAGGAAACATAACCATCTTTGATTAACAAGCTAGTCAAGTAGAGGCATACTAGTGACGTTTTAGTTTGTCTATGTATTCACACAAGTATTATGTTTCCGGATAATACAATTCTAGCATGAATAATAAACATTTATCATGATATAAGGAAATAAAATAATAACATTATTATTGCCTCTAGGGCATATTTCCTTCAGTATCCCACTTGCACTAGAGTCAATAATCTAGATTACACAGTAATGATTCTAACACCCAAGGAGCTTTGGTGCTGATCATGTTTTGCTCGTGGAAGAGGCTTAGTCAACGGGTCTGCAACATTCAGATCTGTATGTTCTTGCAAATCTCTATGTCTCCCACCTGGACTAGATCCCGGATGGAATTGAAGCGTCTCTTGATGTGCTTGGTTCTCTTGTGAAATCTGGATTCCTTTGCTAAGGCAATTGCAGCAGTATTGTCACAAAAGATTTTCATTGGACCTGATGCACTAGGTATGACACCTAGATCGGATATGAACTCCTTCATCCATACTCCTTCCTTTGCTGCTTCTGAAGTAGCTATGTACTCCGCTTCACATGTAGATCCCGCCACAACGCTTTGTTTAGAACTGCACCAACTGACAGCTCCACCGTTTAATGTAAACACGTATCCGGTTTGCGATTTAGAATCGTCCGGATCAGTGTCAAAGCTTGCATCAACGTAACCATTTATGATGAGCTCTTTTTCACCTCCATATATGAGAAACATATCCTTAGTCCTTTTCAGGTATTTCAGGATGTTCTTGACCGCTGTCTAGTGATCCACTCCTGGATTACTTTGGTACCTCCCTGCTAGACTTATAGCAAGACACACATCAGGTCTGGTACACAGCATTGCATACATGATAGATCCTATGGCTGAAGCATAGGGAACATCTTTCATTTTCTCTCTATCTTCTGCATTGGTCGGGCATTGAGTCTTACTCAATTTCACACCTTGTAACACAGGCAAGAATCCTTTCTTTGCTTGATCCATTTTGAACTTCTTCAAAATTTTGTCAAGGTATGTGCTTTGTGAAAGTCCAATTAAGCGTCTTGATCTATCTCTATAGATCTTAATGCCCAATATGTAAGCATCTTCACCGAGGTCTTTCATTGAAAAACTCTTATTCAAGTATCCCTTTATGCTATCCAGAAATTCTATATCATTTCCGATTAGTAATATGTCATCTACATATAATATCAGAAATGCTACAGAGCTCCCACTCACTTTCTTGTAAATACAGGTTTCTCCAAAAGTCTGTACAAAACCAAATGCTTTGATCACACTATCAAAGTGTTTATTCCAACTCCGAGAAGCTTGCACCAGTCCATAAATGGATCGCTGGAGCTTGCACACTTTGTTAGCTCCCTTTGGATCGACAAAACCTTCCGGTTGCATCATATACAACTCTTCTTCCAGAAATCCATTCAGGAATGCAGTTTTGACATCCATCTGCCAAATTTCATAATTATAAAATGCGGCAATTGCTAACATGATTCGGACAGACTTAAGCATCTCTACGGGTGAGAAGGTCTCATCGTAGTCAATCCCTTGAACTTGTCGAAAACCTTTTGCGACAAGTCGAGCTTTGTAGATAGTAACATTACCGTCAGCGTCGGTCTTCTTCTTGAAGATCCATTTATTCTCAATTGCTTGCCGATCTTTGGGCAAGTCAACCAAAGTCCATACTTTGTTCTCATACATGGATCCCATCTCAGATTTCATGGCTTCAAGCCATTTTGCGGAATCTGGGCTCACCATCGCTTCTCCATAGTTCGTAGGTTCATCATGATCTAGTAGCATGATTTCCAGAACAGGATTACCGTACCACTCTGGTGCGGATCTTACTTTGGTTGATCTACGAGGTTCAGTAGTATCTTGTTCTGAAGTTTCATGATCATCATCATTAGCTTCCTCACTAATTGGTGTAGGTGTCACAGAAACTGGTTTCTGTGATGTGGTACTTTCCAATAAGGGAGCAGGTATAGTTACTGTCGTGGTTCTAACTCTGAAAGTGATGTAGGGGGGTGTGTATGGAGAGGCTAGATCTCAGCTATGGAGAAGTCGTAAGCACACGAGGATTACGAGTTCAGGCCCTTCTCGGAGGAAGTAACAGCCCTACGTCTCGGTGCCCGGAGGCGGTCGATTGGATTATGCGTGTGTGAATAACAGGGGTGCGAACCCTTCATACTGAGGAGGGGGTGGCTTATATAGAGTTCGCCGGCCCCCTCCTGCCCTCAGTAATGCAGGGTTTAAGGTACATTTAAGGTTGGGCGTTACTGGTAACGCCCCTAATAAAGTGCTACAATGACCATAAAAACTACTTAATAGCCGACCGTTTGCCTGCGGAGTGACTTTAGATCTCCTGGCGGTCGAGTGGTGGCTTCTTGGTCGAGTGATAGCTTCTTGGTCGAGTGTCTTGAACCCGTCGAGTGGAATACCTTCAAGTCGATTGAAAGGTGATTTCTTCTAGGGATGTACTTGGGTAGGGCTCTTTGGACGGGTCCATGCCCCTACCCTAGGTACATAGCTTCATCATTAGCCCCCGAATGGATCGAGGTTAGAATGGGGAAAGAGTTGGGGATCTTTCCGACTGGTTCTTTGGGGTTGTATGAGTGCCTCGTTTCGGGCCAATTGTCACGGATGACATCATCAACCTCTTTCAGTCGCCTTGATCCATTCCAGGCCTTTCGTCGAGTGAATTTCTTTGCTTGTGACATGCCGAGTGTCGGCGCGAGCGGGGTCTTCTGTTTTGACAAGTTGTTCTGCGGCCCGCGGATGTCGCTGGATTCGGATTTTGGGAAGCGCGCGGGACGGGAGCAGCTGCAGTAATCAGAAGCGATAAAGCGGAAGCTCCTCGATCTCCGTGTCGCCTTTTTCGCCACGTACTGTGCGCGCCTGCTGCGGGATTTGACTGGATAGCCTGGGCCTACCAGTCAGCCACTCGGGAGCGGCCCCTTATAAGTTGCCGGCTCGGGGTTTCCAAGCCGTGCGCTCTCTTCTCCTTCCTTCTTCCTCTCTCCCTTCGCGAGTCCTTCCGCTACCTCCGCTCTCACCCTAGCGCTGCAAGCCCGTGTGAGATCTCGCCGGCGACGATGGTGAAGGGCAAGACGACTGCTTTGGAGCACGCGAAGAAGGCGGCGGCGGCAGGGAAAGGGAAGAGGTCTGCTCGGGGCGGATCCTCCTCCAGGACCGCTCTGCCCAAAGGTTGGATCCAGGGCGACTGGATGCCGTCGGTGCTCCGGCAAGAGGATCTCGACGACATGGTCGAGGGGGGAGTCATTCCCCACGAAGCTGCGCGTCTTCCGGGGGGAGAGATCGAACCTCAACCCCGCGACGGTGAGTGCGTGCTCCTAGCCACCCACATCGACCGAGGGTTTTCTCTGCCGCCCCATCCTTTTTTCCGGAGCTTCTTGGACTTCTTCGGAGCGCAGCTCCACCACTTTACTCCCAACTCCATTGTATACCTTGCCGCTTTCATCTCCATGTGTGAGGCTTTCTTGGGTTGCCGCCCCCATTGGGGACTTTTCAAGCACATCTTTACCTGCCGTTCTCAATCGGTCAAGAAGGCCAAGTCGAGTGACGAGAGGATGCAGGTGATCCAGTTGTGCGGGGGCTTGGCGATCCAGACGAGGGGGAAGAGCTGTTTTCCATCCATTACTTTCCCGGAGTCGGTCCGTGGTTGGCAGGCGACCTGGTTCTACTGTCAGGACCAGCCGACCCCAGGACAGTCGACTGGTCTTCCTCCTTTCTCCCTCGACCGAGCTGAAAAACCCACTTCTCTGAAAGTGACGCCGGAGGAGAAGGCCCAAGTCAAAGTGTTGGCCGGTCGAGTGGTTGAGCTTGTCCGTGAGGGTGTGACTGGGATGGACCTGCTGGAGGTCTTCCTCCAAAGGCGCATCCAACCGCTCCAGGCCCGTGACCACCCAATGTGGCTGTACTCGGGTCTTGACGACACCACTCGGATCCACCCGGAGGAGGTCACCGACGAGATGCTGGAGGGGTGGCTGTCGAGCATAACGGGGAACAAAGACAACCCCCGAGGAGCCAGGAGGGTAATTCCACTCGACAATTCGTATGAAGTGGACCAGGTATGTTTTTATGCTTCCGACTGAAGTCTTGTTTTCTGCATTGGTCTTCTTTGAGTAGGTCAATTGACTTTTGTCTTGTCTGTTGTTTTCCAGGCGACCACCGAGATGTACTCGACGCCCAACGGGGCACAGGGGTCGACTGAGGAAGGGGAGGCGAGCGGAGGCGAGAGCGGGGATGACCAAGGCGAGTGGGAGTCTGATGGTGAAGGAGAGGGAGGCGACGACGTCTACTCCAGCGAGGAGGAGGAGGAGGAGGAGGAGGTTGAACCTCCCCGCCAGGAGGGGCGATCCAAGCTCACACATGATCCAGCGCGGGGACGTGGCAAGGCGACTGCTCCTGTTGGGCAGTCGTCGAAATGCCCTCGAACCTCTCCTCCTCCGCCGACTGGGAAGGCTCCCAAGCACCCACGAGTGACGCCATCCAAGCCGCCCAAGGCTCTGCCCAAGATGAAGATAGTTGTTCCTACCATTTCCGGGTAATAATAAAGCTTGCTTTCCTTTGTCGACCATGGACGGATCCTTGGTCGATTCACTGAGCCAACTGACTGACTTTCGAGATTTGCAGTGGTGCTACTTCTGAGGTCTCCGCCAAGGATGACGACCAAGAGATGGAGGACGCTGTTACCTCCAACCCTGGTACGATCGCTGACGTTCCATTTCTGAGTCGACTGAACCTTTATTGCAACTCTGGTCGATTGAATGTTTTCCTTGTAGCCCCTCCTCATGTTATCGACCTCCCGGACGATGATGACAACGAACCGCTAAGAGCGAAGAGGAAGAAGAGGGCGTCGGCTGGCGAGACCCCACAATCCACTCCGGCGCCTGAGGCCATAGCTCGGGACGATGGCGAACCCACTCGGGCTTCTGTGACTTTCGCCATTCCTCTAACGAGTGTGCAGCCCTCGGCGTCGACTGCGGATCTGTCTTCGCTTTTTGCTGCATACCCCGTCCCTGAGGACCAAGCGGCTGCTGCGAAGGAGGCTGTACGCCAGGCGGGGATCATGATGGAACAAGTGAAAGTGGCTTGGGAGGCCTGCCAGGCGGCTTATGACGCAAGCTCGGCTCTTCAGAGTAACGTCCAGGTCAGTCGACTTCAACACTTGGTCTGTTACGATATGCTGTTTGAAGAATCTCTTTTCCAAAGATCTTTATATCTGTACACCCACTGGGTGTGTCTGCCAATTCTTGGACCAGTGGGGGCACGCTAAGTGCACCCACTGGGTGTAGTCCCCGAGACTACGGTGGACTACTGGCAGTTGACTGTAGTCTGTCTATTGAGTTGTTGTATATATATTTCTTCACTCGGTCTGGTCAGGCCATGTTGAATGGAACGGTATTTGGTCGACTGCGGGCAGTCGACCTTCTCTCTCTCTCTCTCTCTTTTTTACAGTGGGGGCACGCTGAGTGCACCCACTGGGTGTAGTCCCCGAGACTACTGTCGAATGTTTTTGCTTCGGCTGTAGTCTTAGAAACGCCATCATTGTCTCTTAGTTACTCGGAAGCAACTCATCTTGGACTCGACTTCGGGGTCGGTCGGGTGGGATAGGAATCGGTGGGGGCACGCTAAGTGCACCCACTGGGTGTAGTCCCCGAGACTATGGTGGACTGCTGGCAGTCGACCGTAGTCTTAGTATTTATTGCCTTTGTTGTTGTTTTTTTACTGTAATAATAACTCCTTCCCTTTGACTTCAGAAATCTTGTGATCTTGGAGCCCACTTGGCTGACTTGGAGAAGCAGCAAATTCAACTGAACCTTGATCTGGAGCTGGCCAGAACAGAGCTGCAGAGGGTCAGAGACGGCGCCGCAGGTAAGACGCCTTTGTCGACTGGTTAGTTTTTAGGCTTGAGTATCCTTCTGCTATTTCCGAATCAATCATCATTTCTTTGCAGAAAAACTGAACGAAGCTCTGGCGAAGAAGGATCAGGACTTGGCTGCTGCCCGTAAGGAGGCTGATGACAAGACCGCTCTGGCCGCACAGAAGCTGGCTTCGGTCGACCAATTAGAAGGAGAGAATACCAAGTTGAAGACCGCTCTGAATGAAGCCAACAGGGAGTGTTCGCGTTGGAAGAAGGAGAACCTCACCCTGAACGAGAAGATGGAAGGCATCGCTCGCAGGAGGGACGACCTGGAGAGCTACTTGAGGAGCCTTGCCAAGAAGTTGTACATCAAGCTCGAAGGTGCACACTCAGTTCCGACTGGTTTTTTTTGTGTGGACTCAGTCTTATGAAAATTGACTTATCCTTGGATCGTGTATGCAGAGCTTTGCCAGAACTTTGAAGAGGAGACTGGGTGGATCGAAACAGGTTTGGATCCAATCAACTCTCCGGTGAAAGATGAAGCTGCCATGAATCTGCTCTGACTGGAATCTCGCATTGACGGCGTCATGGATTACTTGGCTCGACTGAAGGTTGCCATGTCGCAGATCGACCCGGCACTTTGGCCAGAGTCTACGCTCCAGAACGATCTCGAGTCTCTGATGACTCGACTTAACGGAATCCCTGACCGAGTGCAGGAGTGGAAGAAGTCTTCTGCTCGATGTGGCGCTGATGTGGCTCTGTCTCTGGTCCGCGTCCATTGCAAGGAGGCGCGGGAGGAGAAGATGGCCGCCATCCAAGTTGCCAATACGAGGAAGCACAACTTCCAGGACTTCATGGAGACATTTATTGCTGCTGCCACCCGTATCGCAGACGGGATCGACTTGGATGAGTTCGTCGCCCCTTCCAGTCCTCCACCTGAGGAATGAAAAACTTTTAAGCTCCACTTAAATTTGCCTCGGAATGCCGAGTGGATCTGTAACCGTTGAACTTCTGCCTTAAATTTGCCTCGGAATGCCGAGTGGAATTGTAACAGTTTAAACTCTACCGAGCCGAGGGTTCGAATACTTTGATCTGAGGTCTGGGACCTTTTAGGCTTTATTTGAACTTGATTTATCGTTGAACATCTTTGTGGATGATCCGTTGAGTGGAACTCGATCTTCATTCGAAATAACTTTTGTATTTGTGGTGCAGCTCCGAAGGAGAAGGTAGCAGTCGATTTGCACCTCGTCGTCCTTGCGGATTGGGTTGTGTTCCGTACTTAGGCGAGCACTGGGCTGCAGCTAAGCCCCCGAGTGGGAGGTTTGCTCTCCACTCGGTAGGATTTTTAAACACTTAGGCGAGCACTGGGCTGCAGCTAAGCCCCCGAGTGGGAGGTTTGCTCTCCACTCGGTAGGATTTTTAAACACTTAGGCGAGCACTGGGCTGCAGCTAAGCCCCCGAGTGGGAGGTTTGCTCTCCACTCGGTAGGATTTTTAAACACTTAGGCGAGCACTGGGCTGCAGCTAAGCCCCCGAGTGGGAGGTTTGCTCTCCACTCGGTAGGATTTTTAAACACTTAGGCGAGCACTGGGCTGCAGCTAAGCCCCCGAGTGGGAGGTTTGCTCTCCACTCGGTAGGATTTTTTTAAACACTTAGGCGAGCGCTGGGCTGCAGCTAAGCCCCCGAGTGGGAGGTTTCCTCTCCACTCGGTAGGATTTTTTTTAAACACTTAGGCGAGCGCTGGGCTGCAGCTAAGCCCCAGAGTGGGAGGTTTGCTCTCCACTCGGTAGGATTTTTTCAAACTTAGGCGAGTGCCTGAGTGCAGCTAAGTCTCCAAGTGGGAGAACTTAGGCGAGTGCTGGACTGCAGCTAAGCCTCCGAGTGGGAGGATTGCTCTCCACTCGGCAGGATTTTTTCAAACTTAGGCGAGTGCCTGACTGCAGCTAAGTCTCTAAGTGGGAGAACTTAGGCGAGTACTGGACTGCAGCTAAGCCCCCGAGTGGGAGGATTGCTCTCCACTCGGTAGGATTTTTTCAAACTTAGGCGAGTGCCTGACTGCAGCTAAGTCTCTAAGTGAGAGAACTTAGGCGAGTACTGGACTGCAGCTAAGCCCCCGAGTGGGAGGATTGCTCTCCACTCGGTAGGATTTTTTTAAACTTAGGCGAGTGCCTGACTGCAGCTAAGTCTCTAAGTGGGAGAACTTAGGCGAGTACTGGACTGCAGCTAAGCCCCCGAGTGGGAGGATTGCTCTCCACTCGGTAGGATTTTTGAACACTTAGGCAAGCACTGGGCTGCAGCTAAGCCCCCGAGTGGGAGTCTGGCTCTCCACTCGGTAGGATTTTTCAAACTTAGGCGAAACGGATTCGCTGCTAAGTCACCCACTGGGGGATTTCGTATGCAAACAAAAGTGACAGCAATCATTGGAACACTCTTGTCTTTGATAAAAATGAACTGCAGAAGTTTCTCTTATTACATCTTTAGAGGAAGGAACTCAAGTGTAAAAGTGGCGGAGCAGCTCCACGTTCCAAGTTCGCGGCTCGTCGATCTGGCGATCAATATTGTAGAGGTGATACGCTCCGTTGTGGAGGACTCTGGTGATGATGAAGGGGCCTTCCCAAGTAGGAGCAAGCTTGTGTGGTTTCTGTTGATCCACTCGGAGGACCAAATCTCCTTCTTGGAAGGCTCGACTCTTCACATGTCGGGCATGGAATCGACGCAAGTCTTGTTGATAAATGGTCGATCTGATCATAGCCATCTCCCTCTCTTCTTCTAGGAGGTCGACTGCGTCTTGCCGGGCTTGTTCTGCTTCATCTTCAGTGTAGAGTTCGACTCGGGGTGCGTTGTGAAGAAGATCAGTCGGCAGAACTGCTTTGGCTCCATAGACCAGAAAGAATGGAGTTCTTCCAATCGACCGGTTAGGGGTGGTCCTCAACCCCCACAGAACTGACGGAAGTTCGTCGACCCAAGCACCTGCTGCGTGCTTGAGATCACGCATCAGTCGAGGCTTTAGTCCTTTGAGAATCAGATCATTTGCCCTCTCGGCTTGTCCATTCGACTGGGGATGGGCGACCGAAGCATAGTCGACTCGTGTGCCTTGAGAGGCGCAAAAAGCTCTGAACTGGTCTGAATCGAAGTTTGACCCATTGTCAGTGATGATGCTATGAGGGACTCCATATCTGAATGTTAGTCCTCTGACGAAACTGATAGCAGTGCAAGCATCAAGATTCTTGATGGGCTTAGCTTCAATCCATTTGGTAAACTTGTCGACTGCCACAAGCAAATGAGTGAAACCGCTCCTGCCTGTTCTCAGTGGACCAACCATGTCTAGTCCCCAGACAGCAAAGGGCCAGACGAGTGGAATGGTCTTCAAGGCTGATGCAGGCTTGTGTGACATGTTGGAGTAGAACTGGCACCCTTCACACTTGTCGACTATCTCTTTTGCCATCTCATTTGCTCTTGGCCAGTAAAATCCCGCTCGGTATGCTTTAGCCACAATGGTCCGAGAGGACGCATGGTGACCACAGGTCCCCGAGTGGATATCATCAAGGATTATCCGACCCTCTTCCGGTGTTATGCACTTCTGACCGATTCCAGTCGCGCTTTCTCTATACAACTGTCCCTTTATGACTGTGAAGGCCTTGGATCGGCGGACGATCTGTCGAGCCTCTTCCTCATCCTCTGGGAGTTCTTTCCTTAGGATATACGCGATGTACGGTATCGTCCAGTCAGGAGTGATTGCCAAGATTTCCATGATTAGGTCGACCACAGCAGGAACTTCGACTTCAGTCGGATCTGTGGCACTTTTCGGCTGCGGGGCTTCTTCTGTAAAAGGATCTTCTTGGACTGACGGTGAGTGAATGTGTTCCAGGAACACGTTGCTGGGAATGGCTTCCCTCTTGGAGCCTATCTTTGCCAAATCGTCAGCTGCTTGATTTTTCAGTCGGGGGATGTGATGAAGTTCTAACCCCTCGAATTTCTTTTCTAGCTTTCTCACTGCATTGCAATAACCAGTCATAGCCGGACTTCTGACGTCCCACTCCTTCATCACCTGATTGACCACCAAATCTGAGTCGCCATAGACCATGAGGCGACGGACGCCGAGTGAAATGGCCATGCGCAACCCATATAAAAGTGCTTCATATTCTGCTTCATTATTGGGGAATCGAAGTGAATCTGGAGAACGTATCTGAGCTTCCTCGGGGGGAGACTAATACTACCCCAGCACCAGAACCATTCAGCATCTTAGATCCATCAAAGAACATGGTCCAGTGCTCCGAGTGGACTTGAGTCGGAAGTTGCTGTTCAATCCACTCGGCGACGAAATCTGCGATTGCTTGGGACTTGATAGCCTTCTTTTGCTTCAAACCTGATATCTAGGGGAAGGAGTTCAATCGCCCACTTAGCCACTCGACCAGTTGCATCTCTGTTGTGCAGGATCTCTGACAATGGGGCGTCGCTGACGACTGTAATGGAGTGGTCAGAGAAGTAATGTGCAACCTTCTTTGTGGTCATGTAAATCCCATATACGAGCTTCTGGTAGTGAGGGTATCTTTGTTTTGAAGGGGTCAAAACTTCAGACAGATAATAGACTGGGCGCTGAACTCTGAAGGCATTTCCTTCTTCTTCCCGCTCGACCGCAAGTACTGTACTGACAACTTGTCCTGTGGCTGCAATGTAAAGCAGCAGAGGCTCTTTGCTGATTGGGGCAGCAAGCACCGGCTGGGTGGAGAGCAGAGCTTTGAGTTCTGCAAATGCTGCATCAGCTTCTGGAGTCCACTCGAACTTGTCAGACTTCTTCATCAGTCGGTAAAGAGGCAACGCCTTTTCACCGAGACGAGAAATGAATCGACTTAGGGCGGCCAAGCAGCCCGTAAGCTTTTGGACATC
The DNA here is from genome assembly GCF_003073215.2 of Triticum urartu. Classification (NCBI taxonomy): domain Eukaryota; kingdom Viridiplantae; phylum Streptophyta; class Magnoliopsida; order Poales; family Poaceae; genus Triticum; species Triticum urartu. Next base: position 564,602,208 of record NC_053026.1, on the reverse strand, counting down.
ATGCACACGCACAGGACGCTTCATCCGGAGTATGGTACCAATTTTTTCAGGATTGGCGTTGATCCCCCGTTCAGAAACGAGAAAACCGAGTAACTTTCCGCCTGGAACTCCGAATGTGCACTTTGATGGATTGAGCTTGATATCATACCTCCTGAGGTTGGCAAAGGTTTCAGCAAGGTCAGTCCGTAGGTCGGAACCTTTCCGTGACTTGACCACAATATCATCCATGTATGCCTCCACATTCCGACTGATTTGAGTGAGTAAACACTTGTGAATCATTCTCATGAACGTGGCTCCGGCGTTCTTGAGGCCGAACGGCATGGTGACGTAGCAGAAGCATCCGAATGGAGTGATGAAAGCTGTTTTGATCTCGTCGGGTCCATACAGACGGATCTGATGGTACCCGGAATAGGCATATAGAAAAGACAATCTCTCGCACCCCGCAGTCGAGTCGACTATTTGGTCGATGCGAGGGAGAGGAAAATGATCTTTTGGGCAGGCCCGATTGATATGTTTGAAATCGATGCACATGCGAAGAGACTTGTCCTTCTTGGGGACCATGACGACATTGGCGAGCCACTCGGAGTGTAAATCTCTCGGATGAACTCTGCTGCTAAGAGCCGAGCCACCTCCTTGCCAATGGCTTGCTTCTTCTGGACGGCGGACCGTCGAAGATGTTCCTTCATGGGTTTGAATTTCGGGTCGACTCGTAGACGGTGCTCAACCAGATCTCTGGGAACTCCAGGCATGTCAGAGGGTTTCCATGCGAAGATGTCCCAGTTCTCACGGAGGAGCTGGACGAGCGCTTCTTCCCATTTGGAGTCAAGCGTCGTTGAGATGTGAGTCGGGGCAGCATCGGGGTCGGTCGGGTGAATGTGGACTGTCTTTGTTTCACCGGACGACTGGAAAGCAGATTCTGAAGCAGGCTTCTTGGCTCGTAGCAATTCACTCGGATCGGCAGTCTTTTGATACTCTTGCAGTTCGACCACTGCCATCTGAGCATCTGAAATCTTTGAGCCTTTCTGAAAACACTCTTCCGCTTTCTTCCGATTGCCCGTAACAGTGATCACACCTTTGGGGCCAGGCATCTTCAGTTTGAGATACACGTAACATGGTCGGGCCATGAAGCGTGCGTAAGCTGGCCTGCCCAAAATGGCATGATAAGCACTTTGGAAGTCTACAACCTCGAATGTCAACTTTTCCTTGCGGTAATTCTTTGAATCACCGAAAACCACATCAAGAGCAATCTGGCCGAGTGATTGGGCTTTCTTCCCAGGAATGACTCCGTGGAAGCTCATGTTACTGGCACTGAGCCTGGACATCGGAATGCCCATCCCTTTCAATGTTTCAGCATACAGTATGTTCAGGCCACTGCCACCATCCATCAGGACTTTGGTCAGTCGAGTGCCTTCGACAATTGGGTCGACCACCAAGGCTTGCCTCCCAGGGGTGGCAATGTGCGTCGGGTGATTAGACTGGTCGAATGTGATGGCAGTCTGAGACCACTTCAGGTAACTGGGTGTTGCCGGAGCAACCATGTTCACCTCGCGGTTAATGACTTTCAGTCGACTTTTGCTTTCGACATCGGCAAAAATCATCAGGGTGGAATTGACTTGAGGGTATCCATCGTCACTATCATCCTTGTCCTCAACCCTGTCCAGCTCTTTTTCTTTATCCTTGGGCTGCTTGCCCTGAAACTACTGGATCAGGAGACGGCACTGTCGAGTGGTATGCTTTGGGTAAATAAAATTACCCTCTTCATCTTTCTTGGTGTGGATGTGACATGACAGATCCAAAACATCATTCCCATCTTGATCCTTGACTTTCTTGGGCTTCCAGGTGCCCTTGGGTTTTCCCTTGAAGTTTCCCTGGGCTACGGCCAGGGCCTCCCCAGGGGCAGCTGGCTCGGCCTTCCGCTTCTGTTTCCGACTGGAGTTCCCTCCGGTTTCTTGGGCGACTGCCTTGTACTTGCCGCTCCGGAGTCGATCTTCGTCTTCACCATTAGCGTACTTGGTGGCAATCTCCATCATCCGATTCAGAGACATCTCTCCAGTTCGACCGAACTTCAGATTCAATTCTCTGTACTTGACGCCTTCCTTGAAGGCACAAACTGCTTGATGGTCTGGCACATTCTCAACCGTGTGATGCAGTGTTATCCACCTCTGGATGTAATCCCTCAGGGTTTCATTCGGCTTCTGCACACAAGATCGCAATTCCGTAAGGCCTGCGGGTCGCTTGCATGTCCCCTCAAAGGTGGTGACAAACACTCGGGAGAGGTCCTCCCAAGTGTAGATGCTGCTGGGTGCCAACTGATTTAGCCACGCTCTGGCTGAGCCCTCTAACATGAGAGGCAAATGCTTCATGGCCACCTCGTCATTGCCACCGCCAATCTGTACAGCCACTCGGTAATCTTCGAGCCAAGTGTCAGGCTTAGATTCATCAGTGAACTTGCTGACTCCAGTCGCCAGCCTAAAGTTGGGAGGAATCACTGCGGCTCTGATGGCTCGACTGAAACACTCCGGCCCTGAAGCATGTACTCTGCTGCTGGCAGGCGCATCTCTGTTGTGGCCTTCTCGATGAGCTCTGTTCCTGTCAACCAAACCTTGAATGAGGATGGATCTCGCATCAAAGCCTGGGTCCCTGGGGTCGACTGGAATCCTCTGCCCAACACTATGAGGGCGTCTGTCATCTTGCCGTCAAGGCGCATACGACCCACTCCTTGGGGGAGGGGTTGGCACTCGACGTCTATCATCACGGTCGAATCGGTGATCATACTGCTCATTCCTCCTGTACTGATCATGCCGGTCACCACGCCCCTCACGCCTCGTGGGCGATCTCGGGCTGTGAGCCGACTGGACTGTATCTGTTGCAACAGATCGACTATGGATTCTGTCCCGCGACCGAGAAACGGCAGAATTCTGGTTTCCCGCCGCCCGGAGCAACGCTCTGGTCTGCAACAAGCCCCTGCCAGCCTCCGACTGGAAGGGCTGAATTGATTCTGCTATACAGGCCGCAGCAGCCAAATTCTGAACTGGGGTTCGGTATACCTGCGGCGGCGGGAAGAGCTGACGTCGACTGGACTCGGGAGCTTGCTGACGTCGACTGGACTCGGGAGCCCGCTGACGCGCTTGCTCGTCGAGTATTCGCTGGAGATTCTCCAGTCAAGTGTGCTCGGCCAGGTTAGCCAAGCGCGCGTCCTCCAAGGCCCGGGCCTCGGGGGTTTCTTCGACAATAGGAGTGTGGAGCGCGTCCATGTTCCGGCGGCGAAGCTCCTCTCGCTGCAACGACGTGAGAGGTTCGGGGAGATACTCATCGTGGGGATGCGACGGGTCGCCCCCACCCGCGCCTCCATCAGCGCGAGGGTAACCGGGAGGGGTGTGCGTTCCATCGACTGCCAGAACCTCAGCCGCTGGGTCGCTGCTGTCGCACTCAAATGCGGTCTCCGCGGAACCAGTCGCCAGGTCGAACATGCCGCAGAGGGATTCGTCGGGCTCGATTTCCGCGACTTGTGGGGCTACCGACTGGCGAGCCACGGCATGCCTCACCCACCGCTGGAGTCTCGACCGACCGGAGCGCTTGCGCTGGTGGGAGACGGGGCGGGGAGACGAAACGGGAGCAGACTGGTACTGGGTCGACGGCTGCCGCAGGAGGACGCCACGAATGCATGCGCGGAAGTGCGTCGCGCCGCGGACGGGGAGCGCGTCGATGTCGAGCGGCGCCTCCTGAAGCCAGGCGGAGTCGTCGGCGATGAAGGTGAGCGCGCCGAGACGGATCTCGCGGCCCTCTACCAAAACTCCGCAGGAAACCATGATCGAATGGATCGGAAAAGATCGCAACTTCTCCAACAAGGCGCTAAGACTCCTGCCCCACGGTGGGCGCCAACTGTCGTGGTTCTAACTCTGACAGTGATGTAGGGGGGTGTGTATGGAGAGGCTAGATCTCAGCTATGGAGAAGTTGTAAGCACACGAGGATTACGAGTTCAGGCCCTTCTCGGAGGAAGTAACAGCCCTACGTCTCGGTGCCCGGAGGCGGTCGATTGGATTATGCGTGTGTGAATAACAGGGGTGCGAACCCTTCATACTGAGGAGGGGGGTGGCTTATATAGAGTTCGCCGGCCCCCTCCTGTCCTCAGTAATGCAGGGTTTAAGGTACATTTAAGGTTGGGCGTTACTGGTAACGCCCCTAATAAAGTGCTACAATGACCATAAAGATTACTTAATAGCCGACCGTTTGCCTGCGGAGTGACTTTAGATCTCCTGGCGGTCGAGTGGTGGCTTCTTGGTCGAGTGATAGCTTCTTGGTCGAGTGTCTTGAACCCGTCGAGTGGAATACCTTCAAGTCGATTGAAAGGTGATTTCTTCTAGGGATGTCCTTGGGTAGGGCTCTTTGGACGGGTCCGTGCCCCTACCCTAGGTACATAGCTTCATCAGTTACCTCGTCAAGTTCTACTTTCCTCCCACTCACTTCTTTCGAGAGAAACTCCTTCTCTAGAAAATTTCTGAATTTAGCAACAAAAGTCTTGCCTTCGGATCTGTGATAGAAGGTGTATCCAATAGTTTCCTTTGGATATCCTATGAAGACACATTTCTCCGATTTGGGTTCGAGCTTATCAGGTTGAAGCTTTTTCACATAAGCATCGCAGCCCCAAACTTTCAGAAACGACAACTTTGGTTTCTTGCCAAACCACAGTTCATAAGGTGTTGTCTCAACGGATTTTGATGGTGCCCTATTTAACGTGAATGCGGTTGTCTCTAAAGCATAACCCCAAAACGATAGCGGTAAATCAGTAAGAGACATCATAGATCGCACCATATCAAGTAAAGTACGATTACGACATTCGGACACACCATTACGCTGTGGTGTTTCGGGTGGCGTGAGTTGCGAAACTATTCCACATTGTTTCAAATGTACACCAAACTCGTAACTCAAATATTCTCCTCCACGATCAGATCGTAGGAATTTTATTTTCTTGTTATGATGATTTTCAACTTCACTCTGAAATTCTTTGAACTTTTCAAATGTTTCAGACTTATGTTTTATTAAGTAGATATACCCATATCTGCTTAAGTCATCTGTGAAGGTGAGAAAATAACGATATCCGCCACGAGTCTCAACATTCATCGGACCACATACATCTGTATGTATGATTTCCAACAAATCTGTTGCCCTCTCCATAGTACCGGAGAACGATGTTTTTGTCATCTTACCCATAAGGCACGGTTCGCAAGTACCAAGCGATTCATAATCAAGTGGTTCCAAAAGTCCATCAGTATGGAGTTTCTTCATGCGCTTTACACCGATATGACCCAAACGGCAGTGTCACAAATAAGTTGCACTATCATTATCAACTCTGCATCTTTTGGCTTCAACATTATGAATGTGTGTGTCACTACTATCGAGATTTAATAAGAATAGACCACTCTTTAAGGGTGCATGACCATAAAAGATATTACTCATATAAATAGAACAACCATTATTCTCTGATTTAAATGAATAACTGTCTCGCATCAAACAAGATCCAGATATAATGTTTATGCTTAACGGTGGCACCAAATAACAATTATTTAGGTCTAATACTAATCCCGAAGGTTGATGTAGAGGTAGCGTGCCGACCGCGATCACATCGACTTTGGAACCATTTACCACACGCATTGTCACCTCGTCCTTAGCCAATCTTCGCTTAATCCGTAGTCCCTGTTTCGAGTTGCAAATGTTAGCAACAGAACCAGTATCAAATACCCAGGTGCTACTGCGAGCATTAGTAAGGTACACATCAATAACATGTATATCACATATACCTTTGTTCACCTTGCCATCCTTCTTATCCACCAAATACTTGGGGCAGTTCCGCTTCCAGTGACCAGTCTGCTTGCAGTAGAATCACTCAGTTTCAGGCTTAGGTCCAGGTTTGGGTTTCTTCTCTTGAGTAGCAACTTGCTTGCTGTTCTTTTTGAAGTTCCCCTTCTTCTTCCCTTTGCCCTTTTTCTTGAAACTAGTGGTCTTGTTGACCATCAACACTTGATGCTCCTTCTTGATTTCTACCTCCGCAGCTTTCAGCATTGCGAAGAGCTCGGGAATAGTTTTATTCATCCCTTGCATATTATAGTTCATCACGAAGCTCTTGTAGCTAGGTGGCAGTTATTGGAGAATTTTGTCAATGACACAATCATCTGGAAGATTAACTCCCAATTGAATCAAGTGATTATTATACCCAGACATTTTGAGTATATGCTCACTCACAGAACTGTTCTCCTCCATCTTGCAGCTATAGAACTTATTGGAGACTTCATATCTCTCAATCCGGGTATTTGCTTGAAATATTAACTTCAACTCCTGAAACATCTCATATGCTCCATGACGTTCAAAACGTCGTTGAAGTCCTGATTCTAAGCTGTAAAGCATGGCACACTGAACTATCGAGTAGTCATAAGCTTTGCTCTGCCAGACGTTCATAACATCTAGTGTTGCTCCAGCAGCAGGCCTGGCACCCAGCGGTGCTTCCAGGACATAATTCTTCTGAGCAGCAATGAGGATAATTCTCAAGTTACGGACCCAGTCCGTGTAATTGCTACCATCATCTTTCAACTTTGCTTTCTCAAGGAACGCATTAAAATTCAACGGAACAACAGCACAAGCCATCTATATACAATCAACATAAACAAGCAAGATACTATCAGGTACTAAGTTCATGATAAATTTAAGTTCAATTAATCATATTACTAAAGAACTCCCACTTAGATAGACATCCCTCTAATCCTCCAAGTGATTACGTGATCCAAATTAACTAAACCATGTCCGATCATCACGTGAGATGGAGTAGTTTCATTGGTGAACATCACTATGTTGATCATATCTACTATATGATTCACGCTCGACCTTTCGGTCTCCGTGTTCCGAGGCCATATCTGTATATGCTTGGCTCGCCAAGTATAACCTGAGTATTCCGCGTGTGCAACTGTTTTGCACCCGTTGTATTTGAACGTAGAGCCTATCACATCCGATCATCACGTGGTGTCTCAGCACGAAGAACTTTCGCAACGGTGCATACTCAGGGAGAACACTTCTTGATAATTAGTGAGAGATCATCTTAAAATGCTACCGTCAATCAAAGCAAGATAAGATGCATAAAAGATAAACATCACATGCAATCAATATAAGTGATATGATATGGCCATCATCATCTTGTACTTGTGATCTCCATCTTCGAAGCATCGTCATGATCACCATCGTCACCGGCGCGACACCTTGATCACCATCGTAGCATCGTTGTTGTCTCGCCAATCTTATGCTTCCACGACTATCGCTACAAGTGATAAAGTAAAGCATTACAGCGCAGTTGCATTGCATACAATAAAGCGACAACCATATGGCTCCTGCCAGTTGCCGATAACTCGGTTACAAAACATGATCATCTCATACAATAAAATTTAGCATCATGTCTTGACCATATCACATCACAACATGCCCTGCAAAAACAAGTTAGACGTTCTCTACTTTGTTGTTGCAAGTTTTACGTGGCTGCTACGGGCTTAAGTAAGAACCAATCTTATCTACGCATCAAAACCACAACAATAGTTTGTCAAGTTGGTGCTGTTTTAACCTTCGCAAGGACCGAGCGTAGCCACACTCGGTTCAACTAAAGTTGGAGAAACTGACACCCGCTAGCCACCTTTGTGCAAAGCACGTCGGGAGAACCGGTCTCGCGTAAGCGTACGCATAATGTCGGTCCGGGCCGCTTCGTCCAACAATACCGCCGAACCAAAGTATGACATGCTGGTAAGCAGTATGACTTATATCGCCCACAACTCACTTGTGTTCTACTCGTGCATATAACATCAACACATAAAACCTGGGCTCGGATGCCACTGATGGGGAACGTAGTAATTTCAAAAAAATTCCTACGCACACGCAAGATCATGGTGATGCATAGCAACGAGAGGGGAGAGTGTGATCTACGTACCCTTGTAGACCGACAGCGGAAGCGTTATAACAACGCGGTTGATGTAGTCGTACGTCTTCACGGCCCGACCGATCAAGTATCGAAACTACGGCACCTCCGAGTTTTAGCACACGTTCAGCTCGATGACGATCCCCGGACTCCGATCCAGCAAAGTGTTGGGGAAGAGTTCCGTCAGCACGACAGCGTGGTGACGACCTTGATGTTCTACCGTCGTAGGGCTTCGCCTAAGCACCACTACAATATTATCGAGGATTATGGTGGAAGGGGGCACCGCACACGGCTAAGAAAACGATCATGTGGATCAACTTGTGTGTCTAGGGGTGCCCCCTACCCCCGTATATAAAGGAGCAAGGGGAGGAGGCCAGCCGGCCCTATGGCGCGCCAAGGAGGAGGAGTCCTCCTCCTAGTAGGAGTAGGACTCCCCTCTTTCCTACTCCTACTAGGAGGGGGGAAAGGAAGGGGGGAAAGAGAAGGAAAGGGGGGCGCCGCCTCCCCTCTCCTAGTCCAATTCGGACCAGGGGGGAGGAGGCGCGCGGCCCACCCTGGCTGCTCCTCTCTCTCTCCACTAAGGCCCATATGGCCCATTACTTCTCCCGGGGGGGTTCCAGTAACCCTCCGGCACTCCGGTTTTCTCCGAAATCACCCGGAACACTTCCGGTGTCCGAATATAGCCGTCCAATATATCAATCTTTATGTCTCGACCATTTCGAGACTCCTCGTCATGTCCGTGATCACATCCGGGACTCCGAACTAACTTCGGTACATCAAAACTCATAAACTCATAATATAACTGTCATCGAAACCTTAAGCGTGCGGACCCTACGGGTTCGAGAACAATGTAGACATGACCGAGACATGTCTCCGGTCAATAACCAATAACGAAACCTGGATGCTCATATTGGCTCCCACATATTCTACGAAGATCTTTATCGGTCAGACCGCATAACAACATATGTTGTTCCCTTTGTCATCGGTATGTTACTTGCCCGAGATTCGATCGTTGGTATCTCAATACCTAGTTCAATCTCGTCACCGGCAAGTCTCTTTACTCGTTTCGTAATACATCATCTCGCAACTAACTCATTAGTTGCAATGCTTGCAAGGCTTATGTGATGTACATTACCGAGAGGGCCCAGAGATACCTCTCCGACAATCAGAGTGACAAATCCTAATCTCGAAATACGCCAACCCAACATTTACCTTTGGAGACACCTGTAGAGATCCTTTATAATCACCCAGTTACGTTGCGACGTTTGGTAGCACACAAAGTGTTCCTCCGGCAAACGGGAGTTGCATAATCTCATAGTCATAGGAACATGTATAAGTCATGAAGAAAGCAATAGCAACATACTAAACGATCGGGTGCTAAGCTAATGGAATGGGTCATGTCAATCACATCATTCTCCTAATAATGTGATCCCGTTAATCAAATGACAACACATGTCTATGGTTAGAAAACATAACCTTCTTTGATTAACAAGCTAGTCAAGTAGAGGCATACTAGTGACGTTTTAGTTTGTCTATGTATTCACACAAGTATTATGTTTCCGGATAATACAATTCTAGCATGAATAATAAACATTTATCATGATATAAGTAAATAAAATAATAACATTATTATTGCCTCTAGGGCATATTTCCTTCAGATATGCCGTGACAGCCAATGCGTTTTCCTGGGCAGCTCAGCCCTTGTTGTCGCCGGAGTTTGGGACGCTCCTACACTCAAAGCTATGGCGTGTCGCGAGACAATGGCATTGGCAGAGGATCTCAACTAGCATCACTATGCAGTGGCCTCAGACTGCAAACAGGTGATTGAAGATATAGCATCAAGAAGCCAGGGAGAATATGCCGTTATAATGAGAGAAATCCGAATGAGATCACCACGCACCTGTAAATTTACTTTTGAAAATCGTGAGGCGAATGTTGAAGCCCATAAGTTAGCTAAATTTGCTTTGTCTTTACTTTCAGGGCGTCATGTGTGGCTTGGTCAGCCACATGACCAGACTTGTATCCCACACTTTGTGGACTTTGAGTAATAAAAGGCTTTTCCCCTCAAAAAGAAAACTTGTAGTTGTAGATTTATTTTCTAACCCTGATAAGTGCCACACGTGTGGCGCGAACACATAGCAACTCCAAACGTTTTTATGGCAAGTTTAGTGACAACTTTAGTTGTTAAGTATGGCAACTTTAGTTGTTAAGCATGAAAACTTTCTTTTTGCATGGCAAGTTTCAGCTTCTTTTGTTTGCTTTTTTTTCGGATGACAACTTTAATTGTAAAAAATGTCAGGACCAGATTGCTTCATGCCACACGTGCGACACCTATCATTTAGTTTATTTTTCTAGAATAGTTGTAAATTGTTTTAAGACCGGGCAAAAAGTTCTTGTCTTATCTTTTCCACCGTGAGGGATACCACCATCAATCAATGGCCACATGCGCCTCATGGAGATCAGAGCACATGCCATTAATCCTAGTGCTGACTTCATCCCGTGACAAATTAGCGTCACACCTCCTATATATGAGACTCTTGCTCTTGTTGCATCCCCATCCATCTCTTATTCGATTAGTCATTCACTCGTCCGCTATGCCTCTATGGGGGGAGAGCTTGTAGGATGGAGTTATAATAGATCAGTCTCCAACCAATTAGTTAAGCCTTGACACTAAAGTCTAAACCATGCCATGCGTCTTCCATTTCTTCCATTGATTCTCCTTGGGAACGAGTGGCGTCAGGAAGAGAGCCATGACGCACGCCCTTACCTCGCCCGTGTGTCACGTGGCATCAGCCAGATCCTCTATAAATGATAGGACGAACAGGAGGAGACGTCGTACAAACACCAGTCACGCAATTATGAACTTCATATATGACATCCATAGCGTGCCTAGTGTCACTTCGACGAACCTTGTCTCCATAGCGACCCTTTGGTCCGGAAAATGCCAATGGTGGCCGCGCTGCAGGCAGGCCGGAATCTCGGCCGCTGCATCACCACGGGGATGCGCGCTGGCATTGTATATGTCATGTATTTGCTTTTCTTTTGGCATGTATTGAACTCGCCAGGCCCCACGCACATGCAAAAGGCAGCTAGGCTCTTGATGCTCGTCAGACATGTACGCACAGCATTGCGGGCTGGAAATCTGTACGCATGGCTTCATACATGCACCTGACATGTATGCACAACATGGCGACCCTGGTGCATGTTCATGCACAGCCCGCGTAGCTCCCTACGTCGTGGTGCTTGCATGGCTGACCACAAGTTCTTTCAAGCACGACGTGGATCATTGCTTGCCAGTAAGTTTACGATTCTTCATTAAGCGCACTCATGGTTAATTCAATCTCTGTGGCTGGATAATTAAAATGATCAGGACGATTCTAATGTGGTGCACAGCAAGACGACCATCCCGGTCAGAGCATGGTAGTGAAATCTATTTTACATCAATGAACACGTTTTACATCTTGATTGGTACTCATTTATAACACATAAAAAAACTATCTGACTGTGATGCACATATTGACTTAACTACTATGGATGAAGGGTTAAGAACGTTTTACAACATCTATATGATCATGTTCCTGCTCCTAGGCGTGAGATCTCCGGCTCCGGTCGTCTTTGGTCTCCGCCGCCGCAGGGTGCGGTTATTGCCTTCTCTGACGCTGCCGTGTCGGAAGAGCTGGGCAAGTCTATAGTGGGAGTGGTGATGCTTAACCATGAGGGCCGTTGCGTGGCCGCGTGCTCGGAGCCCCTAGCGGGCGCGCTGTCTCCTGAGGTGGTGGAGGCCATGGGGCTTCGACGGGCTGTCTCTGTGGCTCGGGAGGAGGGCTTCACCAATGTCTCATTCAACACGGATTGTCTATCGGTGGTGCAACGTCTCTCGTCTTCCCTCACTGATCGCTCGGCTGTGGGATCTGTTCTCTCAGAGGTGAAGTTCTTGGCTAGCGGTCTTTCTTCTGCTCGCTTTCAGCATGTTCGTCGGCAATGTAATGTTTTAGCTCATATCCTAGCTAGAGCTTGTTTGCCTCTTCTAGTTTTTGTTTGTTCCGTTCTGCTCCGAATTGCATCCGGGAGACTCTGTGTAAGTTTGTTGCTTAATCAATAAAGGCCGACGTTTTTAAAAAAAAAAAGAGAACGTTTTACAACGCATGCCCGGGCGAGGTGTATGCTTATTGCACAGCGGGCAATGTCTCCACTCCTCTTTCTTTTACACGCGGTCACAACACCACCGTGAAGTTTGAACATCTTTTGTCCTCCCATCAGTTGTCTTGTCCTACAGCTAGCCCGACTGCACGGCGTGCATGCACAGTGAGCAGCCGAGCCCGGTGTGGTCCAAGCCGGAGATGAACAAACCATGCATGCCATTTTAACCATATACTAGATTGAACTTGTTGTGTGATTCCTTAACCAAGCATGCCATTTTAACCATATACTAGATTGGACTTGCTATGTGATTCCTTAACCAAAGCATGCCATTTTAACCATGAGCTCTTTTACTGTACCCTGTCATCAATATGGGCCGTCTATTCTTGAAATTCAAGGGCGGTGATCGATCTATACTACTCAATTGGGCCAGTCCCGTCGCCAACAGTATCAGTGGCACTGGCCGCTTCGGGCGCCGCGGTATACGTGCTATGAGGGTAATTTAGGGAGAGGAAAAAGATTAACCCGTCTCGCCAACAAGCCAACCCGTTTTCTACACTTTTTCAGCACGGCCGCACGAACACGCCCATCGACTTGGATTATGGCGGCCACCTTGTCGCCTCCCCGATTGTCGCCCGTGCTCGTGGATCAACGTTGTTACGCCGCTAGGCGCCAGCCAAGCTCGTGGTGTCACGCGCGCCGGCAAAGTCTTCCTCGACGAGGCCTCCTCCGGTCCTTCCCTTTCCTCTTGCGGCGGCCACCGTTGCATCTCATCTTCGTCTTGGTCACATGATCGTGTACCGGCCGCTCGACAGTATACACAGTTGTCATCCCGACGAGCTCCCCTTCTTTGGCAGCCGCCGGCTACCAGGGAAATTAGATGTAGTGCCTATTTCAGAAGCTATCAATGGACGGACTCTATAGATCAACCAAAACACGACGTCTCCACTGACCAAGAGTTAAGTGATGAACCACCATGGTACCAAAGACATAGAAGTTGTGAAAATTTACGATCTGCACTCTAGTTTTTGGTGGGATGCGGCCTGTACTGACGGACATGGACGTGCGTGAGAGGGCCGTGCGCGCCCCGGCGAAAGGCACGGCTGGAGGTACGAGGACGGCGAAGTGGACGAGCGCCCGGCAGTCGAGGTCAAGTGCACCGGCGGAGTGTGGTGGTAGGAGTGCCCTGGGATATGGGACGCGACGGCGAGTTCAACTACGGCTCGGGTAGTTGAACGAACAGAGCGACCGATTGCTGCAGGGCTGACGTTACAATGGAAAACAGAAAAATATGACTAGATTACCCTCACGAAATGAACGGCGGGATGATTGTATACTGCTCTCTCCCCTCTATAGCAGTAGAGGGTACCGTAAAAATGCTCTTTAACCATATACTAGATTGAACTTGTTGTGTGATTCCTTGACCAAAAAATCCCATATCTTCTGATTTTCGACACTCCATGCACGCCCAAAAGAAACTAACAGGAAAACTGAACAATTTTTTGGTTTTTCGAAGCATGCGTAGGCGAGATTGCGCTGCTAGATTTTCAGAACAGGCGGCTCCTTGCACGACCGCCCGCGCGCATGCCAGGTCGCAACCCATGCCGCACCCTGCTGCATGTACTACCTATGTGGTCACGTCAATTGCACTCATCCCTAGTGACAATATTGAGCACCCTAGTCAAGCTATGACCAGCCTTGTCATTTCATCAGTTTTGGGGTGCCATGCTGTCGGGGATGTCATGTGACATATGGCAAAGGATGGCTTATCATGGTGGGGAGAGTAATACGTCGCCGGTGCCTGGAAACGGAATAAGACGTAGATAGGTACGCCGACGCATCTTACCTAGGTTCGGGGCTCTCCTAGGAGATAACACCCCTAGTCCTGTTCTGTGGGGTCTTCGCATGATCACTTCCTCAACAAGTAGCTATAAGCTTGCTCCTTGAGTTGTTTGGCTAGAGGAGGAAGAAGGGCAAGGCTAGCTCTACTCCTATTTCTATGTATATGTACTATCTAAGAAGCTGAACCCTTTGCATGGGTGCCTTGGGGGGTTTATATAGGCCTACCCCCCAGGGATACAATGGTAATCTAGCTAGGCGTAGGGCCCAGCCGTCAGTGTCTCTGGTGGCCGGCTTCTCCGCCGGCTACTGGGGCCCGCTGCCTGGTGGGTCCCATCGGTTGTCTTGTACTTGGCCGACAGGCTGGACCCGCCGTTGGCGGGTCCTACCGGCTGCTTAGTACTATGGCAGCGCCGCTGATGATGTGTGCTTTGCCGAGGCGAGCATGGCTACAGTGCCGCCGCCTAGCGGGCGTTTACTGTAGCCATTCCCCGTCTCTTCTGGTTAATGACACACAGACTTTGAGGAAGGGGGAGGGCCGCCTGCTAGGAATCGGCCTCCCCCGCGCCGACTGGTCAGGGTCCGCCGCCTTTTGGCTTCTCACAGAGAGGTAGGGCCCGCCGCCTGCCGGTCGTACCGACAGCCCGTCGTCGGGGCGCCGCACCCTAGGCCGTAGGTGATGTCATGGGCTGCGTGGCAACAATGTCGCACCGGTCAGGGGGTGCCTGCCAGGTACGGGACACTGTGGCCACGTTCCGCCCTGGATTCGAGGGTGGCAGGTTGTACTGTAGCCACGCCCCATCTCGTCGTCGTAAAGGCGTGCTAACTTTGAGGGAACGAGGGGCCGACTGCCATGAGCCGGCCTTCCTGGAGGCCGCCTGCTAGGAGTCGGCCCACCTCACGGCTGTCCTCTGGGCTCCGCCGCCTTCCAGCAGCCGGTCGTTTGGACCAGCCGGCCCCCTAAAGGCGGATGCTTATCTTTGATGCTTTGAGGGGCGCAGAGGTAAGCATTTATCAAGGAGGGCCGATGTGACTATCCGTGGTCATTTACTCCGACACATATCATGCATTGGTAAGCGGATTACAAGAAACTCGTGCGTGCCTGGTGACCATGACACTAGTGGACAAGTGGAGAAGAATCATTTCTCATGGCTACATGTTAACGGATTTCTTATGGCTACATGTTAACGGAGGTAAGCATGCACATGAGTTATAGTCTGGTAACCGGCAGAACAAAGATTAACAGCGTGAACCCTAAATCAACTGAAATTATCCTATCCCAGATTATTTCTGAAATCTAATTTAAACGGTTGATGCATGTGTTTGCTCTGAATTCTAATTTATCCTAAATTCAGTGAGACATAGTTATAGTCTGAACTCTAAATTATCTTAAATTCAGTGACCCATAGTTCATCAGAATTTCACAATCCAGAACCAAAAAATCCTATACTATCTATAGCAATATAAAAAGACCCAAAAGGGTAGATCCAAACCATCTCGGCCGTCAAATCATGTTATTTAGCGGTTCAAATCGCTTCAATGTTTAGCACCAAACACGTTTAACGCTCTAATTACCCACCACTGCCATTGGTTATAAACACGTTTTGACTCAACGTTGTCCCATAAAATCTGCCATGTAATTAATATCCCACCATTCCTGCGAAAAAGTAATTGATATCTTACCAAAATACCAACGTACAACAGATATATCTTACCTAATATAATGTGCAACTAATATACTACCTAATATAAACGTGCATTACACGTACATTATTACTAGTACCACCAAAAGTCTAGCGCACACTAAAACAAATTTAGTGGTCAATCCTACACTCGAATGCACGGATACTTTAGCCGACCAGCAAATCCGTATCGGATATCGTATCCGATACCGATAATCCTCCGATACGCCCCCGATACGTATAGCTAGAGTATTTGAGAATAAATGATTTAAAACAATTACGGTACTCTAAGATATTTCGCCAGTACGTTTTGGATACTTTTCCAGCCCAGATAAGAGCCCGCTCAGCCCAGTTAAGAAGCAACCAGCAACCCTAGTGCCCCGATGCCCCCATCCTTTCCGTCACAGCGTCTTTCCTCCCTCCCATGTTCACACCAGGCGGCGGCTGTGTCGCCAGCGGCTGCTCACCCAGGTCCCAGGGCCAGCAGCAGTGGCGGCTAGCCGGCGATGAGCTCCTCCTCCTACTCACCAACGTCCCCTCTCACCAACAGCCATGTATAGACACTTCTCTTCTCCATTTCTCCTGCCCAGCCAAGCTTATCTCCTCTTCTTTTTTCTCTGATCTCTGAAGATCTGTCATTCTCATCTCCTCTAGATTGCTTTGAGTACCTACAACGTACCCGTATTGGCACTTTTTGAAAATGGCAAATTTACGTATCCGTATTGGTCCGATACTGATATCCGTATCCGTATCAGTGCATTCGAGATCCTACACTATACCATTTCAAAATCCATATGAAACAGCAACAGTTGTCAACAGGACAGCTTGTAAACCGTGCATCATTACACTATCTCAATTTGAACAGTTCGTTAAGAATAATCACTAATCAAAGTTTAATAACACATGCAGTGCAAAAAGTTGAAACTGTATGAATTAGCACCCCAAAAAAACATGTTGTAAAAAATTAAGCCGATCTGGCAAATACGCATGGGCATGAATAACATTTTCCCCTCATGATTATCCGTCACATACATCGTCTAAAAAACATCACAGCAAATTAGGATCTGCAAAAGAAAATCGCAAATGTACAGACTATCAGAGAGCACTCTATTATGGGTTCATCAACACAAATGATTTACATCTCGATCCATCCATGCAGCCAAATCAGCCATGCCAAAGCAATAGTAAGGAACAAAATTAAAATCGCCCAAAACATGCAACTCTAAAACACATGAACACCAGCTAGGAGAAAAAGCATAAGTACAGAACGTGTGATCCTGCCTCACCGAAACAATGGAAGAAATGTCTTTTCCCGGCCAGATCCATGGACGAGGACCTCATCCTGAGCAGATCCGGTGTTCCGCAAACTCGAGCTGATTCGGCTGCCGGAGTGGAAGATGACGCTGGATCCGGGTGATTTAGCCGCCGTAGTGGAAGAGGACGAGCGCTCCGGGTAGTGGAAGAGGACGAGCGCTCCGGCCGTCGCTTCAGGAGCTCTGGTCTAGTCCACACGGTAAGCCACAGGGAGAATGGAGTTGGGATGGGATCGCTTCACCTGTGCTGTTTCGAACCAGCACCTATGGGCCAGTCTTTCTGGATGCGCGTGAGCAGGTAAGTAGTATGGGCAGAACAGGATACGCCTAGGCGTCGGATAGCCGTATCCCAGACCGTATTTCAGGTAGTAGGCCTGGGACAAGCCTGCCACACACTGACACATTACAGATCCCCAAGCCCAAACAAATGGTCGGGATAGTGGCCTGCCTGTAGCGCGGCCGCCAAAAGCCCTCACTCCCCTTTGGTCTGGCTTTACTGGACTGCATCAGTGGGATTACCTAGAGCTAGCTAGTCTGAGACTCCTATAATGCTGGAATACTGATCAGCCCAAAGATATGCATTCTTTCTAGAAATCTAAACAGTGCTTCAAACGTTTTTTACGCTTGACCCATTTTTTCACCAGTCCAAATTAAGAAGATTGATGTGGCTAGATGAAGTGGTCGTCCCTTCATGCAAAAAAAATGTTACTATAAGTTCATCGGAGCAATATCAAAACTGACGCACTAGGAAGAACTAGAAGAACACCCGTGCGTTGCAACGGGGCCACATTAACTTTTAAAAGTTCAATATTAATATTCTCATATATATCAAGTGACATTGGCGACCTTTTTTACCATCAATTCCTCACACACACTCTCTGCCTCCCTCTTCCTCACTCTCTCCCCCTCTCCCTCTCTCTCTCTCTAACACACACACATATCCATCTTATTGGGTACGGGACCATAATCCATCTATTTCACACACACACGCTAGTACATAACAATATGGATTATGTGTATTATATTTGCCACCACAACTGAGGGAATTAATTTCATGTAAATCGGCCAGCCACACCTCCAAGAATACGCGGAGGAGGTGGCCCGGGTCGGCGTCGGCGCCGTCCGGCACGGGCCACGGGCCCGCTTCCAAGCGCGTCTGCGCGTCGGCCACCCACGCCGTGTCCTTCAAGTGCCACTTCCACCGCACCAACTCCCAGGGTCACGGCCATGGCCAGGGCCAGGGAAGCCGCCCTTCTTTGCCCCCTTCACCAGTCGCGGCCAACGCGGTGCCGCGGCACCCAGCCTCGCCGTCCTCGTCCTCCAGCACCGTCGCGACCCAGTGACGCAGGCCAAGCATCGGCCTCGAGAATCAAGAACGCTCGACAACGTAGAGGGAAGGAAAGGTCATATACATGTCATAAGAAAGGGAGTTTATTTACTGCTCCCTCGATGTATTGTTTTCTTTGTTTGGAGATTGATTACCGTCCGTGAGTTAAGGTAAGGTTTACGTGATTGAGCGATTTTTTGAAAATCAATTATTTGTTTTCTAATTAATGTAATTGAGTGATTTAAGGTAAGGTTAATTAATTTAGATTTGATCTTTAGAGATTGTTCGTGATTGATTCTACATTACTAAATACCTTGCGCCAGTATGGAAAGTTCTGATCTGTTTAGATTTCTTTCGTTGTGTGAGAGGGTGACGCGAAAATAAACCGATGAAGTGAGGGGAGGGGACGAAAAAAATCTACGAAAAAAAACCAGCGAAGGTGGGAGGAGGTACCAAAAAAACCATGGAAGGTGGGAGGAGACTACCAACTGCTTCATTAGGAGTAGAAATTATTAGAGATTAGAGATTATTTGTTTCCTGAAAATCTATTATTTGTTTCCTAAAGCAAATTGCATTAATGAGAGAGATTTCGTAGATTTGGCTAAGGTAGGAAAGAATCTATTATTTGTTTGCTAAAGCAAATTGCATTAATGGGAGAGATCCGTTGATTTGGCTAAGGTAGGAAAGAATCTATTATTTGTTTGCTAAAGCAAATTGCATTAATAGAAGAGATCCGTTGATTTAGCTAAGGTAGGAAAGAATCTATTATTTGTTTCCTAAAGAAAATTGCATTAATGAGAGAGATTTGTTGATTTGGCTAAGGTAGGCGGTTTTTGCGGTTCGTGGCGGCTTAGTGTGAGGTGGGACGAGGTACCAAAAAAAATCATGGGAGGTGGGACGAAAAAAACCCTGGAAGGTGGGAGTTTTCCTTGGTTAACCTACGAAATTTCGTAGATTTTTTTAGGACGAAAAAACCCATGGAAGATGGGACTAAAAAAAACCTGGAAGCGAGACTACCAACTGCTCCCTTAGGAGTAGAGATACTTACAAAACATAACTGACTAGTCGAAAAAACTAAACTCTACAACAAATTGAACATCAACAACTAGGTTAATTTCTTTGCATGTCAACGGCTAATTACAGAAGTCCTCGATATTAAACTCTCAGGTAACTCACGTCGTGACTACATCAGAGATTGTGTGTGTCACGATGTCCGTGAGCCTTTGATAAAACTGGTTAGTATGTCACAAAACTTATATTCTTGGATTCGTATTTGAAAAAAGTTTTCAATGATATTACTTTTCCAGTGTATAAATTATTTTTGTCAATCTAATTGAAGGTCAAAGTTTGACCCAAAGGACGAGGAGGACCGCAAAATGTTTTATTTTTCTTCCTTTCTTTCTCTGCTTCTACTCCAATTCTCCACCATTATCAATAGCTTGTGAGCATATTTTGCTTCATCCTCTTTCAAGCGACAACTGCCACTATCACAGCGTCAAAAAACACCTTATATTAAGTTAGGATGCAGCTGGATGAATTAGTTTTGTCCCTGCTTGCCAAGAACAATTTTCAAATATCCCGGAATAGCCTCAGAATGAACGTCAAAGCAGAGAAAATAATGTTCAGAGAATGAAATTGAATGATCAAAAGAATTGAACTCTGCAGCCAATTCAACATCAACATTCGGAGCCTCAGTGCCTTTGAACGTCAATGGACGTAGGCTCTTTATTGCCCTTTCCGATTCTGGAAGGAACAAGGAATGGTATGTAATTAAAAAATTAATGATCCAATGTGGACGTATGAGAGCAATCAAATCCCTTGATACATAGTTTTTGAGAGATCTTGTAAATTTCAACTAATATGGCGATAATCGCAAATGTTTTACTAGATATCCTAACAACAATAATGTGTTCGTATATCGAAACAGGCTTTCGCCTCGTTTTATTTATAGACAAAGTAGAAACCAAAGTAGATGGCATAACTACTACTGAGGTCATCCCTTTTTGGCAAGACTATCAGATGGTATACGGCTGGTCATTTTCTTTTGCAAAGCGGTCATCTTTTTAACTAATAAAAACCCCATTGTTTACTACTACCTCCATTCCATAATGCAGTACACATAAATTTTCTGAAAAGTCAAACCTTGGAGGTTTGACTAAGTTTGTGGAGGAAGACATTGACATATAAAGTGCCAAAAATATATCAATAGATTCATCATAAGATGTAGTTTTGTATTTTATATATTTTATATTATAGATATAAATAGTTTTTTGGTCAAAGTTTGCAAAGTTTGACTTTTGAGAAAATCTATACGCACTACATTTTGGAACGGAGGGAGTAATTGACTACAGATCCCACTGTATGTACGACTGTATATTCTTTATGTTAAAGTCTAGATGAAAAAAGGTTGCACGAGTCCTTGGATATGTCTATATTTATTACGCGTGCTTAAAGATGCTTTAAGGTTTGCGTTGCACTAGTAGAAAACAGGGCTATGGTCCAGGCCGGGTCAGCCCATTAGTCCCGGTTCAGTCTAGAACCGGGACCAATGTGGGCATTGGTCCCGGTTCGTGAGCCCAGGGGATATATATTAGTTAAGCCTGTGCTGACTAGCTGATTGATGCATTCATTGTTTTGGTATGTACACATATTAATTAAGTCTTTGTTCTTTTTTCTAGCCCTCCAGATCGAGCACAACTTCGGTAAAGAGACGAGGCTCGAAGAAAAAGTTGAGCTCGGATGAAAAGTTTGAGATCATAGCAATCGCGCCCGACGGCCAACCGATTGAACCCCTCAGGACAAAGAGCGCATTTGTTGCTCAGTGCGGGGTTCTGGTTAGGGACAAGATCCCGATAAGCATCCAGCAATGGTTTAAGCCGGCTACAGAAGACCCTGAGGTGTCTTATGTCAATGATATGCAGAAAAATGATCTTTGAACTGAGTTGAAGTCAAATTTCACCCTACCGCCAGAGGATAATCCAAAGAACCCAGTTAAAGAGAAATTAATCAAGTCTTTTGCTCTTAAGAGGATGGCAGAACTATTCAGGAGGTGGAAGAAAAAGCTGAATAAGTTTGTCGAAAATAATGAGACACCAGAATTCAAGGGCAGATATGAGAAGATCAGAGATCACTGGCCCGCATTTGTGGCCCACAAGACATCGGAAAAGAGTAAGAAGATGTCGGCGACAAACAAGCAAAATGCTGCGAAGAAGAAGCTTCACCATCGCACGGGGTCAGGTGGCTACCTCGTAGCCCGGCCTAAGTGGTCCAAGACTGAGAATGATCTGGTTGATAAAGGGATCGAACCAGAGACAATTACCTGGCCAGACCGTTGCCGGACTTGGTTCTTCGGGGCTGGCGGAACCTTGGACCCTGTAACAGGGAAGTGCATTTGGACGAACGATCAAATGGACATACCAGTCAGAAAGCTTAAGCAGTATATCGAAGCAGCGCAGGAAGGGACGTTTTTTCCAGACAGAGAGAACGATGAGCTCACAATGGCCCTCGGGAATCCTGAGCACCCTGGACGGACACGAGGCACGCCAGGCTCCATTCCGTGAAAGGTTGGGTTTCTGGACGCATGCGGTTACAAATCCCATGAGAGGAGGAAAAAAGTGCAGTAGACCCAAATGCAGGCGCTGCAAGCAAGGGTAGACACGATAGAGGAACGAGAAGCAAATCGCAGCAAACGTACTGCCGAAGCCTCCCCCGAAGCTACCCCGCCATCTCAGCGCAGAAGCAGCGTGGCTTCCACCGAGCTGCTTCAGCCGGAGCATGCCTTGACGTCTCCTGCCAGCTATCCCGTGGATGCTATCACGGAGTCTCAAAATTGCCACCTTATGACGCAATGAATGAATTCGAAGGTCAAGGCGGCTGTTGGCTCTGTTTATCCTACTGAACCCGGCGCAACTTTTCACTGCCGGCCGATTCCAGAAGGATATGCTAGGGTGATGGTGGATGAAATAACGGAGGGATTTGAGGACCTCCAGCTTGACCACCCTACCGGTGAAGGGGAGACTCGGCTGGGGTCTGCTCTGAAGACTCCATGCCTATGGCGGAAGGAGCTCATCAACCTTCCGAACTGGACGCCTCCGCCTCCTCCTCCTCCTCCGGCGAGTCAGGGCACTCCGCCTCCTCCACCGCCTCCTCCTCCAGCGAGTGACGATCAGGGCCCTCGGCCGGCTCCTTCTCCGGCGTGTGGCGGCACTCCGCCTCCTTCTCCGCCTGCGCCGACGCGCCCGAGCAGCCAACCTCCTCCTTCTCCGCCTCATCAGCAAGGGCGGAAGAGACCTGCCGCCGCTCCAGCTGCTCCGGCGCGTCGTAGTCCTTCTCCTCCACCTCGTAAGCAAGTAAAGAAGACAACCGCTCCATCTGCTCGGTCGGCGTCTAGCAGTACAACCAGAGGCGGGAGGACATACAGATTCGGTCCTTCTCTGAAGACTCCAGAGAAGTTACCATACGAGAGGACCCCGAAGAAGAACGCGAAGATCGCGCAAACCGAAGTGGATGACTGGTTTCAAGGGTTGAAAGCAAAGAGACATCCACCTCCGGAGGAGAAGGTAGATCCGGAGAAAGTGAAGCGCACTCTGGCTGCCCTGGCAAAACCACCCAAGTCTCCGCCGAAAGGCAACTATGAGCGCATTATTGCAAAGACATGGGCCGAAGCGGAGCAGTCGGGAAGTACAGTCAGTGATCAAAGGCTGAAAGAACGACGAGCAGCTGGGAAACAAATTGCCCAGCTCGGCGAACAAGCGAAGCAATCGTGCCCCCCCCTCAAGGTGCCTAGCGACATCGTCGATCTGAGGATGGTACCCGGTTATGGCAATGTTGACGATTACCTGCCCGACGATGTACATTATGATCCCATGGAGGTGCAGATACACAGATACGAGTACGGGAAGCCTCTCGTCAAAGATGAAAAATCTTTAACAACGATGATGCGAAGATTACATGATTGGTACTTGAAAATCTGCAGAGAGTCTGGGGGGAGGAGTACTTTGTATGCGAGAGTTAAACCGGAGCATGACCTCGTTGGAATTGAACTGTTGCCTATTCCATTTGAGGAGTTCTATCAGTTTTTCAATCAATTGGCCCTCGATAAAACAACGATCACCTGCTACTGTCTGTAAGTACTACTACTTCTATCATTAAGTCTCTCTATATAGCTCATCTCATTCATTGCATGTATTTATAATTATCCTCACTATATTATGCAGAATGAAGATTGCCGAATTGAAGAAAAGACAAATCGGTGATATTGGGTTCGTTAACACATATCTCATAGGTGCAACTGAGGTTGAACATCGTCCCGGAGATACCGAGGCCAACTTGCTACGATCATTAAAAAAATGAAAACAAAGATATAATACTCTTTCCTTACAACTTCAAGTGAGTGTTACTGTCTTGTGCATATTCGGTTTCCCTTATATATTAGTCCAGGTTATAGTAATGTAATTGATGAGTTATGCATGTGTGTGCAGATTCCACTATATTCTCCTAGAGATTAGGCTTGAGCAGGGAGTAGTAACCGTCTTGGACTCTAAACGAAAAGATCCCCAGGAGTATGCGGACATGACTGAAATCCTCAAGAAGTAAGTTAAATCGATCATTATCCACCATATCAGCAACTTTGTTCATTTCCTGATATCAAGTAATTGTTTTCTTTGTCCAGCAGGATTTGGAGAAAATTCACCAGAAAAGTTCCGGGACTGCCGAAGAAGCTGGAATTTAGACACCCGAAAGTAAGTACTATAGTAGCATGTTCCGCGCATCTCCTAGTGATTCAAGCGCTAGTTTCATCAATACCATTTAGCATTCTTGCTTATCAGTTTGATTGACATCTATTTCTTGTAAAGTGGTTGTGGCAGGAACAAGGGAATGATTTCTGTGGATACTACGTCTGCGAGTCCATCCGCCACACGACCTGTGAGCGGGGCGGGTACTCTGACGAACAATATGAAGTACGTAAATAACAATATTCACAATTTTATTTTATTACCATCATTTGTATTGAGTTTCATTCATTCATATATATATATGTATTGACCCCCTTCTTCAAATTAGATGTTTCGGAAGCGGGATGAACTCCTAGCACCAGCTCGCATGCGAGCAATTCAAGAGGAATTGGCGGCATTCTTTCTTGACCAAGTGATCGCTGAAGACGGAGAATACTATGTGGACCATGAGTCCGTATGATTATATTTGTAAGAGATAATTATTGTATATATGTAGTCGGTAGTGTCGGATAGATATACGAGAACTTGTTGTTCGACCAATCTCTCGGAGAAGGAGAGGTGGTCGATATCACTTCTCTTTGTATGCATATATGTTCATGACGATCTTCTGTTTCCTTCGTTTGCTTACTAGCTAACTAGCGTGTCTAGTCCTCTCTATACGTGTGTATAGTACGTAGCGTCGACCAAGCACAGACGTAAGAGAGGACACTTCTTTCTATTAATTATAGCTAGCTAACACAATATATGAAACACCTAAATTAACCCCCCAAAACCCCCAACCCCCCCTTTAAAAAAAACAAAAATCCCAACCATAGAAATGCTGACGCGTGGATGCCTATGGTCCCGGTTGATGCCACCAACCGGGACCAAAGGGTCTCCTGCCTGGGCACTACGCACTGCCCACGTGGAGGCCCATCAGTCCCGGTTCTGGATTGAACCGGGACTAAAGGGTCTCCTGCCTGGGCACTGGGCACTGCCTACGTGGAGGCCCATCAGTCCCGGTTCTGGATTGAACCGGGACTAAAGGGTCGGGGCATTAGTACCGACACTTTAGTTCCAGTTCAGGAACTAGGACTAAAGGTCCTTACGAACCGGGACTATAGACCCTTTTTCTACCAGTGTTGGTCTAGAGTAGTCATTGTAAGCAATGGAGCAACTCATGTTAACATATGGTGGGCGCATACAGATAACCAGACAGTCATAGCTTGTGTGTGTGACATTCCTGATCGGTTGATGCAGCCTACCTATCATGCCCAAAGTCTCGTAGTAAAGTTTTGACGGAGCAGTACCTCTAATTACTTATGTGCATCTAGGTTCTTAAATGTTTCCACCTCATAATTTTCCTCGCTTTTTTTTGCGACTCTTTCTTACTATTCTACATCTATAAATATCTACATACTCAATCCTCTCTCGACAAGAACGCATGCAGGTCTTAGATGCCCAAGGGGAGGCAGGAATTTGTTTGCCTTTGCTTCTTCGGAACGGGCGACATCAAGAAGCATGTTAACAGCCGTTGACTCTAGTCCAGTGTAATGAGATAAACTTCCATATGAATGCCTCACCACTTCTGTCATTGGTCCAAGCTAACCCACTGCTCCTGCATCGAGAAAGTGCACAAATCATTAGCTAGTGCAAGGAATACGAGGTGCATAATTCCCAAAAGGTACTGCCTACAAAAGACGACGATCGACACTGACCCGGTCAAGCTTGGAACAAACATCAATGGTGGAACAAACGAGTGAGAGTCAGCAGTGTGTCTCCTCATTGCATCAGTGTATTACTATTGCTCAAGAAGACATGGGATGTGATCCAGAAAGGAAATAGCATGCACAGATCCAAAAACAGAGATATAAAACAGAGAAGGTAGCAAGGTACAACAGCAAAAAACTGAAGACAGTAACCATATGATACGAAAATGAACTAGACAGAATGGCGCGCTCCGCTACGCCTTTGCTATATTCATGTCCTCCGTATGCGATTTTGCAGGTTTGACCACGAAGGCACCACCCCCGGCAACCAAACCCGCACAAACAACCACACGTAGTTCATTGAAGTACCGCCTACTTCCTCTATCCAAAAATACTGACAAATGGATAAAATAGATATATCTATAACTAAAATAAGTCTAGATACAACCATTTCTAGAACAAGTATTTCCGGACGGAGTGAGTACCATGCAACGACCAAACACAACACCCAGAACGTTGCCAACTACAGGGAACATCACCGAAAGAGCAGCAACGAACAGTCCACCGGTCTGGCCAAACGGAAGCACAGTCAGCGCCACGCACATAAATCGCATCAGTGTGATTGTAAATCCAACATCATTAGAGCATAGTTTTGAAAACCTAGACCGACGAATGAACCGGACAGGCTGCTGGAGCACCGGTACAACCGTTGGTCCGTCCAGGTTCGATAAAATAGTAACACGTTTAACTGAAAAAGGGAACTTTTTCCCAAGGTAAAAAAGAACTAAATAGCGCGTTAACTAACGGTCAAATGGCATGATTTTTCATTGCTGGCCAGGGATCGAATCCTACGCACCGCACTAATATGCACACTCTTACGAAGACCGACATGCCATCAACTACTCCCTCTAAAGTTAAGACTTATTTTGGGACGGAGGGAGTATGATTATTTTTTCCAATCATGAGCTCACATTGCATGCATGCAGAGATGAAGCTGGAAACTGGAAGTGTGTGCATAGATAGTGTCCACAGCGTGCCTTTTACTAGAAGTTTATTACATGGCAACTGCTAAGTGTCTTGGTGACACCAGAAGGATAACAGCTCCCGGACTCGAGCCGCTGCGGCGTTGTGAGTGGCAACGACAGCAGCCTGGTTTATTGCGTGGGCTGGATGCTGCACCATGCATCCGTGCCTGCTGCTGTTCTACAGGGAAGAACCAGCACGGCGACGCCTCGTTGCGTTTGATGCAGCGATCTGACCGAGCTCCTCGCCCTGGTTAGATGCCACTCGTTCCCTCACAGGGGTGTAGTGCCTCAGCCAAACGCCCGTGTATACCTGAAGAAATAGCAAACAAATTAACGCCGACAAAGCAATCATTGCACAAGTATGAGAAGATCTGGCTGCCTGAGTAACTAACTACTGTCTTAGATGGTTTGTTTTAGCAACTGCATGACTCAAATAATGTTAACAGAATTATTTGTTCTACTAATTTTGAGAATATGACAGAAAAAAAAACAGGATACTATAGGGAGACAAGATAAAGTGAAACATGACTAGAATTCATTGACTGACTTCTGCATAAGCAAAATCGTTTCAAGGTGCATAAAGGAACATGTATCACAGTGATAAGAAGTCCTTGCTAAAGCACAGGGAAAACTAGATCCACCGAACAACACTCAAAAGAATAAGAAGCATGTACAACATTATATTTCACACTACAGATCAAAGAATAATAGCAACTCTTAAGCTGGTGCTCAGTATAGACTGACAAACAAAACAAAAATGGTTGTCCCCGAATTCAGAACAAGCAAAAAGAAGTGCTCTACATAAAACTGTTGATAGCTACTGACCTGTTGAGGCCTCATAATTTTATTGTCAGGGTCATCAAGTGACTCCTTCCAATGTGCTAGCCAACCAGCCATGCGAGGAATTGCAAATAACACAGGGAAAAATTCTGTAGGGAATCCCATCGCTCTGAAAATCAACGAGTCACAATGTAAGTATTCAATAACAGAAATAGGGTGCACGGGGGATAGAAAGTAGACTCAGTTTCGAAGAAACAACTGATACACCTGTAAATCAGGCCTGAGTAAAAATCCACATTTGGATACAGCTTCCTCTTGATAAAATAATCGTCTGACAGTGCTGCCTTCTCCAAAGCAACAGCAACCTGGCATGGCATCAGAAAACATCATAAGGATGTGTTTGATTTGGCAACGCATGATTACAGTTTCGACCACCAATAGCCAAGCTGTTTAGGATCCTCATTTAAAGAAAACGACATAATTATTAGGCCCTTGTTGATACCATAACTCTAGGGTGTTTAAAGAAAAAGAAGTTAAATAGCAAAATGAACGATTGTCAAACCCTGAAGTGTTAGCCATTTGTGATATTAGCAAACAAGAGTAGCATAAAACACACAGCTTTCGTTCGGTCATAAAAAAAACAGATGGCGAACAATCGTACAACTTAGGTCCACTATTTTTGTTCCTTTCAACAGTCAACAGATCCAAAGTGGAAATAATCTGAATTGCACTTCATCTATCTCACAATTTTTCAGTCAATTTTCACCCAGTAGAAAAGAGATATTTTTACTGTATTTTCTATCTTGCATGGTTCGATCCTTTTACTCTGTTACTTGCGAAACATAATGTTTCATAGACAAAGTTACTGACACTTAGCACCCACAGCATAAACAGAGCAGCACTGTTTCATTACATGAGAGCACCGATCAAACTCTCGCCACATAAATGGAGGTTTCGTAAAGTTCTCAGAAAATCTTCCTCTCTACAGTTAAACAGATCAAGAATAGCTGACCTCGATAAGAGGATCCCGTCCAACAATAGAGAAAACCTCCTCTGCTAACTTTCGGATGACTTTAGCACGAGGATCATAATTCTTATACACACGGTGCCCAAAACCTGACATTTTCCGTTTCCTGAAAAATGACAGACATCGCTTGTAAAACAAGTCCCACGGTACATCAAAAGGTATCGAAGTAGAAATTCTACTGAAAAGACTATCACGGAGACAAGAAAAATATCAATCAAGCAGGAGTTGTGTATTATCACCTGTTCTTCACTCCCTCAATGAAATCTGGAATATTCTCCACAGCTCCAATCTCATTCAACATTTTAAGTACCGCCTGACATACAGAACATAACACTAAGTCCCATGGTAAGATGCAAATCATTGATCTCTTTTGGCCAGGATGCAGGTTTCTGAAATTAAAAGACTTCACAATACATACATTCCCTAAAAACTAACATGGTGTGGGGCTGGAAGGATATTCCTGGGAGGATGGATCTACTTGCATGACGCCACGATGAGAAACAGAAACACATAGAAATGTGTTGGTGGGCCTTGCTTCAGGAATTCATTTTCATGAGTTTCAATGTGAATCAGGCAAAGATTAATCACCTTCGAAATTATAGATAGTAATGGATTCTGCTTTACATGGAGAAAATGACAGCCTGCCAGTATGCATAAACACTTTACAGGTACCAAATCTAATAAAATCCATAGACGCATTAATAAGTTGTTCCTCGTGGTCTAATAATCTTGGTTATACTGTGTGCACTAGTTTTGATAGTTCCAAATTAAGGAGATATTGAGCAATGTAGATACGGTCAGGGAGATATGGATATCAGACTCTTCATAAAAGAAATTGGAGCATTGGTCGTCATGGAACCGTTGCAAGCTCCTGCCGGGTACATAGGATGAACTAGAACTGCATGAGACTGCTAGTCACATACTTTCAGTTTTGTTAGGTTTCAATTTGGGTTTTGAATGGGCCTGGTAGGGCCAGAGGTGGAACACACGGTCTAAAACTGATTTAAGTGTAGGTTAATGATTATTTAAAATACAAACTTCCTTACAAGTGGATGCAAGATTCAGAAGGTTTTTCATGTAAAGCTACTGAGGCAAGGTCCTGCTGTTTCTTAGATTAATTAATGAATTACTAATGATGAGGATTGTCAAATATGTAGAAACATTATAAGCTTGAATTCATGAACGAGGAGGATGCAGAGCTCGATATAATTTACCTCATTTGCGCCACCATGCAGTGGACCATATAGAGCTCCAACAGCACCAGAAAGAGCAGTGAAGACATCGACACCACTATACAGATATCATAGGTAATTAGACATCAATTTACTACTCCCACTTGAGAGGAGAATGAAGGACATGATACCTTGAAGCAAGGTGCCTAACAGCAGCTGTTGAGCAGTTCATTTCGTGTTCAGCATGGAGAATAAAAAGGATATCTAGAACCCGTGCAAGTCGGGGATTTGGCTTATATTCTTTGTTACCCCTGCAACACAACAAACATAGAAAAATATGTAGCAAATGGATTATTTAGCCAATATATGTGGGAAAAACAAATGAAAATAATTATCAAGTAACGTGACTTACAAAGAGTCTAGCATATACAAGAAATTCTCTGAATAAGAAAGATTATTTGAAGGAAGGACAGCAGGCCTTCCTGCTAGTCTCAGGTAGGCTGCAGCTGCTATTGCTGGTGCCTAAACAAATGGTCAGATATAGAAAGTTAAGTCACGTAGATGACTAAAGACAGAAAGTACTGTTGTTGCAACTTTCATCATGAGGTTATGTGCGGAATCCGTGGATATTTTTAGCATGGCAACATAATTTAATCAGTTGGATGAGTATCCTGAAAAACTACACTAACTGAAGATAATCAGATTATTAGTCATACCTTCCCAAGAACTCGCACAATTTGCTTATCCCTAACCTGCTTTGAGTTGTACAGATCTTGCCCCTGTATGGGTAGAATATGTCAAAGATCAACTTCAAACTGTTAAGCATAATAATAAAAAATTAAGTATGCATGTACAACAAACTATCAAACAAGAATTATAACAGTGAAAGTTTAAGGATTTGATGGATACTATTGCATTGCGTAAGAACTATGTGAATAATCATCTGCCTAAATTGGTGCATTCAGAATGTGCTTACTCTAAGGGCAGGGTTTGCATCTGGGTGGAAGACAGAAAGTGTGCTCATTGCACTGGCAAGGACACCCATGGGGTGGGCATCGTGAGGCATTGATTGTATGATATCCTGCCAAAATTAGAAAGCACCATACATCACTTTGTAATCAGAGCGAAGCCCGAAACCTACATGATATTCTTAATATATCGTAATATCAAGACTCTAAAAGAAAAGGTAAGGGACAACGCATACCAAGAGTCCTTGAGGAACAGCAGAGTGCTGTGAAATTGCAAATTCCCAGCCTGCCAGTTGACTCTGAGTGGGCAAGTTCCCGTACACTGTGAACGCACAAGTCATTAACCAACGATTACAACAAAAAAAGCGAATATGCTCTGGAATTCAATAGGAATACAAGTTGCAAAACACTTACTTAAGAGGTAGGCGACCTCAACAAACGAACTGCTTTCGGCCACCTCCTCAATTGGATAACCCCTGTAGCGAAGAATTCCCTCATCCCCATCAATGTAGCAGATGGAAGAACGCACAGGGGCAGTGTTGAGATAACCAGGATCGTAAGTCTTAAGACCCTTGTCATCTTTCCCAGTGGTAATCTACAACATAACACAACGACAATCAGCTTTGTCCTCTTCGATCTGGTTTCATGATACAAATGAAGGATCATTGAGGCAGAGCTCCTGCTAGTTCCTCGAAAAAGAAGGTGTCACTGAAAGTAAAATGCTTATAGCGTGTTTTGTTAAAATTTGGTGCTGCAAAATCACAGAAATCTATAGACAATTTCTACTGAAATAATTACGGCTACCAGCTTCCCAAGCTATACATGTCGGTCAATTAGACAAGTTCTCCTAGACCATGCCATAACATTGTTAATTGCAACAATTACCCATCAGAACAAATTTCAAGCTTGTACTGATTATCAGCTCAACTTCAACCTCACGTACAATAACCATATATTGTTGGCCCGATTGCATTAAATTTAACGAGCTCGGTCGAATTAAATATTTAATACGTCTATCTATCATCCTCAATTACAATTTCTACAAAAGAATAATTCATCAATTGCTGGATCATCTGATCTGATCACAGGTTCAACAGTAGATCCTAATTATTGGACTGGAACCTCAACTACCAACCAAAACTTAAGCTCTTTCATTACATGCGCCTAGCTACGACGAGTAGGATAAAAATCCTGATCCAATCCCGAATCCATAAGGCCAGCCCACCGCTAACCGAACTGCAGAGCACAAGCACTCTGCTACGGACAGAGGCAGCACAGATCGATTCACGCCACCCCCCGCCGCAGGAGAAGACAAGCTAATATCAGGCTGGACTGCTGGTTTTATACCTTCTTGAAGTCTGTGGCGCGGACGGTGCCGTCCTCCGAAACCTTGACCTCGTACCGCTTCCCGGTCCTCGAGTCCACCACGGCGAGCACGCCGGCGCGGGCCCCCGGGGCCGCGGCCGACGCCGGCGACCTCCCCAGCGCGGCCGCGGGATCCGCGCCGGCGGCGAGGAGGTGGGAGGAGAGCACGGCGAGGCGGCCCCGCGCGGGATCGGCGCGGTCCATCGGATCGGTCGGTGCGATGCGAGCAGGGTGGACTGGAGACGAGCAGAGCAAGAGAAGAGAGGGAAGCGGTTGCTTGGACGTCTAGTTTGGTACGGCTTTTGCTTCGCGCAGCAGGATGCTGTTTATCTTTTCCTTTTTAAGTAGCGCCGATGGTCAATGTGTTCGTCTCGTGTGTTCACTAGTACGGTTATTTTCTACGAGTAGGAGCGTCTCTAACACACCCTTTAAACCGCGGAGCGTTTTCAGTTCGTGGAAACGCATTTTTTAAGGATTGGTTTGAGCTGCAGCCGAACAAACTCCTCAAACTTAAATTGTAAAATTAAATACTCATTTATATTTTCCTGACGTCTTTTTCTTTCTCTCGCCCGTGTCCACGGTCAGCTAGCTCACTTCTACGAAACCGGCGAACAGCGCATAAAACGGCCAAATACGGAGCCGCGGGCGTCCAGGGTGACTTGCATGAAACTAACTAGCTTGAATCAATCCAAACGGCCAAATACGGAACCACCATCGTCGTAGCTAGCTGAATCAATCTAGGAACTAGCTAGCAGGGGCGGAGCCAGGGGGACGAGCAGGGGCCTGCCCCCCCCCCCCCCCCCCCCCCCGCCCCCCCCCCCCCCCCCCCCCCCTCCCCCCCCCCCCCCCCCCCCCCCGCCCCCCCCCCCCCCCCCCCCCCAACGATCAACAATTTTAGTAGAAGCAACTAGTAATTATCAACAAGATTCGATCAATATACGTACTCGGCCCCCCTATACTCGAATCCTCCCTCCGCCACTGCTAGCTAGTTGAATCGATTCGAGCGGACTGAGCTAGCTAGCTAGCTATCTGAATCTATTCGAGCGGACGGAGTCGTCGTAAATAGCTCCTTTTGTGATGTGATTTTGTGTTATTTGCCAACCAATCTATATTTATGTGAAAAAAAATTGTGTTGGTGGCTACATTGACTATATTGGTTCTATAGTTCACATAATGTGGCACTTTCTTTTTCTAGGTGGTGGGAGGGTGCACGGGATTGATATACTTTTAAAGGCTGATTGCTACTGATTAATTTTGAAAATCATTGACCCAGTCTGAAGCATAAAACCAAATCTCAAATTGAATACATTGATTGATTGGCGGGGCTTCAAAATTAGGAAACATAGTGAATTAAAAGAATTGAATGGGAGCGCTCCTTGAGAAATTGTTGACCCGATCAAAATTGATTGACCCAATCATAAATTGCAGACATCAATTAATTGTGCCGCCCCTTAAAATTTAGGAAACATAATGAGTACAAAAGAGTCTAACAAGAGAGTTTCAAGAAATTGTTGATGCGATCAAAATTGAATGACCCAATTTCAATTGCAGATCTCAATTGAATGTGGGGCTATTTAAAATTAAAGAGCATAATGTTATAGAGGATCTTTGTTAACTTAGCTCACATGAACTGCACCAAATTTATGTGCCGCGGTCTTCAACTAGAGGGTTGGTTTTCATATGTAGGTGTGGGAGGTGGAGAACCCGGATGGAGACGGTGCCATATCACGCCCAAGTCTCTTGCCGAGTATTTACTGAGCATTACTTCCTCTATTTATATGCACCTAAGCTCTTCACCTCCTGCAACTCTTCTTTACCACTATGTGCTATGCATATATAAATACGTGCTTCTCTTGTTCCTTTTCACTTGTGAGACACAAGCTCGATCCTCTTGGCAAGAGTGTATAACTTGTCTTAGATGCCCATGCAGGGGCTAACTTTCACTTCTTCGGAATGAGCGGCATCAAGAAACGTGTTGACCGGATCACGTTCTCAGCTTGCCTAGGGAGGAAATTACTTATGACACATATGAAAACATGTTGAATAAGTTTGATTCCTCCAGATGTATAGCAAGGCAGTTTGTTTCAACATATGAAAACACATGTAGAACGGGAGCACCATCTTCTTCCCCTTTTGATGATTCAATGACAACAGAGTCCGACAACGATCTATCAGATCGTTCATTCCAGAGGCTTCAAAGAATTCCTTTGTTTTTGGGGGGCACAAGTGTCCCTAGTGTATCCATTTGCGCATCTCATGTATGGTCCTTTCTACATTTTCTTTACGTTGGAATACGAGCAGTGATTTTTTTTCTTCACGCGAATCGAAAACTGCCGTTTGTGCACTACACTGGTTGTCACTCTACTTCCTATCTCAATCCTCTAGCAATGATAATAATTCCAAAGTGCATATAGGTTGCACGAGGAACTCGTATTTTCTTTCCCTTTCCACATCGGTAATAACGATCATACTTTCTTAGTCTCATGATGTAAGACGTTTTTTGACATTATATTAGTATAAAAAAAATCTTACATTATATTCCCTTCGTTCTAAATTACTCATCGCAGAAATGGATGTATCTAGAACTAAAATACATTTAGACAAGTAATTCGGAACTGAGGAGTAGAACGGAGGGAGTAATTCGTAGACGATCGTGATAAAAATGTGTGCACTGACATCGTCGGCCCACCTGCGGCATGCCAATCCCCTACCGTGGCGGGCCACGCGTCGCGTGCTCAGAGGCGCCACACCGTCTCCCTCCTCAGGTCGCCGACCAGGAGCCCCATCGGCGGCCCCCTAGCGCCACACTCGCTTCCAGGCTCACACCCGATGACACCTGGGCCACGCCGCCCCTGACCCCACGCGCCAGGGAGCCGACGCCCGTGCGCGCAGCCTTTGACACCCACACCCTTCTCCGCATCCACCCCCCCACCCCCCCCCCCCTCCCGCCGGCCGCCGCAGCCAGGGCAAGACGCCTCCTCCCCACACCCGATCTCCACCCCCCACCCCATCCCCCGCCCCCGCCTAAACCCGCGCCATTTCAAACCCCGCCCAAACCCCCGCCCCGAGCATGGCCGACGCGCCGCCGCCGCTGGGGCCGCCCGCGAGCTCCTCCGATCCGCCCCCGCCGGCGGAGCCCGGCGAGCCGCTCTCCCGCGGCTACCTCTCGCTCCGCCAGGCCGGCCCCGCCAGCGAGGAGGAGGCGTCGCCAGCGCCCGCGGGACCGCCCGACGAACGGTGCAGGGCGATGATGGAGGTGGTGAGGAAGGACGGCGGGGTGGGCGGGGATGAGGGCAAGTGGAAGGTGTCCAAGCTGGTGGTGGAGCACAACCACGTGCTGGAAGCGGCGGCTACGGGGGAGGCTGCCCCCTCCGCGGCCGCGGCCGCGCCGGAGCTAGGGATGGAGTTCGACTCCGTCCAGGACGCCAAGGGCTTCTACTACGGCTACGGCGAGAGGGCCGGGTTCAAGGCGCGCACCGGCTCCAACCGCCGCTCGGCCGGCACGGGGGGCATGATCATGCAGCGGTTCCTCTGCTGCAGAGGCAATTACTCCTACAGGAAGGGTAACAAAGCCAAGGATTCGGCAGCCCCGAAGGAGGTGGAGGAGGGTGCCGCGGGGGAAGGGGAAGGGGAAGGGAAGGTTGGGGCGCATAAGAAGAGGGGCCGCAAGCCCGGGAAGAAGAGCACGCCGGTGATCAAGGTGAAGAACTCGGTGGAGAAGGGTGTCGCAACAGCAGGCACAGGGAATGGGCAAGCAGTACCTAGTACGGAGAATTTGGGGAGAGGTGGGGATAAGAAGGATGCTGTGGAGAAGGATGTCGAGTCTGTCGTCGAACTGGAGGAGGAACATGTTGAGGTGGAGGATGCTGCACAGGATGGTGCCCATGACCTCGGTGACGGCGACGGTGCTAATTCTGATGCTCATGAGGGTGAAATGGAAAAGGAGGTGGAGGTCAAGGAAAAGAGAGGGAGGGGGAGGCCGAGAAAGGCTGTTACAGAGGATAATGCCCTTCAGGCATGTGTGTCGACGGACCTTGGTGTGATGGCGTCGCAGTGCGCTGTTGATGAGAGAAAGAAGATACTTAATAAGTATCTCTCGAAGCGACAGAGCAGACCTGCCTCGGGCAGGCCTGCCAAGGTAAATCACTTCCACCTTGCTGTTTGTTGTGATGGTGATATAGAATATATCATAATTTGCAATACTGTATTATGTGGATTGTGGACTGTAGAATACGATGTAAGTAGGCCTCATTGCTACAATGAGGCCCACATACTTGCTCATTTCAGAAAAAAGGTTATATACCTGGCACATCAATATTTATGGCCTGTTTTTACCAATGTGTGTTGCATATATCAGGACATAAACATATGTTAGAATGTTCAAGTGTCTGGGTAATCGGCCCTATATCAACTGAAAGTAATCGTAGATACAAATATAATATTGTATGATCCTTTGCTTATTTGGTAAGTATGTGTTCTTGTCCATTTTAGATTGTCTCACGCCAAGCTTTGGCGGAAAGGCGTAAGCGTGGTGATGGAGGTAGATTTCTGTCAAGCGACGGACCGCTGGTAACTTTGCTTGCATATCAGCAATATTTGTATTTGCGAATGCGCTGCATCACTGTGTTCTTTCGCTGTTAGCAGTTTCCATTAAGTGGGTGGTTAGTTATCCAATGAAAGAAAAATGGTAGCACTCAGTTGGTGTCTAATTGTCATCTCACTGTCAGGACTCACAAGCTACAACCGACTGCAGTCTCATACATACTGGCAAATAAATTGGCACCTTTTCTATGGAAGATATTGTCATGTGCTTAGGGTTGGAGCCTAATCTCGTTTTCTGTTTATTGATAGCTTTACATAGCTAGAATATAGATGGCTGGGGTAAAAGGAAGGCTTACGACATAAGGCAAGCACTAACAAACTTGGAAACTAATTGATACGGGGATCCCCTAGGCTATCGTGAGGATCAAGCAGTAGGCTGCCTGTCCTTATCATTGTGCCTGCGCCATACATTCTGCCCCACATGACAGATATGTGTTGTTACTTCATTTGTGTAGCCACTTTCTGTTGCTAATAAACTTAATTTTATAGAAGAAAATGTTCACTATGTACCTGTATTCCGCATTTCATTGATGTATAACTCTTAACTTCTATGGGGCTGGTTTCAACAGATTATCTGTAGCTCTTCTTGTTGCCTTCGCTGAACTAATTTTATGTGATTTGTGGGTGGTTTGTACTTACCTCCACTTTGCAACTCTTGTATGCTAACACAATTCTAATTTATCTGACCTGCTGTATCTCGTCTCATGAATGTGCAAATTATTCGAATCAACAAGCGTTAACTTGCCTCCATGTATTAGTTTTTTCAGAGTAAATGTGAAGCATTTCTGTGACATTTATCTCATTATTTTTATGCTTTCTTATTCTTGTTCTTGGCAGCCGTCAGAAAGGCGTTCAAAACGTCTTGAGAAGCAAAATCTTAAAAATGAAAAGAAGGTAAGCTTGTGTGCAAAATGTTCAATTGTAATGATATGTTTGACTTTTTCTCTGCAAGTGTTGCATAGGAGATACTTGTTTGAGTTCTCTGTATGAATCTTTTGATATAATATTTTTCTTCTATTATGTAACATAGAAAGGGAATAATGAATTCTGTGAGTTTACACCATTTCTTCCATATGAATTATTACATTTGCATATTTGAAACGGCCATTCACTATAACATGTATGATTGTTTTCCCTATTGTCCAGCCTGAGAATAAAGAAGATGAAATAGTTGAAGCGGAACAGGATCCAGAAACTGAAGTAGTAGCTGGGCCTGGAGGAGAACCAAAAGTTGGTATGGTTTTCCTGAATGAAGACAAGGCCTATGAGTTTTATGTCAGCTATGCTGGAACTGCAGGATTCAATGTCCGAAAAGGATGCTCTGAGAAAACAGCAAATAATGTTACGAGGTCTCGGTCTTATGTATGTTCTAAAGAGGGCTTCCGTCCTAAAAGTGTTACTGCTGAGCCAAAGAAACAACGAGCAGAAATAAGAACTGGCTGCGAAGCACACATGACTGTTAGAATCACTACTGGCGGCAAATATGTTGTGACTGAGTATGTGGCTGATCATAATCATGATCTTGAAGCTCCCTTGGTGGACATTCAGATTCTTAGATCACAGAAGTTATTAGCAAAGTTACAGCAGCCTCCGGATCCACCAAAAGTTGTTTTGATACCAAATGATTATAAAAATTACGTAAGGACAAGACACACGAAGGATATGCAATCAGGCGATGCTCAGGCAATTTCTGAATATTTACAGAGGATGAAAGGCGAGAATCCTTCATTCTTTTGTTCCATTCAAGTGGATGAAGACGACCAATTCAGAAATGTATTCTGGGCAGATGTTAAATCAGTGATGGACTTTAACTACTTCGGTGATGTAGTATGTGTTGACACAAGGTATAGCACAAGTGATTATTGTAGGCCTTTGTTGTTGTTCATTGGAGTTAACCATCATAAGGAGCCAACCATATTTGGTACAGCATTTATTTATGATGAATCAGTCGAATCCTTCAAGTGGTTGTTTGAAACTTTCAAGTCTGCTATGAGCGGTAAGCAGCCAAGAACAGTTTTGACTGATCGCTCTACAGCAATAAGCGATGCAGTTGCTTCTGCTTGGCCAGGGACTGCCCATCGCTTCTCACTGTTGCATTTATATCAAAATGCCACCAAGGTACTAAGCGATACATTCCAAGGTTCGGAAACTTTTGCCCATGATTTTAGTCGGTCTTTGTATGACTATGAGGAGGAGGGGGACTTCTTGTCTAGCTGGGAAATCCTCTTGGCGAAGTACAATCTGAAAGACAATGAGTGGCTAAGTAAATTGTATGAGGATAGAGAAAGATGGGCTTTGCCTTATGGGCGTGATATATTCTGTGCAGATATTGCAGCCACACTCCGAAGTGATAACATGGATGCCATCCTGACAGGTGTTCTTAAAACAGAAATAGATCTTCCATACTTCTTCAACAGATATGATAAATTTTTGGAGGAGAAACGTCTAGCTGAACAACAAGCTGACTACCTTGGAGTTCAAATGACACAGAGGGTACCACCTCTGCGGTTACTCTGGCAAGCTGCTAATACATATACTCCTGCACTGTTTGAGATGTTCAGGTTAGAATTTGAACTGGTCTTGTCCTGCATGGTTTATTGCTGTGGTGAAATTGGACCAATATCCGAGTATGAGGTAACTGTCAAAAACAGACCTCAAGTCCATTTTGTTAGATTTGACTCATCAGAATATATGGTCGTTTGTAGCTGCAAGAAGTTTGAATTCGTAGGCCTTCCATGTTGCCATGTACTGAAAGTTCTTGAGATAAAAAATATCAAAGAACTTCCACCACAATATATTTTGAAAAGATGGCGAAAGGATGCTCAGAGTGAATCTCCAAAGGAGAACTTCGGTTTTGCTGCTGTGGATGAAGATCCCAAGTTCACGGTGTCTAAACGGCACAATTCGCTGTATCGAACTTTATATAAAGTGGCAGCAAAGGCTGCAGAAAACATTGAAGGTCAGAGATTTATGGAGAGCCAATATGATCAGCTCCTGGAGCAAGTTGAGCTTCTTTTGCAAGCAAAGTTGCATGACAAGCCTTCCTTAAGCACTATCATGAGAAGTCAACAGCCAAATTTGCCTCAGAATGATACCAGCAACAGTGAACCTCGCAGAGCAAGTAGTAAGAAAAATAAAAATGTAGAGAATCGTCGCCAGCAGCAAAGTCCTCTTGAATCAAGTAAAAAGAAAAAAGGTAGACAAGGTATGTTCATCACCTAAGCTGCTCCATGCTGGATTGAACGTGAATACATGATCAGTGTCTGATCTTATTAAATTGTTGCAGGTCTAGTGGAGTCTGAGGAGGCTGAACTCCCACTTAGGGTTCTTGCTCCCACAATATCGAATGACATCCCGAATCACATGAGTACTCCAACCAACCAGTTCCTTGCCCCAAATCATATAATGCAGGTAAAACTTATATTTCCTTCTACTTCTCTTTCCATACACCCCTGTTTTGATGAACAGATAAGATGATGAATATTGTAGTTTGTAGTTAAGTCTGATATATTATAGCTTTATCGAAACAGGCACCATATGTTACACAGCAGTTTGGTCTTAATTCTCTTCAAGGATTTTCTGGCATGACGCCATTTGGGCAGGTAATGGACATTTTTTAATTTCTTGAAAAAGCAATACAATTTATACTTTGCTGTCACTACATATCGGTGTGTCGATAGATGCAGGAACAATCACCTGTTCATCTTCAGCAACCTCATCTACAACAATCACCCTTTCATGGCGGTCCTCAAATGCACCAGGTGATTCTACATTTGTGCATTACTCTATGGTTGGTTACACCTGTGTTGTCCTTCTCATGGGATTTTACTCCAATTATTTCTTCAACAGTTGCTAGGGTAGGACTTTTAAGTGAGCATTGATTTCATATCCTTACATACCCCTCTATAACAAGTTCTCTCCATGGGAGATATTCATGTACTCCCTCCGTCCGGAATTACTTGTCTCGGATATGGATGTATCTAGAACTAAAATACATCTAGATACATCCATTTCTGCGACAAGTAATTCCGAACGGAGGGAGTAGTTGATGTAGTCGGTCAAGTGACTGTAATCAGCATTACATAGCATGAGCTCATTCAACACCTTGTTGGCTAATTTTTTTAAGAAGGCAAAATGATGATATCTAGTTTTCGTCGTGTTTTGGTGCAGGCTCCCCCTCCAGATATCCAGTCATTGCAATTTCTTAGCAGTAATCCTCAGCTGGGCCACCAGACCACGGATCAAGGCCAGTACACCATCCCAGTATGGGATTTCCTGTGATGTAGCATGTGTTTATGCCAGAATGTAGAAACTCAACTATCCTAGCTGTAAATCATGTAACGAAAAATAATGTAGAAACTGAGCTGTCCTCCCTGGCCCACCTTGTTTATATTAATGAAAATATGTGGCACTGGTAAAACCTGGACCAAACCTTTATACTATGGGTGAAAAGGTTACGCCGCGTTGAAAGCCATAAAAGTGCAATTATTACTAGTTTTTTTTGTTTTGAAATACTTGATGAGGCAAGGCCAGGAGCTCTGCCCTTTTCATATAAGAGGAAAGTTGCCTAGTTAACTGAGGGAAAACTGGGCGAGAACTGGAATACATAAAGTAAAAGCACAAAAAGGAAGACTAGAGCCTGGGGGTAAGGTTTAGATGGACATATTCGGACGGCATGCATAACATCAAGGAACATTGTCTGAGCCAGATACAAGGGAGCCGAATCCCAAAACCACCAGCCGCTGGTCATGAGCAAGGGATCATGGACTATCATTAACAAGTTTGCCATTTTGTCGACACCCGCCAAAGCGTGGATCGGTGCGAAGAAAGAGGCTTATCAGGTAAGCCTTAATCTTGTTCTCCGTGATCTCATCTTTGATTCTTTGTTCATCTGCAGCATCTGAGGTTGCAGGCGGCTGCCCGCCAAACACCAAAGCGGAAGCCAGCTTTTTTAGCGGCCACCGCGGTTGCCCGCCTTCGGGTCGCTTGATTTTTAGCGGACAGCACGGCAGCACCGTCAGCAACCAATCGTTCTCATGACAGCAACGTTCACATTCAGAACTGCAGAAGCACATATACTGTGTGGAATGGGTCTATTTCCGAACACTCTTCTTCCAGCTCTAGTGTGCCGTGCCCCCTGAAGATCTCCAGACAATTCCTCTGTTTGCCTCGCTGGCTCCTCAACAAGCTAACGCATCACTTGCTTCCAACCCAGTAGCTCACGAGATTCTCAATCAAGTATCAAGTGAGGACTGTAACTGTTAGTTTTGTGAACACTGGTATACATGCAACCTTTTCTTTCCAAGGAAACCCCTTTACGTCTGTTTTTTCAGCTTGCTCCCGCTGAATGTTGCCAATCAGGTGTCATATGTGCTTGGCCATCTCGCTCCTGGATATGGAACTTGGGGTCATGGTTTCGGCTTGGCCCCAATAGGATATGACACTTCAACCGTGTCTCTGAACTCCACAGTGACCGGCCCTCGGCACTCTCTAGTTATAACTGAAACTGGACAAGAGATGGACACTCCGATGGAACACATATAATGCTGATCCTAGCAGCCTGATGGATGATCCTGATGTCTAGCTTAATTCAGGATGGTGCTACTGACTCTTACAGGTAACTGGCCTCAGTCTGATCAGTCACATTGTTGATCCATCCTCCGGGCCTGCCGAGCCTGCAGCTCCTAAGACGGGTCGCGACAGAGCTCCAGCTCCAATTGATACAACTAGTTGACCCGTTGCGCCAAATGGCGCAGAGACCCGCTAAAGCCATGTTGTCGATGAAAATTGTTTCATTTTGCAAGGACATATTCGATATTGGTAGTCAGAAAACCCATGTGTTAAACCATGCTATATTGAAAATATGTTTATCACATTGCGAAATCTGAATTTGAAAAAAAAATTTGTATGACCCATTGCGCTAAAAAAAATATATTTGTATAACATGACCTGTTGCGCCAAATGGCGCAGAGTCTCATTTAAAATCATGTAGTCGTTAAAAGTATTTGCATTTTCAACAACTTTGTTTGAGCAAATACATACAGTATGAACTTAGTAAAATTTTAATTGATGGTGTGTTTAAGCTCACATAAAAGGCAAGATGGCAACAACATAGTACAATTGTTTCATGTGCAGCAGCAGCCAAAATTAGTTAGCTTATAAATTGTTTGAAGGGAACCAAGCATTTCAGAGTAGATTATCCCACATCTCATTCTCCTAGAAAATGAGCCCAAGCGGCCATCAACAAAAATACAATTGTTTTGATACAACAACGGTAAGAGAAATGAGTAACCGTCAAAGAAACAAAACGAAATTGGTTTTTTAACCATGGAGGAGAGTTGCATGTAAACTTTATAGAAGAAGGCCAACGTCAAGGAACAACATGTTAGGGCATCTCCAGCCGTTGGCCCCCCCAGGACGCATAAAAATCGCCCTCTGGGGGCGAGCCGGCGATACAATCGGCGCTGGGGGCGGTTTTGCGCCCAGTCGTCGCCCCCAGCTCGCCTCCAGGCGCCGAAATTGGCCCACTTTGCAGCCCAATTTCGGCGAATAAACGGCCCATATGGGTGAGAATAGGCCCATATTCGGCGTGGTTTCGCCGTGTCTCGGCGTTCAATTATGAACACAATTATTTCTTATCACAGAAAAATCAAATACTTCAACAAAATAGTACAACAACAAATAGTTCAATACAAATTATATAGTTCAACAAATAAAAACTTGTATTTCATCACACGGCGTCCCCCTTGAGCCTCCATAGGTGCTCAATCAGATCTTTCTGCAGTTGATGATGCACCTGTGGGTCTCGGATCTCCTGACGCATACTGAGATAGGCAGTCCAAGTTGCCGGTAGCTGGTGATCAACTTCGGCTAGAGGACCCTGCCTGTAGTATGGTTCAGTGTCAAACACTGGGTCTTCTTGCTCGCTCTCGATGATCATGTTGTGCAAGATGACACAACAAGTCATAATCTCCCACATTTGATCTTTGGACCAGGTCTGAGCGGGGTACCGAACAACAGCAAATCGAGATTGGAGCACACCAAATGCCCGCTCGACATCCTTCCTGCAAGCCTCCTGAAGCTTCGCAAACCAGGCGTTCTTGCCTCCTGCCATAGGGTTTGAGATCGTCTTCACAAATGTCGACCATCTCGGATAGATGCCGTCAGCTAGATAGTACCCCTTGTTGTATTGGTGCCCGTTGATCTCGAAGTTCACCGGAGGAGAACGGCCCTCAACGAGCTTGGCAAAAACAGGAGAGCACTGCAGCACGTTGATGTCATTGTGAGTTCCTGGCATACCAAAGAAGGAGTGCCAAATCCAAAGGTCCTGTGTGGCTACCGCCTCAAGCACCACACTGCAACTGCCTTTGGCGCCTTTGTACATCCCCTACCAACCAAATGGGCAATTCTTCCATTTCCAATGCATGCAGT
Organism: Triticum urartu; assembly: GCF_003073215.2. NCBI lineage: Eukaryota > Viridiplantae > Streptophyta > Magnoliopsida > Poales > Poaceae > Triticum > Triticum urartu. The sequence continues at coordinate 564,558,165 of NC_053026.1, read as the reverse complement.
CGATGCTTCCAAGCATCCCAGGAAATCCTCTTGCTGCATTCTGGGCTAGGATCCGAGCAGTGTCTTCCGCATTGGGTGTTCTCAAGTATTGTGGCCCAAACACCGCCACCACTGCCCGACAGAAGTTGTAGAAACACTCTATACTGGTGGACTCGGCCATGCGCCCATAGTCGTCGAGTGAATCACTGGGAGCTCCATATGCAAGCATCCTCATCGCTGTCGTGCACTTCTGGATGGAGGTGAATCCAAGAGCGCCAGTGCAATCCATCTTGCACTTGAAGTAGTTGTCGAACTCCCGGATGAAACTCACAATCCTGAGGAAGAGCTTTCGGCTCATCCGATAACGGCGCCGAAATGTTCTCTCGCCATGAAGTGGAGCATCGGCGAAGTAGTCGGAGTAGAGCATGCAGTAGCCTTGGAGACAATGCCGATTCTTTGCTTTCACCCGCCCCGGCGCCGAGCCACCTCGCCGCGGCTTTTCATTGCTCGCCAGCAGCTGGGCGAGGGCGGCGAGCACCATGAGATGCTCTTCTTCCTGGACGTCGGCCGCGGCTTCCTCCTCCAGCAGCGCGGCGAGCTCTTCCTCCTCATCCGAGTCCATCGCCGAGACAGGCAAAACGCCGAACACCTTGCGCTCGGTGGGCGTGTACCCGCCGTTAAACCACGCCTCCGCGGCCGGAAACGCCCAGCTGCTGTGGGAGGGGCTGCCGCGGCGAAGCGCTGCTATTTTCCGGCGGGGAATGGCTATCTAGCGGAGTAGGGAGGCGGCCGTCGCCGGGATATAGCTAGTGGTGGCCGAGGGCGCGGGGGGTGCGAGGCGAGTCGGGGGAAGAAAACCTTGACTTTTCCCCTGTCGGTGTGGGCCAGGCGTGCTTTTCCCTAGCGCCGGAGCCCCCAACTGCTCCCCAGCGCGCCGGGTTCGGCCTGTGACCGCCGGGCGGAAAAAAGGTCCGAACCGGCAATTTTCGGCGTCCTGAGGGCGCGACTGGGTCGTTTTTTCCGCGCCGGCACCGAAAAAGTGGCCCGGGGGGGCCTGTTGGGGGCGCGGCTGGAGATGCCCTTAACATACTCATCCTGCTCTTGGTTCTGGTCATCGGTCCGGGTAATCAACTCCTGACCAACACCTTCAGCAACTACCATGAAAACATGCCTCTTCTTATTTACCCTTTCATACAGGAACTCAAACAGGACTCTCTTCTATTACAACGTGGAAATCAATCTCAGGATTCAAGCAGCAGTCAACATCTCGGCTGCTCAGAGTGGCATGAAGAGTAATGTGGCCCGTGCTCCTGCTCATAAGTATGACAAGACCGATGCCATTCACAGCTCTCACAGCCCCCACATGTGCCGCGTTGATTGCCTACTGAGCAATTTATAAAGAGCCTACGCACTGCACTCAACAACGCAGTTCAACATATGAAACTAAGCTACAAAAAGGCGTCTGCTTGTCTATATACATCCGTATGTAGTTTTTATTGAAATCTCTAAAAAGATTTATATTTAGGAACAGAGGGAGTACATGCTAAGATAAAAACACCAATGCTTCTCTGGACTTTATTTATTATGACAGTGACATTCCAGAATAAAATACAAACAAAGAGAATCATTGTACCTTGATGCCGTTAAATACAATGTCAAGCTCACATACATTCTTGGAGCACCTAATCAATGTTTCAACAAAAACTGCGACAAGAAGATTAGTTGATCTCCTTAAAGAGGTTGTCATAGAAGAATCTTTGTGACAAACAGAGGAGAAAGAAGATGAACAATTCAATAAGTGTTAGATGTGAAAAGGAATGCATGCTAGCATTGTGGTAGTGCAGTGACATTTTTTAGAGCAGATAGTAGTGCAGTTACATGCAAGAGTGTTTAGCAACAATCATAATTTGCACTGGAATACAGAATACAAACAAGTAGTGTATGGATATTGAGCTGAAAGAACCAGTCATGGGATATACAGGCACTAGCGTCACTACTGGTCCAAAGATTGCATCAGCCTCGATGAAATTGCTCACACCCTTCGGCCTTGCAGACAACACTACAAGAAGAGGAACTCAACCACATCATCTATAAAAAGTGTGAAAAGAAAAGGAAAGCGAATTGTGTGTATGCATACACTGGAAGACGCTGCGGACCAGTTCCTAATGCTTCTCTCGGTCTTGCAGCCATCGGTTTCTGTGAGCAGGAGAACAAAGAAAAACAAAGTGCAGAGCTTAATCACTAAGGCATTTCATGAAGCACGTAAAGATCTAAAAATGAAGTGGTTCTGGATTTGGGTTGGGAAATTGGCTGAGCAATTATGACCAGGCTGCAGGAATAAGTCCTTGCCAACATGTAAATTATCCAGTCAATAGTAAATGGTCTAGAGTTAATGCTAATCAGTTCTGCATAGAAAATACTTTCGTAAATAACCCGCCCTGTTTAAACAAATAAGTTAGTAATCTGTTATTAATCCAGGACAAAGTGAAATAACTGAGGGGCTATGTACATCTTCCACAGTCCATCTTCCAGAGATGGTGTAATTAACTTCCCTGCAATCTTGGATACATTCTGAAATCTGCAGAAACATATATCCAAAGTCATGCTGGTTCTCATGGTATGTGGAACAATCAAGCTAAAGGCCTATGTGATGAATCTTTCTATAAGCAAGTGAACGAAATGTTGCAGAAAGAAAAGGAGGAAATGAACCGCTACACACAAACACACACTCAACATCAGCTCAACTGTACCATGAAATGGCAACCATTCCTAAATTCATCCTAGCTAAAACAAGCATGAGTTTGAACTAATAAAGATGCAGTCGAGCGACACAACAACGAAGGAGAAAAAAGAAGAGAATAACAATGTGGAGCAAGTAAGAAGGTTCGCTGCACCTCAACTGTTGATGACTAATTCATTCTTGTCAGATAATCTCCTTGAGACAAAGCCTGTATCCATTCTCTCTTCAGCCCACAATCCTAGAAAGTGGGTTCCCTTTTAATCCATTTTATGTTTTTTTGGTTATGTTTTCTCATCATTATTATGATCCACTTGGAGGATCCCAGTAACTACAACAATCACCTTTAGCTATTTTAAGCATCACTGTTGATGTCTAACCCAACACCACTAATACAGCAAAGGTAGATCAGATTACCAGAAAGATCTATATGAGAAACAAGATCATTTCTAGATTTCAGAATTATTACTCCCATACTACCATTCAATTAAAGTTAACCTATAGCCTGTGACTCGAGTCAGATTGTGAAACTCTCTGAAATCTCTTCAATCGTTATGACTATCCATATGGTGATGCAAAGAACATAAATTTGCAGCAAACAGTACAAATCATTAGAACTCTTCCCTCAAAAAAAATCATTAGAACTCTTGTAGTAGAAGAAAACAGGGGAAACACAGCTGAACTCTACAGTGTAGTTCATCATGTGCTGCAAGATGGAGAACACGACTAAAGAGGTCAGGCTCCCTGAGCATGATATGGGCGCGGACCTGGCAGCGTCCGTCGCATCCGACACCACGATGCCGCAGGTGTCCAACAAAATCCGAAGGAAAACAGTGAACACTAATGATCACAAGAAGTGCATAGCAAATCCATAGTTTTGATATATAACTATATAAGACAAGATTATTTTTTGCATGAAACTGTATCTTATTACATAGAAAAAATTTCTATTATTGATTATGAAGGAATATATTTAGCCTAACATCTTAATACTTCAAGGTTTTAACAAAAGAAGAACATACAGTTTAGGAGTGAATGGACTACATGAGTATGAGAAAAAAATGATAGCCATTACTGCATACTGATAAACTTCATGATCTAGTACGCACCACACGATCGCCAATAGCTCCTTGGCTTCTCTTATTGGATTGACAGCATCTTAATTTTGAGCTGCAACATCACATACAAGGCAAGCTGTGTCTCAACGCTTCCTGAGATTATACCTGCAGCGAACAGTCCCGTACTTGCAATCCAATGAAAGTGCTGAAATAAGTTGTCTGACTTTAATAAACAACAAGATACATCTACCTCTTGTGCGTCTTCGGAGGTTCCTTGGTTTATTTTGCCATGGTAGGATCAGCACGAATGGTAGCATGAACCTTCTTGTACAGTGCTTCCATGTCATCAGCCGCAATCCCCTTCTTGATGTACTCACTAAAGTGAAATTGGTACTCCTCAGGTTCTTCATCAGCTATTGACTGAAATAAGGGTAGGGCAGAAGTTAAAACAAGATTCAGTAACCTGCTTCAGAAATAAGAACAAAGTACACTGTTTTAGGATACTTTAATATGGATGAATCAGGCTCAGAAAGAATTCATGTATACAACAACGATAGCCCAGGGGAACGAAGAAATGGCATTATAATAATACCACAAGGACAATGGATCCAACTCACCTTCATGCAGTCTGCAACATGATCTTCATAAATGTAGTTGCGGTGAATCTCAGTGTCCAGCCACTTCTCATTCTTCTTGAAGCCAGCAAATCTCTTGTCACTGTGCGGAATATCAAGACCACCATCCAAAGTCCCCCTGCAGCAGCACAGAGACTGAAGCAGGTCTCAAACTGATAAATTGTATGTTTCCCTTAATAGTTTAGAACCCTCCTAAATAGAATAAAAGAAACATACCAACACCATGCAATAAATTGAGATTAGGCATACTCCATCAGTGAGCCTCCTGCAAAGCAATTGATCAAACAACATTGTAGTAAGCTAGTATATTTTTCTTGTATTTCGATGTTTACCAACTACAAAATTTAAAAATGTTTATTATTTAGATTTCTAACCTGTCAAACAAAATCATCAATCGTGCATTCAAGATCTGTAGGTAAACAAAAGAAAGGAAACTTTTCACCACAAATCTCATCTAGCCATTACAAATCATAGCATCAGAATAAGAGAACAAAGTTTAGCAAAGGGACAAAAAAAAATTATAAAGCACTACAGTAGCAGCTCATCATGGCAATCCTGGAAAGGAAGACTTGTAAGTGTAGAAGAGGTATGTGCTGCGTGGGCGCAAATAGTTCTGCATATTGGACTATGGTTGTGTTGGCATTTGGAATATATATTCCACTTTCAGTGATATGTGTACATGGAAACTTCTCCATGTAGGTGTAGTCCATACATAAGCTAAATCCCTGGAATACCTACCAATTTAATATATATGCTTGAATGAAGCTGCAAATGAGAGGAGGTGAAGGCAAACCTGAACCGCCTCGGCATCCTTGTTTCTGCTGTGTCGGGAAGGAAAGGGTTGCGAAGCGTAGGAGATGCATGGAGTCCCCATTGCGCACCCGTTGAGGTCCCCGCACCACCGCGCGAGCTACCGTCTGCCCACTGCACATGCACCTCGAGGAAGAGGTCGAGCGCAGCCTGCCGTACCTCGCGCCCGAGCCCCACCCTCCTCGTAGGTCCTGATCTAGAAGCGGATCGAGCCACCACCAACCTTCAGGTCGCGCCCTACCTCGCCGGGGCAGGCCAACGACGACTGTTGACCCTGTCATGTCCGTTGTCGCGCCTCCCTCTCCTCTTTCCTCTCTCTTTCTCCTTCCTCTCCTTCCATCAGTCTTTCCCTCTCATCTTCTCTCTCTCTCTCTCTTGGAGATAGAATCCGTCTCCTTCCTTCCCTCTCCCCCTCTCATCTACTATCTCTCTTCTGCAGATCGAATCGATCCCCTCCTCCGGTCGACAATGTCCAAGTTGAGCTCTTCCTCCAGCGGCTTCCTCGCAACCAGGGCGGCGCCCCCATCACCTGCTGGGCCTGGGGCGGACGAAGAGGGCTATGCCTAAGAGAGGACAACGAGAGGGATGACGAGGCAGGTGGGCGACGGGTCAAAGCGACACAGGAAAAGGTAACAGACGACCCAAAGAAAAAGAAGCCTCCAGTACGCCTCACGATGCGACGCGGCATGGCGATGGCGTCCCTCCTCGCTCCATACTCGGCACGAGCCAATCCAGACGCGGGAGGCCACACACACACAAAAAAGCAAGAGGCAGGACAATGACGCACGGGACCAAGGAGAAGACAACCCCACCTGCAGCGTCACCGACAAGCGAACCACAGGGGCGAGCGGGAACCGCATAACCGCATAACGCACGGGAACCACAGGAGCCTGCTAGAGGAAACACGGCCGACCCAGCAGCAGCTTTGCAGGCTTTTTTGCGGGACGGCGCAGCGGCCTAGCGGAATATCCAGTCCACCTTGCAACCTGACCTAAATTTTGCTTGCTTGGCCGTCGGGATATTGCAGGAATCGTTCTCATTTTAGCATTGTCCGTGCGGAATGCACATTATTACAACATTTTGAGATCAAAAGAAACGCATACATTTGCCCGAAAACTTCTCCACTCTGAGAGCATGACTCTCGCGACCGCGGTCGTCCCCGCGTGAGCGCGCGGCCGCCGCCGGCCGGATCTCCATGCTCCGGCCACCCCTGCGTCTGCCGCTCCCAGATCCGGCCTCCACGTCGTCTGCTCCCCCCTTCCCTCCTGCTAGGAATCAGGTGTGGGAGCTGCGCCCCGGCGACCCCGCGCCGTCACTCCCGTCTTCACCGGCAGCTCCCCGTCGGCCACCCCCAACGCTGCTCCACGCCCCAGCGAGCGCGCTGTCGCCGCCTCCCGCTGAGATGTCTGCTGGCTCCGCGCCGCGCGTCGTCCCGCAGCCAGCGCCGTCTGTTGCTCGATCCCATCTGGATCGGGGCCCCGCCGGCGCTGAGCCGCTCCGTCCATGCTGTTGGCGGGTCAGGGAAGGTGCCGGTGGTGTCTCCGAGCAAGTTGGTTGCGCCTGTGCGTGCGCCCGCGCGACTGCCCGTGCAGGCCTCTGCTGCGTCGATCTTGGAGGGCCCGGAGGGGATGTGCTCCCCCGTCGCCGCGCCACCGCATCTCGGCTCGGGTCGGCCAGAGCCCGAGTCATGGACCTCTCTGGCCGCTGACGGCGACGATGACGATGAAGAGGAGCCGGCCCCTATGACACCGCCTGCTGCAAGGCCTCGGCCCCAGTCGCTGCTCTGCCGGACGTGGTGGTGAAGGCGAGCGAGGTATGGCAGGAGGTGTTGCCCCGGCATGATCCGCGTCGCCCGACGTCGCTAGCCCCTGCAATGGCTCCGCGTCCAATCCCTGCTTGGCTGCACGGTAGATGTTGCAGATGCTTCGCTCCTGGGCATCGTGCGGCCGCTTGCAGAAATCCGCTTCGGTGCTCCCGTTGCTTGGAGAATGGTCACCGTGCGCGCGGATGCCGCAATCCTTGCGTTCTTTAAGTTCTTTGGCATGCCTTGCCATGCCGCCAGTCCTCGGTTCCATGCGCCATCCTGCTCTAGCTTCATGTAAGGGTGCAATGAAAGCCGTGCTCCCTTCCAAGGCGATTCACCATGGGTCTTGGGTGTCTGTCGTCTCTGCTACCGTTGGCTCAGCAACCCCACCCGATATTGATGTTGCGGTCCTTTTTGGCCCTAGTAAGCCTCTAGTTGACTAGCTCATTGATCAATAGATGGTTACGGTTTCCTGACCATGGACATTGGATGTCGTTGATAACGGGATCATATCATTAGGAGAATGATGTGATGGACAAGACCCAATCCTAAGCCTAGCACAAGATCGTATAGTTCGTCTGCTAAAGCTTTTCTAATGTCAAGTATCATTTCCTTAGACCATGAGATTGTGCAACTCCCGGATACCGTAGGAATGCTTTGGGTGTACCAAACGCCACAACGTAACTGGGTGGCTATAAAGGTGCACTACGGATATCTCCGAAAGTGTCTGTTGGGTTGGCACGAATCAAGACTGGGGTTTGTCACTCCATGTAAACGGAGAGGTATCTCTGGGCCCACTCGGTAGGACATCATCATAATGTGCACAATGTGATCAAGGAGTTGATCACGGGATGATGTGTTACGGAACGAGTAAAGAGACTTGCCGGTAACGAGATTGAACAAGGTATTGGGATACCGACGATCGAATCTCGGGCAAGTACTATACCGGTAGACAAAGGAAATTGTATACGGGATTGACTAAATCCTTGACATCGTGGTTTATCCGATGAGATCATCGTGGAACATGTGGGAGACAACATGTGTATCCAGATCCCGCTGTTGGTTATTGACCAGAGAGATGTCTCGGTCATGTCTGCATTATTCCCGAGCCCGTAGGGTCTACACACTTAAGGTTCGATGACGCTAGGGTTATAGGGAAAGTATGTACGCGGTTACCGAATGTTGTTCGGAGTCCCGGATGAGATCCCAGATGTCACGAGGAGTTCTGGAATGGTCCGGAGGTGAATATTGGTATATTGGACGAAGGGTTTTGTAGTCCGAAAGTGTTCCGGAGGTACCGGGTGATGACCAGCATGACCGAAAGGTGTTTCGGGAGTCCCAACAAGTGTTGGGGGGCTTCATGGGCCAAGGGAAGGGGGCAAACCAGCCCACTAAGGGGCTGTGCGCCCCCCTCACCTATTCCCACGTGACCAGGGGGTTTGGGGCGCCCCATCTAGGGTTCCCACCTCCTGGCTTGGGGGCCAAGTCACCCAAGGGGGAGATCCCATCTGCCCTGGCCGCCGCCCCCCTAGGGGAAACCCTAGGGCGCCTCCCCTTGCCCTTGCCACTATATATAGTGGAGGTTTTGGGGCTGCACAACATACGAGTCTCTCTCTCCCAAGGCGCAGCCCTACCTTTCTCCCTCCTCGTCTCTCGTAGTGCTTGGCGAAGCCCTGCAGGAGTACCGCGCTCCTCCACCACCACGCCGTCATGCTGCTGCTGGACGGAGTCTTCCCCAACCTCTCCCTATCTCCTTGCTGGATCAAGGCGCGGGAGACGTCACCGGGCTGTACGTGTGTTGAACGCGGAGGCGCCATTGTTCGGCGCTTAGATCGGAATCGACCGCGATCTGAATCGCTGCGTGTACAACTCCACCAACCACGTTCTTGCAACGCTTCCGCTTAGCGATCTTCAAGGGTATGAAGATGCACTCCCTCTCTCTCGTTGCTAGTATCTCCTAGATTGATCTTGGTGACACGTAGGAATTTTTTTGAATTATTGCTACGATCCCCAACAGTTGGCTCTATGGAGGAAGGGAGGCAAGAGTTATATGGATGTTTCTCCCCTCGTGTTGAGAACGGTTCATCGTCACTCTCAGGCGAGTCCATTGTCGTGCTTGAAGATCCGGTGTTGCAGGTCATGCCCGAGCTACGAGAGCTATGTCTTAGCCCTGGTTCTCCTCTCTCTGTAGATGTAACATCCCAAAATTTTAAATTTTGGAATGTTATAATAAATAGATAGATTTGATTGATTGTTTGATTGATTGTCTGAAAGTGAGTGAATTCAAAACTTGTTGAAAGTTAAATGAGAGGGAATAAAAGGACTTTCCCAAACTTTCATATTTGCTTTCTGATCTCCATGAATTCAAATTATTTTTCAAATACAAAACCCTTGAGCGAAGATGATATGACTTCTTCCATTTAAATTAAATGAAAGGGTTATGTGTGATTACTATTGCTTGCTTACGATATATTGACCGGAGTGTGACGAGTAGATCTATCAAGATTTTTGAGTGCGAATCATCTTCATCAACATTGCAGGCAAGTTCACACTTTGATCATATCCCCTTTCATACCCAGTTTTTATGCATTAGTTTGACCCTCAAACATTGCATGAGTAGGATTGATAACATGTGGGTATTGGGAAGTAGTTGATGAGGTAGGAACCTATTGCCCTGCATTCAAACCTTGGGAGTTACTATTACGTTATGCTTATAGTGCCATGCTATGCTCGTAGACGTGGATTGGGTTTTGAGAGTCTTCGTGACAGATGTGAGATTGTTAATTAATGGTTTACTTAAGGTGGCAACTTAAACACACATCTGGGTGGATTGAGGTACCTGGGTATTCCAGGATTGCCTGTCTAGGCACCTAGGTAGACCAGGATTGCCTGTTTTTTTCGGACCGCCATCCAGGCTCAAAGGGATCATGAGATTTTTCATACTAGAAACTTCCGTGTGCAGCCACAAGCTATTATGGGTTCTAGCATAGTTGATTAAGTCGTGCGAACTCTTACAGGGTAGACTAGCAGATGTAGGGGAAAGTAGGTGTAACGGTCTATCCATCGTAAGGTGCTAGCACTTCTGAAAGACTATGTCTCGGTCATCCGTCTTCTCAAACACCATGTAGTGCGAGAAACCAAACGGAGGCGATCGAGTCTTGTGGGGAAAAGTGCGCAAACCTCTGCAGAGTGTATAAACTAATCATGATTAGCCGTGTCCCCGGTTATGGACATCTTGAGTATCTAGTACCTGGATTATCATGTGAATCTCAACATGTTACTCTAAAATTTAATTTTGTTGGGTTTAATGATGTTACTTAATTGGGATTGAGAATGCTGTCAACCATTCTCAATATTCAACAACCACCATGATAGTTAAATAAAATTTATTCCTTTGCAGTAGGGAAAAATTGGCTTTACGCAAAACCTTATAACCATAGAGCTTTTCCACCAGCCAAATATGCATGTAGTGATAGCCATTGTTCATCATTCTCTATGGTGTGAATTTGCCAGTACATTCAATGTACTGACTCTTTGTGGCTGCAACGTCTCCTGTTGCAGGATTTCTTACGACGAGTAAGTGATACGTTAGGGTTACGGTTTCTACACTCAACTTTGCCGTTGGTGTTGATGAGAATCCACAACCTTGTTACTTCCGCTATTTTGGATTGAGGTAATAGTATTTTACGTTATTTATACATGTGATTTACCTCTATTATAAATCCACGAGTACTGTGTGTGTCAGCATACCGATCCAGGGATGACACTTAAGCACAGAGACTTGATCCGTTCGGGTCGGGTCGCTACAGTAGAGCATCTCATCGGCGGCCTCGTGTGAGGAGCATGTGTTGCCAAAGTCATGTGAGCAACTGAAGGTGCCTGAGTCCATCGTGTTGGCGGTTCCTGTGGTCGATGAGGTTGCGTCGTTGATTCCTTTGGTTGAGGTTGTTGATGCGGTTAGTGTGTTGATGTCGGCTTCTGGCAGCGTCTTGGTTGATGACAACGAAACTAGGAAATTCAATGAGTTTTATGATTTTCTTGACAAATGGGTGGCTCATCAGCCGACATCTGGCAAGACAAGTGACCCTCCAAAGAAGAAGTCAACTAAGGAGAAACCAAAGAAGAAGAAAAATAAGAAGTGTGACACCATTCGAAAGGCGTCCGTGGGTTCATGATGGAGGGTGGTCAGTTTTCGTTGGTGTGCTCGCTAGGAGTTTCATTGTGTTCTACAAGTATTGAGAGTTGCGGTTGTTGCTTGTTTAGAGGGCCGCTTGAGCAGTTTTGGTGTTTCGTACTTTGCGAGTAGTCCGTATTTGGGAGTCTGTACCGGTTTTCGTTCGGTTTTTCGTAAATTAACCGGGCAACTCTCTTCTTCTTAATTAATCGATGAGGCAAATATTTTTGCCCCTGTTTCGAAAAAAAGCTATGCTTGTGCTTCTAAGATGCTCTTTTACAAAGAAGACGTGCTTTTGGCTGAGCTGAAAGGATTCAGTCTACCGAGTACAACATTTTAGTGACCATTTGGTTGAAAAAAACATGATCTATTGATGTTATCTTGTGCTAAACCTGAAAGGCTGAAAAATATATCTCAAATGCTGAGGTGACACCGATAAGGGGTGGCAGTGATCTCCAATTAAATTTCGTTTCATGCAAAGTGAAGACTGTAAAATTTCAATCATTTGACAATACTAATGTAAATGGTCGAAACAAACTTCTCTCAAGAAACTTTCTGATGAGCAATCAGGGCATTCCATATAATTATTATCAGTTACTGCTCAGTGCGCACTATCATACTCTCTCCGTTTCAGTTTATAAGGCGTGCGCATACATCTAGATTATTAATTTTATCACCGTAATATAAACTATATAACACAAAAATTGTACCGTTTGAAAATAGAACATCTGAAGTTTTGATATGTTTTTTATAATATATGACTTCTATTAGATTGGTCAAATTGACGATCTAGGAATACACGCACGCCTTGTAAACTGAGAGAGAGGGAATAGGTTAAATGATTGAGAGAGCAAGCAAGCCGTATGACCAACAACAGAATATAACTATCTTCTGGCAGGCTGATTCTTTTCAACTCAGCCAAATGGTTATCTCTCGGCAAATTCAGTAGAAGGTTTGAGTAAATGGTTAATTAAACATATGCCCCTGCAATTCTTAGTGATGGACCAGGTATGTGCATAGTTTTCGAGGTGGTATATCCATAGTAGTACTTTTATGACCGAGTCTGCTAAGATGTAAATGATGGATGACAGTTCATTGTGAAAGGTTATGTCACGTTGAAAGCCATAAAGAATGCAACTAGTGCTAGTTGTGACAGGAGAATGGTATTGTCCGCGCGGACTGCACATTAGTTCGAACAAATAAGACATGCTTCTGACTTTGTTGAAAGGAATCAGTCTACTGAGTGCAAAAGTTAGTGATAATTTGTTAGAAAAAATAACACAATCTTTCAATGGTATGTATGATAGGTTAATAGGTCACCCACATCATATATGTTGTGCTATACCTGAGCCAAATGCCGAGATGACAATGGAATTGTCATGCGAAGTAATTCAATCAATTAACAGTACTAATGCAAACGGTCCAACACAAACTTCTCTCAAGAAACTTTCTAATGTGCAATTGGGGCATTCTGCCTAAACTATTACCAATTACTGCTCACTATCATACGTTAAATAGGGGAGACATTGAACAAGCCATATGCCCAGCAACAGAATAGAACTATCTTTGGGAAGTTCAGTAATAGGTTTGAGTAAATAGATCAGGTGTAGTTATAGTTTTCGAGGGATGATATATGGTACCTTTGTGATGGAGTCTGCTGAGGTATAAATATATGTCTTTCGTGATGGTGGGTGTTGCGATAATGATTGGTGATAGTTCATTGCGGAATGACCCAAAGAAGTTGGGTTCCTTAATATTTAGCTTATCCTTGATTTGGTTCAGACTGAAGAGGTAACAAGCATGACTGGATGAATATCCAGCAGCTCAAAAACTAAAAAGAACTTTAAGGAAAAAAATGGACGTTTGTGCTATAACCAAATCCAGTTGAATGATTGACGCTGAAGTTCAAGTCTTCAACCAAACATGCAGATAAATAAATGGCGTAACTGCCGCGCCAACTCTTGGAATATGAAAAGAGTCCAACCTCTTACATTTATTGTTCTCTACCATGTCCTAGTTCTTATATAAGTAGTTTTCCTTGCTACCTTCTTCTCAAGAACTATAACTGAATGCGCCCAACACTATGGCTCGAGCACATTGTGGGAAAATGGTAAAGAGTGTTAGGAATGATAGGCAACATGAACACTGGAATTGTTATCTTCTTTTTTAGGGGAACTGGCACGAGCGGTGTCTGAAGATTCAGGAGGCTACAAAGCCCACCAGTAGTCAAAGCGGCAGAAGATGACGAAGAATCGTTACCACCAAACACCAACACAGAACCCAGATGACAATGAAGGAAAACCTCAGTCGTTCCCGTAGGAGCACGGAAGAAGACTCTTCGCACAACAATGCACAACCACACCACCGCACTGCATACATGGTCGTCGCTGAAGAAGAAACAAACCAAACCCATAAATAATAAGGTTTGGGAAACCTCGATAATGGTGATGAAGAACACATACCTCAACACCATGCACTGTCCGCAGCATCCAACACATTGGCCGAAGGAAATATGCCCTAGAGGCAATAATAAAGTTGTTATTTTATATTTCCTTATATCATGATAAATGTTTATTATCCATGCTAGAATTGTATTAACCAGAAACTTGATACATGTGTGGATACATAGACAAAACACCGTGTCCCTAGTAAGCCTCTACTAGACTAGCTCGTTAATCAAAGATGGTTAAGTTTCCTAATCATAGACATGTGTTTTCATTTGATTAATGGGATCACATCATTAGGAGAATGATGTGATGGACAAGACCCATCCGTTAGCTTAGCATGTTGATCGTTCAGTTTTATTGCTATTGCTTTCTTCATGTCAAATACATATTCCTACTATGAGATTATGCAACTCCCGGATACCGGAGGAATACCTTGTATGCTATCAAACATCACAATGTAATTGGGTGATTATAAAGATGCTCTATAGGTATATCTGAAGGTGTTTGTTGGGTTCGCATAGATAGAGATTATGATTTGTCACTCCGAGTATCGGAGAGGTATCTCTGGGCCCTCTCGGTAATGCACACCATAATAAGCCTTGCAAGCAATGTGACTAATGAGTTATTTGCGGGATGATGCATTACGGAACGAGTAAAGAGACTTGCCGGTAACGAGATTGAACTAGGTATGAAGATACCGACGATCGAATCTCGGGCAAGTAACATACCGATGACAAAGGAAATAATGTATGTTGTCATAACGGTTTGACCGATAAAGATCTTCGTAGAATATGTAGGAACCAATATGAGCATCCAGGTTCTGCTATTGGTTATTGACCGGAGAGGTGTCTCAGTCATGTCTACATAGTTCTCGAACCCGTAGGGTCTGCACGCTTAACGTTCGATGATGATTTTGTATTATATGAGTTATGTGATTTGGTGACCGAATGTTGTTCGGAGTCCCGAGTGAGATCACGGACATGACGAGGAGTCTCGAAATGGTCGAGAGGTAAAGATTGACATATAGGACGATGGTATTCAGACACCAAAAGTGTTTCGGGATACACCGGGTACTTATCGGGTCACCGGAAGGGGTTCCGGGCACCCCCGGCAAAAGATATGGGCCTTATGGGCCAAGAGGGGAAACACACCAGCCACAAAGGGGCTGGTGCACCCCCCTATATGGTCTGGCCAAATTGGAGAAGGAAAGGGGAAGAAGGAAAGGAAAAGGGGAATAGGATTCCCCCTTCTCCCTCTTCCCTTCCTACTCCGAATAGGAATAGGAAAGGGTGGAGGCCGAATTGGGAGGACCCCAAGTAGGATTCCTCCTACTTGGGGTGCCCTCTTGGCTGCCTCTCCTCCCCTCCAACCTATATATATGAGAGGGGCACCACTAGAACACACACGAATCATTATTAGTCGTGTGCGGTACCCCCCTCCACAGTTTATGCCTTCGGTCATATTCACGTAGTGCTAGGCGAAGCCCTGTGCGGATAACTTCACCATCACCGCCACCATGCCGTCATGCTGACGGAACTCTCCCTCGCCACTTTGCTGGATCAAGAGTTCGAGGGACGTCATCGAGCTGAACGTGTGCAGAACTCGGAGGTGCCGTACGTTCGGTGCTTGATCGATCGGAACGAGGAGTTCGACTACATCAACCCCGTTGTCAAATGCTTCCGCTTTCGGTCTACAAGGGTACGTAGACACACTCTCCCCCTCTCGTTGCTATGCATCTCCTAGATAGATCGTGTGTGAGTGTAGGATTTTTTTTGAAATTGCATGCTACGTTCCCCAACAGTGGCATCTGAGCCAGGTCTATGCGTAGATGATATGCACGAGTATAACACAAAGAGTTGTGGGCGGTGATAGTCATACTACTTACCACCAATGTCTTATTTTGATTCAGCGATATTGTTGGATAAAGCGACCCGGACCAACCTTACATGACCACGTTGATGAGACCGGTTCCACCGACAGACATACACAACTAGTTTTGCATAAAGGTGGCTGGCGGGTGTCTGTTTCTCCAACTTTAGTTGAATCGAATTTGACTATGGCCGGTCCTTGTTGAAGGTTAAAACAGCAAACTTGATAAATCACCGTTGTGGTTTTCATGTGTAGGTAAGAACGGTTCTTACTAGAAGCCCGTAGCAGACACGTAAAACTTGCAACAACAAAGTAGAGGACATCCAACTTGTTTTTGCAGGGATGTTGTGATGTGATATGGTCAAGACATGATGAGATATACGTTATTGTATGAGATGATCATGTTTTGTAAAAGTTGTCGGCAACTGGCAGGAGCCTTATGGTTGTCGCTTTATCGTATGAAATGCAAACACCATGTAATTGCTTTACTTTATCACTATGCATTAGCGATAGTTGTAGAAGAAATAGTTGGCGAGGCGACAACGATGCTACGATGGAGATCAAGGTGTCAAGCCGGTGACGATGGATATCATGACGGTGCTTTGGAGATGGAGATCAAAGGCACAAGATGATGATGGCCATATCGTGTCACATATTTTGATTGCATGTGATGTTTATCTTTTATGCATCTTATTTTGCTTAGTACGACGGTAGCATTATAAGATGATCCCTCACTAAAATTTCAAGGTATAAGTGTTCTCCCTGAGTATGCACCATTGCGACAGTTCATCGTGCTGAGACACCATGTGATGATCGGGTGTGATAAGCTCTACGTTCACATACAACGAGTGCAAGATAGTTTTGCACATGCGGAATACTCGGGTTAAACTTGACGAGCCTAGCATGTACAGACATGGCGTTGGAACATTGGAGACCCAAAGATCAAATATGAATCATATAGTAGATATGATCAACATAGAGATGTTCACCATTGAAGACTACTCCATCTCACGTGATGGTCGGACATGGTTTAGTTGATATGGATCACATGATCATTTAGATGACTCGATGGATGTCTATCTAAGTGGGAGTTCTTAAATAATATGATTAATTGAACTTAATTTATCATGAACTTAGTCTTGATAGTATTTGCATATCTATGTTATAGATCAATAGCTCGCGTTGTAGCTCCCCTATGTTTTTTGATATGTTCCTAGAGGAAACTAAGTTGAAAGACGATAGTAGCAATGATGCAGACTGGGTCCGTGATCTAAGGATTATCCTCGTTGCTCCACAGAAGAATTATGTCCTTAATGCACCACTAGGTGACAGATCTATTGCAAGAGCAGATGCAGATGTTATGAACGTTTGACAAGCTCGGTATGATGACTACTTGATAGTTTAGTGCACCATGCTTTAGAGCTTAGAACCGGGACTTCAAAAAAGTTTTGAACGCCATGGAGCATATGAGATGTTCCAAGAGCTGAAAAAGTTATTTCAGACTCATGCCCGTGTTAGGAGGTATGAGACCCCTGACAAGTACTTTGCCTACAAGATGGAGGAGAATAGCTCAACTAGTGAGCATATGCTCAGAATGTCTGGGTACTACAATCACTTGAATCAAGTGGGAGTTAATCTTCCAGATAAGATAGTGATTGATAGAGTTCTCTAGTCACTATCACCAAGTTACTAGAACTTCATGATGAACTATAATATGAAAGGGATGACGAAAATGATTCCCAAGCTCTTCGCGATGCTAAAATCATCGAAGGTAGAAATCAAGAAATAGCATCAAGTGTTGATGATTAACAAGACCACTAGTTTCAAGAAAAGGGGCAAAGGAAAAGAAAGATAACTTCAAGAAGAATGACAAGCAAGTTGCCACTCCCATGAAGAAGCCCAAAGCTAGACCCAAGCCTGAAACTGAGTGCTTCTACTGCAAAGGAAATGGTCACTGGAAGCGGAACTACCCTAGATACTTGGCGGATAAGAAGGATGGCAAAGTGAGCAAAGGTATATTTGATATACATGTTATTGATGTGTACTTTACTAGTGTTTATAGCAACCCCTCGGTATTTGATATTGGTTCAGTTGCTAAGAGTAGTAACTCGAAACAGGAGTTACAAAATTAACAGAGACTAGTTGATGTCGAAGTGACGATGTGTGTTGGAAGAGATTCCAAGGTTGATAAGATCACCATCGCATACTCCCTCTACCTTCGGGATTAGTGTTGAACCTAAATAAATTTTATTTGGTGTTTGCATTGAGCATGGATATGATTGGATCATGTTTATTGCAATAAAGTTATTCATTTAAATCAGAGAATAATTGTTGTTCTGTTTATATGAATAAATTCTTCTATGGTCATACACCCAATGTGAATGGTTTAGTGAATCTCGATCATAGTAATACACCTATTCATAATATTGATGCCAAAAGATGCAAAGTTGATAATGACAGTGCAACATATTTGTGGCACTGCCGTTTAGGTCATATTGGTGTAAAATGCATGAAGAAACTCCATGTAGATGGGCTTTTGGAATCACTTGATTATGAATCATTTGATACTTGCAAACCATGCCTCATGGGCAAGATGACTAAAAATCCGTTCTCCAAACAATGGAGCGAGCTAATGACTTATTGGAAATAATACATACCGATGTATGCGGTCCGATGAGTGTTGAAGCTCGCGGCGGGTATCGTTATTTTCTGACCTTCACAAATGATTTGAGCAGATATACCTACTTAATGAAACACAAGTCTGAGACATTTGAAAAGTTCAAAGAATTTCAGAGTGAAGTGGAGAATCATCGTAACAAGAAAATAAAGTTTCTACGATCTGATCTCGTAGGCGAATATTTGAGTTACGGGTTTGGCCTTCATTTGAAACAATGTGGAATAGTTTCAGAACTCGCGCCACCTCGAACACCACAGCGTAATGGTGTGTCCGAACATCGTAATCGTACTTTATTAGATATGGTGCGATCTATAATGTATCTTACCGATTTACCACTATCGATTTGGGTTATGCATAGAGATAGCTGCATTCACGTTAAATAGGGCACCGTCTAAATCCGTTGAGATGACACTATATGAACTATGGTTTGGCAAGGAACCTAAGCTGTTGTTTCTTAAAGTTTGGGGTTGCAATGCTTATGTGAAAAAGTTTCAGCCTGATAAGCTCAAACCCAAATCGGAGAAGTGCGTCTTCATAGGATACCCTAAGGAAACAATTGGGTACACCTTGTACCACAGATCTAGAGGCAAGATCTTTGTTGCCGGGAATGTAACCTTTCTAGAGAAGGAGTTTCTCTCGAAAGAAGTGAGTGGGAGGAAAGTAGAACTTGATGAGGTAATTGTACCTTCTCTCGAATTAGATAGTAACTCATCACAGAAAACTGTTCCCATGATGCCTACACCAACTAGGGAGGAAGCTAATGATAATGATCATGAAACTTCAGATCAAGTTACTACCGAGCCTCATACGTCAACCAGAGCACGATCCACACCAGAGTGGTACAGTAATCCTATTCTGGAAGTCATGTTACTAGACCATGACGAACCTACAAACTATGAGGAAGCGATGATGAGCCCAGATTCTGATAAATGGCTTGAGGCCATGAAATCTAAGATAGGATCCATGTATGAGAACAAAGTGTGGACTTTGGTGGACTTGCCCGATGATCGGCAAGCCATTGAGAATAAATGGATCTTCAAGAGGAAGACGAACGCTGATGGTAGTTTTACTATCTACAAAGCTCGACTTGTCGCAAAAGGTTTTCGACAAGTTCAAGGTGTTGACTATGATGAGATTTTCTCACTCGTAGCAATGCTTAAGTCTTTCCGAATCATGTTAGCAATTGCCACATTTTATGAAATCTGGCAAATGGATGTCAAAACTGCATTCCTTAATGGATTTCTTAAAGAAGAGTTGTATATGATGCAACCAGAAGGTTTTGTCGATCCTAAAGGTGCTAACAAAGTATGCAAACTCCAGTGATCCATATATGGACTGGTGCAAGCATCTCGGAGTTGGAATGTACGCTTTGATAAGGTGATCCAAGCATATGGTTTTATATAGACTTATGGTGAAGCCTGTATTTACAAGAAAGTGAGTGGGAGCTATGTAGCATTTCTGATATTATATGTTGATGAAATATTATTGATTGGAAATGATATAGAATTTCTGGATAGCATAAAAGGATACTTGAATAAGAATTTTTCAATGAAAGACCTCGGTGAAGCTACTTATATATTGGGCATCAAGATCTATAGGGATAGATCGAGACACTTAATAAGACTTTCACAAAGCACATACACTACTAGGGAAAATCTTATACACAGAAATTTAGCAACAGCGCGGGTTAAAAAAGGGCGCTAGTGCTAGATAGCAGTAGCGGTTCAGAATAAACCGCACTGCAGATACGATCCTAGCAGTAGCGCGTGTGCCCGTAAAAGCGCTACTACTAATATTCCCATTGCTGGAACGATGGGCTACGCATAGCAGCAGCGGCCTTGCAGGAAGCGCGCTACCACTAGGGCATGAGTAGCAGCGTGTTTCCCTGTAACAGCGCTACTGCTAATGGAAATAAAATAAAATGAAAAACAAATAGAAAAGTAAATGAAAATGAAAGAAACAGAAAAAGGAGAAAGAAATAAAAATAAAACGTAAAGCAAAATAAATGAAAAAGCGAAAAAACAGAGAAAGACTTAGCTGTAGCGTGTGTTAGTAAGAGGCGCTGTAGCTACGCAGCTGCAGCGCGTTTCTAGGACCCCGCTATAGAAACAGAAAAGGAAATAAAAAAGAGAGAAAATTACATATGTATAGCAGTAGCGCGTTTTGGAAAAAGCGCTATAGCTACCTTATCTATAGCGTGTTCTGCGAAACGCGCTACCGCTAGTTTTGACTTAACCAAAAAACCGTTCCCCCCCGGCCACCACTTGCCCCCAAATCTCTCGACCCACCCCGCCGCCGTCTCCCCGATTTGCCGTCGCCCCACTTCGCCGCCGTCTCCTGCCGACGTCGACGCCCCCGGAGCCACCAGAGCCGTGCGCCGTCGACGCCACCGGAGCCGCCCCCAACGCCACGGAGCCGCGCGGCCTCATCAACGCCACCGGAGCCGCCGTCGACGCCACCGGATCCTCCCTCGCCGTCACCGGAGATGCCCCTGCCTCCCTCGCCACCATTGCCTCCCTCGCCACCACCGGAGCCATCCTCTGTAAGCCCCCACCCCTCCTCTCTCTCTCATGCATAGGTTAGCTAGTTTAATTATGTTAATTATCTAGGTTAGGGCAAAACTTTAGTTAGGGCTTTGATAAAGAAGTAGTTATGTTAACTAGTTTAATTAGGTTAATTACCTAGGTTAGTGCTAAAATTTAGTTAGGGCTTTGACAGAGAACTAGTCAGGTTAACTAGTTTAATTAGGTTAATTATCTAGGTTATTTAGGAAAGTTTTATTTTAAAGATGATCCCTTCCTAGACTTTTATTGTTGATTATATCTTTTCATTGAAGTGGTCATGTTGTTTGTGCCCAAGTGGCTTTGTTGTTTGAATGAAGCTGAGTGGCCTATATATGTTTTGCCGGAATGTTGATTCATTTCCGTTCTGGCAAATTTCAGGTTCTCAATTTGTCCACTTTTTAGCAAAGGTCATGCCGAAATTTTCCATGAATTTCGGCATGACTTGTGCTACAAACTAGGACATATCAAGTGCCCGGGATTTTCCGCACCAGGAAGGAGTCAAAGTTCCTACAAAACATAGGCCTTTTGTATGTCATTATTCATTTTATTAGGTCTAGAATTAATTTACTAGATTTAATCGTAGGAAACATGGCTAGCAACGATGAAGGACAGGGTTCTGGTGATTGCGACGACGTCTACTGGGCGGCAGATGAATTTTTTAGCCTTGCCGACGATCAACCGGTGGCATCGGGGACTGAGACCGACACACAGACCGGTGCTGAGACTGAGACCGGCGCTGAGACGCAGACCGGCATCGATACCGGCGCTGAGACTGAGACCGGTGTTGAGACTGAGACCGACGCTGAGACTTAGACCGGCATCGAGACCGGCACTGAGACTGAGACAAAGAGGCAACAACTTCCTAAAAAACTCAAGACTACTAGACTGGTGGTCACGGAGGTGGACGACGGCAATTTTGAGCCAAAGGCGCCCGAGGAAGCGCGTCCATGCTACGGCAATCAAATAGGCTGCATCGTACGGACAACCGCCACCATCAACGATGAGAAACTACCGAAGATAGAAAATATGAGGAGCTCCCTCCTAAAGAAGTTTCACCAGATATTCTTGTTCCCGGGCCGGAATGAGAAGGATTATGAAGATCCAGATGAGGACCCGGCAATGAAGAAGATAAACAAACACGCCATGACCAAGTTTAGCAACGCGTTGGCCGCCTGGAAAAATCGAGTGAAAGCAAAGATCATCGACAAGAAGGAACCCTACTCCGAGATTGTAAAGGATAATCCGACAATCACGGAAGAGCAGTTTCAAATATTCAAGGAGGCTTGCGAGGCCGAAGCTGCCAAAAAAAGTCTCAGTACATGAAGGGGCTTCAAGAGAGGAACATTGGGAGCCACCATCTCGGAAGCCGTGGTTACGACGGAAAGAGGTCCAAATGGGCCAAGGAGGACGTGGAAGCCGTGAGTCTTGGCATCCCAGACCCCTTGGCGGATTTCACCGTCCCGCAGGAGCATGACGTCCTCAGGGCCCGGCACCGTTGGGACCTAGTGAACAAGGTTTACGAGACAACACCGGTCATTACAGAGTTCATGAGACTGCTGGTAATTTTAGTTTCTGATCAATTCGACTGCACACATTAGTCATATTTGATCCTTGTGCCTTTTGCAGAGAGAGCAGCACCGGATTGCGGCCGAAAGTGACTCTCCGTCTGAGGCATTGGCGAGGCCCAAGTGGGACACTCCATTCAACTGGGCGTTGAACATATTGAAACGACAACCGGTGGATACTCGACCGTCGTATGGACGTGTGCACGGTGTCGGAGACGGCGCCACGTGGAAGAAGTACTAGCGTGAGACCACGGAGGAGAGAAAGGAAAGACGGAGGTTAACTGAAGAAAACATTGACAAGAAGGTTGATATTGCGGTTGAGAAGAAATCATCTCAAACAGTCGCAACAGCGGTAGCTGCCGCAAAACTGGTGGTTGCAGATTTGTCTACTTCCTTGGTGACGGGCGTTATCACTTGGACAAGGCAAAATCCAGAAAAAAATGCAGAGGACTTTTCCCTTGCCGACTTCTTGGGGAGCAACTCGACTAGCGTTGCACCAGCACCTGCTCCCGCACCGGCTCCCGCACCTGCTCCCGCACCGACTCCCGCACCTGCTCCCGCACCTGCTCCCGCACCGGCTCCCGCACCGGACGTGCTCGGTGGTGCTTCATCTTTGGCTGAGCTCGACGCCCTCACGGTATCTGTCACACCGTCCCCCTTCAATATAAATGTATAATCTCCCATTTTCGTTGCCTTTCGGATGTCTCACGTCGTAGACTTTTCTTTGCAGGCCGACGAAACCCCGTGCACCATATTGTACACCATCGGCGACCAGAAGGTGGACGTGGGGAAGGCGACGATAATGAAGCCGAAGGAACCATTGTTCCACAGCCGGCCGATCCCCCCGAACATCTTCAAGGTTTTCGTGGCCAGTGTAAAACCGGGCCACGAGAATTTGCCTCCTCCAATACTAGCGGGGGATGACGACAAGACACCGCGGCGGCTTGGTGATTGTTGCAATGGGTGGGTGCTGTTGTGGCCAAAGAGTCTGCTTCGTCTGGAGGCGGCCGGGAGCACACCCACGAGCACGCAGCCTCAGCAAGGTATGAACATCAACACCCCACCTACCCAATTAGCGTCTGGTGTCGGGTTGGGTGATAGCGGACGGGGTAAGGAGGAGGCTCCATTAGTCGCTGATGACGTCGCCATGGATGAGGATGAGGACGACGATGGCGCTGAACAGTATGTCTATACTGGCGCCTCCTCAGGGTTTGAGCGTCATGAGTCGGTGCCTGAATTGCCGTCTCAACGTATTATGGACGACCTTCCGGTAGTAAAGAAGTCTAGGAAGAGAGCGAGGAAAGGCAAAAAAGCTGATTCTATGATCCAGCCGCCTTAGCAGCCTCGGCTTCAGGACCGTATAGATATCCCCGATGCGGATAAATGGCATATCCCCGGTCAACCAATCCTACCTGCAACAGCGCTACGGGCCAGATTTGGCGATCTAAGGAGACTTCATGACGATGTGCTGCGGGTAGAGAAAGGCCTCATCGCCTTGAAAGATCCAGGATACCCACTCTACATGGTTAACATTCCGCGGCAAATGTCGTACATCGACGGCTTCCCCGCGGATAAGTTCTTCCTCTGATTCGATTACATATTCGACATGTTTCACGTGAAGAAGCTGGATTTTACGTTTGTCCGCCTTTATGCCTTGCACATGAACTACATCATCGGGGTTGAGCAGATATCTAATATCTGTGTCGCTGACCCATACTACATGCACGAGTGCTTCTTGGGAGTCTGCAAAAAGCACCGTGAATACGCGAGGGATTACATCGTCACTTTCATGCTCGCCAATAAGGACAAGGAGGCGATTCTCGTGCCTTATCATCCCGTGTAAGTCATCCGCGCTGCTATCCTTCCTTCTATTTCTTTCAATCATTCATTTGCACGGTGGAGGCTAATTAATTTGAGGTGTACTTATTTTGCGCAGCGGCGGGCGCGCTGTCCTCATCATCCTCTACCCCCGATTCTCCCACGCTCTTTACTTGGACTCATCGAAGAACATTCACAAAAAGGATTACACCCACATCAAGGATGTTCTCGACAGTGCTATGTTTTACTACCAAGCAAGGGGTGGAGAGGTCAGGGACAAGAAGACAAGGGGCGGCAGGGCCGCCTTCGGCCATAAGACCGACTTCTGCTACATCCAGCAACCGAACGATTCTCTTAATGATGGATTCTATGTCCTACACCACATGCTGGAGTACAGACGGGATCACCAGAACCTTCGCATGTCACCTAGATCCGGCGATGCCCATATTCTGCAATGGGCAAAGGACATAGGAGATATCGAGGATCATCGACTTTGAGCTGAGTTCTATAACATCCAACGCGAACTTGCCCAAATCATCGGAAAAATAGGGATGTTCTACGGAGAAGGACATATGTCGCAGGAAGACGTCCGAACATGGATAGCCTCTGAGCGTCTCGACATGAAGCCTTTCACTAAGCTCAAGGACTATCTCCCTGACTTGGATGGATGGAACGACATGTTGGAGGGATTGTCGATATATGACAATGTGTCCGTTTAGTCCATACTTTCTGTATGACAAAACTTTGAGTTATGCACAGTGAAACTTTATTTGTGATGTAATTAAACCGTCCTCCTCCTCGACTAGCGAAAATCACTCTAGTTAGGGCATTTTGGGGTATGATGAACTTTGTTATTTATGCTTATGATATGTTGTTTCTATTTTTGCCAAGTCTGTCTCTTTTTGTTGCTCAACTATATATGTTGCATATCATCGACTCATGTGACGATGCAGGTGCATAGATCATAGATGGCGAAGAAGTGCTATGCCAGGAGTATATATACGACAAGTGGCCGGAGTGTCAGGCCCAGGTGTACCGGTTTCCGGTTTCTGAGCGACAGGCAGTAGTTAGTTTAGGTTCACGCTAATGCGAGAGAGGGATACGAACTCATGTACTCAAAGCGATAGCTCTTCTCGCGTATATCATTGTTTAGATGGATGACGATGTATTTGCAAGTAATCGAGACTTGTATCGCTATTTTTGAGATGATGACGAGAGACCACTTTGTGTTGGATGATGATTATGATGAGACTATTTGTATGTATATGCTATGATTACATCTGTGGTCTCGTAGGCATTTGTATGTGTATCATGATGACATTTGTATGTGCTAAAGATTCTTCTATAAAGCCTGTTCAAATACAAAACAAATATGCCAAAAAAACAAAAAACTACTAAAATTAGCAGTAGCGAGTGGAGAAAAGTTAGCAGTAGCGCGGTAGTAGCAGTAGCGCGCACGGAAGAAGCGCGCTATAGCTATTAGCAGTAGCGAGCTTCCACTAAGCGTGCTGCTGCTACACTTGTGTAGCAGTAGCGCTGGTGAGCACGCACTACTGCTATGTGTTAGCTGTAGCACCTTATTAGTAGCGCCGGTCCGCGCGCTACTGATACACCTAAAACCCACGCTGCTGCTAGCCTTTTCCCCAGTAGTGATACCTTAACAAGATTTTGAAGAAGTTCAAAATGGATCAGTCAAAGAAAGGGTTCTTTCCTGTGTTGCAAGGTGTTAAGTTGATTAAAACTCAAAGCCCAACCACGGCAGAAGATAGAGAGAGAATGAAAGTATCCCTATGCCTCAGCCATATGTTTTATAAAGTATGCCATGATGTGTACCAGACCTATTGCATACCTTGCCGTGAGTTTGGCAAGGGAGTACAATAGTGATCTTGGAGTAGATCACTGGACAACGGTCAAAATTATCCTTAGAGGACTAAGGAAATATTTCTCAGTTATGGAGGTGATAAAGAGTTCGTCGTAAAGAGTTACGTTGATGCAAGACCAATCTGGATGACTCTGAGTCTCGATCTGGATACATATTGAAAGTGGGAGCATTTAGCTAGAGTAGCTCCGTGCGGAGCATTGCAAACATAGAAATTTGCAAAATACATACGGATCTGAATGTATCAGACCCGTTGACTAAATATCTCTCACAAGCAAAACATGATCACACCTTAGTACTCTTTGGGTGCTAATCACATGGCGACGTGAACTAGATTACTGACTCTAGTAAACCCTTTGGGTGTTTGTTGGGGATATAACTATTAGGTATGACCCGCCCAAGAGGGGCCGGGGCATCCCTATGATGATCCGTCTCGATGAAGCCCAAGATCATATGGCGGTTCATAGATAGGCTTGGTAGAGGGGCCAGACCCGAAGGTGGCTTAAGGCCCATGATTATAAACCGCCATGTATGTAAAACTTGTATTGTAAGGCATAAGAGATAGGTCACCGAGCCGGGTACGTTGTATAAACCGACCGGGACTCTGAGGGCCGTAGGGCGTCAACCCATGTATATAAGGGGACGACCTAGCGGCGGCTTAGGACAAGAAACAACAGATCGAGAGCCGGGTCAAGCGTATTCGCTCCCTGCTCATCGAAACCCTAGCAATACCAACTACAAACTGGACTAGGCTTTTACCTTCATTGTAAGGGGCCGAACCAGTATAAACTCCTTGTGTCCTTTGTCCTGATTAACACCTTTAAGCTAACCTCAACACGATGGCTCCACGACTAAGTCCTAACACTAGGACATCTGCCGTGACAATTCCATGACAGTTGGTGCCCACCGTGGGGCTATCGCACGATGGTTTCGAGTTCTTAAAGGGCAACTTCAAAGGGATCAAGGGATACGCCGTGGGCTGGATGACCAAGAGTTGCTGTGGCAAACTCTACATCGACGACGCGGGCTGGGGCCCCGAGGCCGGCTCAATTGAGTACGGGTACCGGGTCCCCTTCGGCGGAATTCATGTCTTCATCGGCAAGATCGACGAACCGGGCCCTGAGCTGGACATCTGCACCGACATCATCGAGACGGCTCAGCGTGCGAGACTCGCCCGGGTTCAGCCCGCCATGAATCGTGTCTTCGTGGGATTTATCCATGGAGCGGAACCTAAGGATAGATTGGCATCGGATGGTGAGACCGTTGTTTATTCTGATGAATAGTCATCTACTTGTGAGACCGAATCATTGTATCAACTGCAAGAGGGCCGGCTTGGGGGCTGTTCCGATGGCGACAGTATTCTGGACCCTTGTGAGCCGCTGAATCGGGTTGCAATTTTCATGGCCGGTACACAGCCCGTGCATCACTCATCAACTGCGGCGGAGCTGGTTTTCGGGTTAGGGGCGGCAGCGGCTGCCGGGGCAGGAGGCGAGCGCCCGCCGGCTCAGGCTTTAACTGATTTGCTGGATAAATTGACGACGCTGTTAACAAAGGTGGTTAACCCGGCGGATCAAGATCAACATAACGCGGCGATCACAAGATCGCACGATGAGATAGCACAGGCTAAGGAGGAGCTAAATGCAGAAAGCGCTAAGATGGCTGAAGAACGGGCTGCTTTGGATGCCCAGTCACAATGGATTCAGGCGGAGTCTTACCGGCTCATGTTGGATCAGAATGCTTCAAACGATGTCATGAGGAGGAGGCATCAGACTCGTCTACCGTCGGTTTATGAAGCAATAAATCTTTTTAACACGCCAGGAGCAGGAACCAGTAACCCAGCAGGGGTAAACCGAGTCGAAGCACCTGGGACGGGTATGCCGGTTCAACCCCACGTGATGGATCCACCTCGTCAGAACAATAACCCACCACAGCACATGCCGACGCCACCAGGTCATTACTCCAACCATTTGGATAACTTGATCGCTGCGGTATCTTGATTGGCAGCTATCCCGGTTGAAGGTGAATCACCAGCGGTAGTCGAGACACGGAGGGCTAGAGATCTTCTTCAGACAGCACTGGTTCAACAGCAGGCTTATTCTTACAGCCGTGATCGAGTTCATTTTACCCCTCACCCGAGTCGGAGTTACAGCAGGCATCTCGATGAGCCGGCTATGTCAAGTAGTGGGCGGAATCGTAATCCGCCCGTGGACATGACCCGGCGGGCAGTGGTGCAAATGCTCAAAATGTGGTGGATCAAGGTAGAGCTCATCAAGAGGCCGAGTTGGCGGCTCAGTATGCGGATCGTCCAACCACCTCTATGGAGCCGGGTGTAACCTTTAGAAACTTGGGCGTGCCATGCTTAGTACCAGATATGCGCAATGAGCGCCTGCCCAAGGATTTCAAGGGCCCTCGCAAGGTGCCTAACTATACGACCAATTTAAGTCCTGAGGCATGGATTGAGAGTTATGAGATGGCCATGGAGCTGCTAGATGTCAGCAAGGCTGCGTGTGCTAAGTATTTCCCCCTGATGTTACAAGGAACGACCCGCACCTGGTTGAAGGGGCTCCCTACCAATTCCATCGGGTCATGGGCCGAGTTAAAAGCCTGGTTTATCCAGAACTTCAAACATACGTGTAAACAGCCCATGTCGATTGTGGATCTGGCTGCCCGTGTTCAAGAAGAAGGTGAATCAACGACCCACTGGGTGCGCCAGGTCTCAACAATCTTACACTCGTCAGATCACACCAATGCCAACTCAGCGGTGTTGATGTTGGAGAACAACTGCCGTTTCACGCCCTTGAAGCAGAAATTAGGGCGGCTCAAACACCACTGCAATGACATGGGGACACTCATGGCGGCTCTGGTTAAATATGCTGATTCTGATAGTACCAAAGACCCCGAGTCTGATGACGATAAACCAGGAAGGGGAAGAGGAGCAGCAACGTTAAGGGGCAGCAGTATAACCCGGGAGGCAACGGTAAGCGCAAAGCTGATAATAGTTTTGACTTTGTGGCTAACGCCAATGCATAGAATAATGGTCAGCGTCGTAAGGGTAAACCGCCCCCACAAGCCGGCGGATCCAGTATCAATCTTGAGCGTATGTTGAATCAGCCCTGCCCATGACATGGTACGAAAGAAAGACCATCCGGGCATCTATGGAAGGATTGTCACATCATGAAGGAGTACAAAAATTCAAATCTTTTCCATGATAGCCATGGGCCAGGTGGCGGTTCTGGGCCCGGCTCTCATGGTCCGGGTTATGGCGGTGGCGGTTCTAACTCTGGTTTCCAATGAAATCAAGGTAATCACAACAACCAGGGTGGTTACAACCAGCAGAGTAATCAAGGGGGTCAGCAACAGCAACAGTCTAGTTACCAGAGCAACCGAAGTAGTTGAATAGTGGGCAATATCATGTGTTTACCACTAGCTTGTGTAAGCGTGACTAGAAGCTTCATAAGAGATTAGTCAATGCTGTTGAGCCAATAGTTCCTTGCTATCTACGTTGGTCCGAGCAGCCCATCGTGTGGAGTCGGGAAGATCATCCACCCTGGGTTGATAATCCGGGTCATTTGGCTTTGGTGGTTGCACCGCAGGTCGGAGGGTATAAGTTTACCAAAGTACTCATGGACGGAGGGAGCAACATCAATATCCTTTATTATGAAACTTTCCGTCACATGGGGTTGACTGATAAAAATCTTAAGCCGTCAAACACTGTTTTCCATGGCGTGGTGCCTAGTAAGTCGGCATATCCAGTCGGTAAGATAGCTCTGGAAGTTGTTTTTGGAGATGATCATGAATCTAGGTCAGAAACATTGACCTTTGAAGTGGTCAAGATCCACAGCCCATATCACGCTCTGTTTGGACGGCCGACTTATGCCAAGTTCATGGAGCGACCGTGTTACGTGTATCTGCAGCTCAAGATGCCGGGTCACAAAGGAACCATTACGGTGCATGGGAGCCATAAGATAGCTCTGGAGTGTGAAGAGGGGGATGGGGCTTATGCTGTGTCAGTTTGTGCAACGTAGGAGTTGAAATTTTACAAGGACAATGTTGACCCGTCAGATATGACGTCTTTGAAAAAGCCAACCACAGAGCATGATCCGGTGTTAAAGTTTAAGTCGACAGATGATACCAAGATGGTTGATTTTGTCCCTGGTGACTTATCCAAGCAGTTCAACATCAGTGCTAATCTGGATCAGAAATAGGAAAGCGCGCTCATCGAGTTCATCCGTGAGAACTGGGACATCTTTGCATGGAAGCCTTTAGACATGCCGGGTGTACCGAGAGAACTCGCTGAGCACACTCTTAATATTGATCCAAAGTTTAAGCCGGTCAAACAGTTTCTTCGCCGTTTTAATGAGGAAGACGGAAGGCCATTGGAGAGGATGTAGCCCGGCTCTTGGCAGCTGGGTTTATCATTGAAGTTGTCCATCCTGAGTGGTTGGCTAACCCGATGCTGGTACTTAAGAAAAACGAGACTTGGCGTATGTGTGTGGACTACACAGATTTAAACAAGGCTTGTCCGGCTGATCCTTTTGCTCTCCCTCGTATTGATCGGATTATTGATGCTACAGCGGGTTGTGAGCGTTTATGTTTTTTGGATGCTTATTCTGGTTATCATCAAATCAAGATGGTAGTTAAGGACCAGGAGAAGACGGCTTTCATAACTCCCTTTGGAGCCTTCTACTATGTGTCTATGCCTTTTGGGCTCAAGAGTGCCCAGGCGACTTATCAGAGGTGTGTGCAAAATTGCCTTCATAACCAAATTGGGTGTAATGTTCATGCCTATGTAGATGATATTGTGGTGAAATCCAGAGAGAAATAGCCACTGATAGATGATTTGAAGGAAACCTTTGATAATCTCCGGGTTTACAAGATGATGCTTAACCCGGCCAAGTGTGTTTTTGGTGTGGCGGCAGGCAAGCTCCTGGGTTTTTTGGTGTCTAACAGAGGAATTGAAGCTAATCTGGAGAAGATCAAAGCTATCACCTCTCTGGCTAAGCCGACATGTATCAATGATGTGTAGCGTCTGGTGGATCGTATTGTAGTGTTAAGCCGTTTCATAAGCTGGTTGGGGGAGAAGGCTATCCCTCTATATCAGATGATGAAAAAGACAGATAACTTTGTCTGGAGTGATGCTGCTGATGCAGCGTTTGAGGATTTGAAGAAGCAACTAGTTGAGCCGCCAGTACTCGCAACCCCTATTGATAAGGAGCCTTTGTTGTTATATGTGGGTGCTAATAGCCGGGCTGTCAGTGTTGTTATTGTGGTAGAAAGAAAGGAGGCAGGAAAGGAATATCCAGTTCAAAGGCCGGTTTACTATATCAGTGAGGTGCTTATTGAGTCCAAGCAGAGGTATCCACACTGGCAGAAGCTTGTATATGGGGTGTTCTTGGCCAGCCGGAAGCTTAAACACTATTTCCTGGGTCATCCCATCACCGTGGTTAGCTCTGCTCCTTTGGGAGATATCATCCAAAACAGGGAGGCAACTGGTCGGGTTGCTAAGTGGGACATTGAGCTTGGACCTCCCGAGTTAAAATATGTGCCTCGCATGGCCATCAAGTCTCAAGCGCTGGTGGACTTCATCAACGATTGGACAGAGCTGCAGATGCTTGAGGAAAAGCCGGATAACACATATTGGACTATTCACTTTGATGGGTCCAGGCAATTGGAGGGCTCGGGGGCTAGAGTTATTCTTGCTTCCCCTCGAGGTGATAAATTTTGCTATGTTCTTCGTTTGATGTTCCCTTGTGCTAACAATGCAACTGAGTATGAGGCCTTACTCCACGGTCTTTGGATGGCTAAGGAAATGAACCTAAGCCGGGTTAGATGCTTCAACGACTCAGATTTGGTGGCTCGGCAAGTCTCTGGTACTTGGGATTCTAAGGATCCACTCATGGCGGCTTATCGGCGAGAGGTGGACATTATTGCTGGTCACTTCAAAGGTTATCAAGTTGAGCACGTTGATTAGAGGAAAATTGAAGAGGCAGATGCTTTAAGCCGGCTGGGCTCTCAACGTAGGCCGGTGCCGCCTAATGTCTTTCTTGACGTCTTGCATAACCCGTCGGTTAAGATTCCTACAGAGGAGGATTTGGCTATTCCTGACCTGGAGGCTCAGTTGGTGGCAGCTCTTCATGTAATCCCAGATTGGACAGTCCCTTACTTGGCCTATATGACCCGGGGCGAGTTACCTGAGGATTAAACCTTAGCCAGGCAGATAACTCGGCGGTCTAAGTCAATGACGATTGTCAATGGAGAGTTACATCATCGCGGTGTCACAGGGGCGTTTCAACGTTGTGTTTCTCCAGAAGAGGGCTGTGAGATCTTATGAGAAATTCATGAAGGAGATTGTGGTCATCATGCCTGTTCAAAGTCCCTTGTGGCTAAAGCTTTCCGTCATGGGTTTTATTGGCTAACAGCTCATGCTGATGCCGAGGACCTCGTCAGCAGGGGTGATGGATGTCAGAAATTTGCACGTCGAGTCCATGTGCCGTCTCAAGATTGAGGATGATTCCAATTACTTGGCTGTTCGCAGTTTGGGGGCTCGATATGGTTCGGCCTTTCAAAAGATCCAAGGATAAGAAGACCCACCTTTTGGTGGCGGTTGATAAATTCACTAAGTGGGTAGAGGCAGAGCCAGTCAGTAAGTACTGTGGGATTGCCCAAGCAAGGCATACCTCAGTGTTAAAAAGAGTGATGCTATCTGACAATCAGGAGCCTATCACGAAATTAAGTGATTATAGATCACTATATTCCGTCTGATTCCCTCCTATTTCGATTGGATTATATCCATCCGTACTAAGATATGTCAGTCTGATAGGGAAACCAGAAGTACATGGATAGTTAGATAGCATAACACACAGTCCCTGTCTCCCTCAGTCTACATGGCCGCATAGTTAGCACTAGGCCCGGCTGTCGGATCCAAATCAAGGACGGCGAGTGGTGTCTCACCTGGGGTATTTCACGTGAGCCACCATGAGAGCCTCTAGATTCGCTCGAGCTCGTTGATCAATAGATGGTTACGGTTTCCTGACCATGGACATTGGATGTCATTGATAACGGGATCACATCATTAGGAGAATGATGTGATGGACAAAGACCCAATCCTAAGCCTAGCACAAGATCATGTAGGTTCGTTTGCTAAAGCTTTTCTAATGTCAAGTATCATTTCCTTAGACCATGAGATTGTGCAACTCCCGGATACCGTAGGAGTGCTTTGGGTGTGCCAAACGTCACAACGTAACTGGGTGGCTATAAAGGTACACTACAGGTATCTCCGAAAGTGTCTGTTGGGTTGGCACAAATCGAGACTGGGATTTGTCACTCCGTGTAAACGGAGAGGTATCTCTGGGCCCACTCGGTAGGACATCATCATAATGTGCACAATGTGATCAAGGAGTTGATCATGGGATGATGTGTTACGGAATGAGTAAAGAGACTTGCCGGTAACGAGATTGAACAAGGTATCGGGATATTGACGATCGAATCTCGGGCAAGTATCGTACCGCTAGACAAAGGGAATTGTATACGGGATTGATTGAATCCTCGACATCGTGGTTCATCCGATGAGATCATCGTGGAACATGTGGGAGCCAACATGGGTATAATATCCCGCTGTTGGTTATTGACCGGAGAGTTATCTCGGTCATGTCTGCATGGTTCCCGAACTCGCAGGGTCTACACACTTAAGGTTCGATGACGCTAGGGTTATAGGGAATAGATATACGTGGTTACCGAATGTTGTTCGGAGTCCCAGATGAGATCCCGGACGTCACGAGGAGTTCCGGAATGGTCCGGAGGTAAAGATTTATATATGGGAAGTCCTGTTTTGGTCGCCGGAAAAGTGTCGGGTTTTATCGGTAATGTACCGGGACCACCGGGAGGGTCCTGGTGGTCCACCAAGTGGGGCCACCAGCCCTGGAGGGCTGCATGGGCCAAGTGTGGGAGGGGACCAGCCCCAGGTGGGCTGGTGCGCCCCCCCACCAAGGCCCAAGGCGCAAGGGAGAGTGGAGGGGGGCAAACCCTAGGCTCAGATGGGCCTAAGGCCCACCTAGTGGTGCGGCCCCCTCTCTCCCCCTTGGCCGCCCCCCTTAGATGGGATCTAGGGCTGGCCGCCACCCCTAGGGGTGGAAACCTAGGTGGGGGCGCAGCCCCTCCCCCCCTATATATACTTGAGGTTTTGGGCTGCCAGAGACACGATTCAATCTCCTTCTTGGCGCAGCCCTACCCCTCTCCCTCCTCGTCTCTTGCGGTGCTTGGCGAAGCCCTACTGGAGTACCACGCTCCTCCACCACCACCACGCCGTCGTGCTGCTGCTGGATGGAGTCTTCCCCAACCTCTCCTTCTCCCCTTGCTGGATCAAGGCGTAGGAGACATCACCGGGCTGTACGTGTGTTGAACACGGAGGTGCCGTCCGTTCGACACTAGGATCATCGGTGATTTGGATCACGACGAGTACGACTCCATCAACCCCGTTCACTTGAACGCTTCCGCTTAGCGATCTACAAGGGTATGTAGATGCACTCTCCTTCCCCTCGTTGCTAGATTACTCCATAGATTGATCTTGGTGATGCGTAGAAAATTTTGAATTTCTGCTACGTTCCCCAACAGTGGCATCATGAGCTAGGTCTATGCGTAGTTACTATGCACGAGTAGAACACAAAGTAGTTGTGGGCGTCGATATTGTCAATTATCTTGCCGTTAATAGTCTTATCTTGATTCGGCGGCATCGTGGGATGAAGCGGCCCGGACCAACCTTACACGTACGCTTACGTGAGACCGGTTCCACCGACTGACATGCACTAGTTGCATAAGGTGGCTGGCGGGTGTCTATCTCTCCCACTTTAGTCGGATCGGATTCGATGAACAGGGTCCTTATGAAGGGTAAATAGAAATTGGCAATTCACGATGTGGTTTTGGCGTAGGTAAGAAACGTTCTTGCTAGAAACCTATAGCAGCCACGTAAAAACTTGCAACAACAATTAGAGGACGTCTAACTTGTTTTTGCAGCAAGTGTTTTGTGATGTGATATGGCCAAAGGATGTGATGAATGATATATATGTGATGTATGAGATCATGTTCTTGTAATAGGAATCACGACTTGCATGTCGATGAGTATGACAACCGACAGGAGCCATAGGAGTTGTCTTTATTTTTTGTATGACCTGCGTGTCATTGAGAAACACCATGTAAATTACTTTACTTTATTGCTACGTGTTAGCCATAGTAGTAGAAGTAATAGTTGGGGAGCAACTTCATGGAGACACGATGATGGAGATCATGATGATGGAGATCATGGTGTCATGCCGGTGACAAGATGATCATGGAGCCCCAAGATGGAGATCAAAGGAGCTATATGATATTGGCCATATCATGTCACTATTATTTGATTGCATGTGATGTTTATCATGTCTTTGCATCTTGTTTACTTAGAATGACGGTAGTAAATAAGATGATCCCTCATAATAATTTCAAGAAAGTGTTCCCCCTAACTGTGCACCGTTGCGACAGTTCGTTGTTTCGAAGCACCACGTGATGATCGGGTGTGATAGATTCCAACGTTCACATACAACGGGTGTAAGACAGATTTACACATGCAAACACTTAGGTTGACTTGACGAGCCTAGCATGTACAGACATGGCCTCGGAACACAGAAGACCGAAAGGTCGAACATGAGTCGTATAGAAGATACGATCAACATGAAGATGTTCACCGATGTTGACTAGTCCGTCTCACGTGATGATTGGACACGGCCTAGTTGACTCAGATCATGTAATCACTTAGATGACTAGAGGGATGTCTATCTGAGTTGGAGTTCATAAGATGAACTTAATTATCCTGAACATAGTCAAAAGGTCTTCGCAAATTATGTCGTGGCTCACGCTTTAGTTCTACTGTTTAGATATGTTCCTAGAGAAAATTTAGTTGAAAGTTGATAGTAGCAATTATGCGGACTAGGTCCGTAAACTGAGGATTGTCCTCATTGCTTCATAGAAGGCTTATGTCCTTAATGCACCGCTCAGTGTGCTGAACCTCGAACGTCGTCTGTGGATGTTGCGAACATCTGACATACACATTTTGATAACTACGTGATAGTTCAGTTAAACGGTTTAGAGTTGAGGCACCGAAGACGTTTTGAAACGTCGCGAAACATATGAGATGTTTCGAGGGCTGAAATTGGGATTTCAGGCTCGTGCCCACGTCAAGAGGTATAAGACCTTCGACGATTTTCTTAGCCAGCAAACTAAGGGAGAAAATCTCAATTGTTGAGCTTGTGCTCAGATTGTCTGAGTACAACAATCATTTGAATCGAGTGGGAGTTGATCTTCCAGATGAGATAGTGATGTTTCTCCGAAGTAGTTACCACCAAGCTGCTAGAGCTTCGTGATGAACTATAATATATCAGGGAAATATATGATGATCCTTGAGATATTCGTGATGTTTGACACCACAAAAGTAGAAATCAAGAAGGAGTATCAATTGTTGATGGTTGGTGAAACCACTAGTTTCAAGAAGGGCAAGGGCAAGAAGGGATACTTCATGAAACGGCAAATCAGCTGCTGCTCTCGTGAAGAAACCCAAGGTTGAACCCCAAACCCGAGACTAAGTGCTTCTGTAATAAGGGGAACAACCACTGGAGCAGAATTACCCTAGATATACTTGGTAGATGAGAAGGCTGGCAAGGTCGATAGAAGTATATTGGATATACATTGTGTTAATGTGTAATTTACTAGTACTCCTAGTAGCACCATGGTATTAGATACCGGTTCGGTTGCTAAATGTTAGTAAACTCGAAATAAAAGGCTGCGGAGTAAACGGAGACTAGCTAAAGGTGAGCTGGCAATATGTGTTGGAAGTTTTTCCGAGCTTGATGTGATCAAGCATCGCACGCTCCCTCTACCATCGAGATTGGTGTTTGCGTTGAGCATAGACATGATTGGATTATGTCTATCGCAATACAGTTATTCATTTAAGGAGAATAATGGTTACCCTGTTTATTTGAATAATACCTTCAATGGTCTTGCACCTAAAATGAATGGTTTATTGAATCTCGATCGTAGTGATACACATGTTCATGCCAAAAGATATAAGATAGTAATGATAGTACCACCTACTTGTGGCACTGCCACGTAAGTCATATCGGTATAAAACGCATGAAGAAGCTCCATCTTGATGGATCTTTGGGCTCACTCGTTTTCGAAAAGTTTGAGACATGCGAACCATGGCTATTGGTGTATATGCATGAAGAAACTCCATGCAAATGGACCGTTTGGACTCACTTGATTTTGAATCACTTGAGACATGCAAATCATACCACATGGGCAAGATGACTGAAAGCCTCGTTTTTAGTAAAATGGAACTAGAAAGCAACTTGTTGGAAGTAATACATTTTGATGTGTGCAGTCCAATGAGTGCTGAGGCATGTAGTGGATATCATTATGTTCTTACTTCACAGATGATTTGAGTAGATGTTGAGTATATTTACTTGATGAATCACGAGTCTGAATTATTGAAAGGTTCAAGTAATTTCAGGGTGAAGTTGAAAGATCGTCGTGATAAGAGGATAAAATATCTATGATATGATCATAGAGATGAATATCTGAATTACGAGTTTGGCACAGAATTAAGACATTGTGGAAATTGTTTCACAACTAATACAGCCTGGAACACCATAGTGTGATGGTGTGTCCGAACATCATAACTGCACTCTATTGGATACGATGCATACCATGATGTCTCTTATCGAATTACCACGATAGTTTATGGGTTAGGCATTAGAGACAACCACATTCACTTTAAATAGGGCACCACATAATTCCGATGAGATGACACCGTATGAAGTATGGTTTAGAGAAACCTAAGCTGTCATTTCTTAAAAGTTTGGGGCTGCGACGCTTATGTGAAAAAGTTTCAGGCTGATAAGCTCGAACCCAAAGCGGATAAATGCATCTTCATAGGACACCCAAAACAGTTGGGTATACCTCCTATCTCAGATCTGAAAGCAATAAGGGATTGTTTCTAGAATCGGGTCCTTTCTCGAGGAAAATTTTCTCTCGAAAGAATTGAGTGGGAGGATGGTGGAGACTTGATGAGGTTATTGAACCGTCTCATCAACTAGTGTGTGGCAGGGCACACGGAGTTGTTCCTGTGGCACCTACACCAATTTAAGTGGAAGCTTATGATAGTGATCATGAAACTTCAGATCAAGTCACTACCAAACCTCGTGGGATGACAAGGATGCGTACTACTTCAGAGTGGTACGTAATCCTGTCTTGGAAGTCATGTTGCTAGACAACAATGAACCTATGAGCTATGGAGAAGCGATGGTGGGCCTGGATTCCAAAATGGCTCGAGGCCATATAATCCGAGAGAGGATCCATGTATGAAAACAAAGTGTAGACTTTGGAAGAACTACTTGATGGTCGTAAGGCTGTTAGGTACATATGGATTTTAAAAGGAAGACGGACAATGATGGTAAGTATCACCATTAAGAAAGCTCGACTTGTCGTTAAGATGTTTTCCGACAAGTTCAAGGAGTTGACTACGATGAGACTTTCTCACTAGTAGCGATGCTAATAGTCTGTTGGAATTATATTAGTGATTACTGCATTATTTATGAAATCTTGCAGATAGGATGTCAAAACATTGTTTCCTCGACGATTTTCTTGAGGAAAGGTTGTATGTGATACAACCGGAAGGTTTTGTCAATCCTGAAAGATGCTAATAAGTATGCAAAGCTCCAACAGTCCTTCTAAGGACTGGAGTAAGCATCTCGGAGTTGGAATGTATGCTTTGATGAGATGATCAAAGATTTTGGGTGTATACAAAGTTTATGAGAAACTTGTATTTCCAAATAAGTGAGTGGGAGCACTATAGAATTTCTGATGAATATATGTTGTTGACATATTGTTGATCAGAAATGGCGTAGAATTTCTAGAAAGCATATAGGGTTATTTGGAAAGTGTTTTTCAATGGAAAGCCTGGATTAAGCTACTTGAACATTGAGCATCAAGATCTATAAGGATAGATCAAAACGCTTAATGGTACTTTCAAATGAGCACATACCTTGACATGATCTTGAAGGTGTTCAAGATGGATCAGTCAAAGAAGGAGTTCTTGCCTGAGTTGTAAGGTATGAAGTTAAGACTTAAAGCTCGACCACGGCAGAAGAAAGAGGAAGGACGAAGGTCGTCCCCTATGCTTTTGTCATAGGCTCTATACGGTATGCCATGCTGAGTACCGCACCTGATGTGTGCCTTGCCACATATCTGGCAAGAGGGTACAAAGGTAATCTAGGAGTAGATCACCAGATAGCGGTCTAAATTATCCTTAGAGGAATAAGGATATGTTTCTCGGTTATGGAGGTGATAAAGAGTTCGGCGTAAAGAGTTACGTCGATGCAAGCTTAACACCTATCCGGATAGCTCTGAGTAGAGATACCGATACGTATAATGGAGCAACAATTTAGAATAGCTCCAAGTAGAACAGTTATTTGAAATGGCTCCAAATGTAGCGTAGTAGTTGCATCTACAAGATGACATAGAAATTTGCGAAGTACATACGGATCTGAATGTTGCAGACCCGTTGACTGAAACCTCTCTCACAAGCATAACATGATCAAACCCAGAACTCTTTGGGTGTTAGTCACATGGGGATGTGACCTTGAGTGTTAATCACATATCGATGTGAACTAGATTATTGACTCTAGTGCAAGTGGGAGACTGTTGGAAATATGCCCTAGAGGCAATAATAAATTGGTTATTATTATATTTCCTTGTTCATGATAATAGTTTATTATCCATGCTAGAATTGTATTGATAGGAAACTCAGATACATGTGTGGATACATAGACAACACCATGTCCCTAGTAAGCCTCTAGTTGACTAGCTCATTGATCAATAGATGGTTACGGTTTCCTGACCATGGACATTGGATGTCGTTGATAACGGGATCACATCATTAGGAGAATGATGTGATGGACAAGACCCAATCCTAAGCCTAGCACAAGATCGTGTAGTTCGTTTGCTAAAGCTTTTCTAATGTCAAGTATCATTTCCTTAGACCATGAGATTGTGCAACTCCCGGATACCGTAGGAGTGCTTTGGGTGTGCCAAACGTCACAACGTAACTGGGTGGCTATAAAGGTACACTACAGGTATCTCCGAAAGTGTCTGTTGGGTTGGCACGAATCGAGACTGGGATTTGTCACTCCGTGTAAACGGAGAGGTATCTCTGGGCCCACTCGGTAGGACATCATCATAATGTGCACAATGTGATCAAGGAGTTGATCACAGGATGATGTGTTACGGAACGAGTAGAGAGACTTGCCGGTAACGAGATTGAACAAGGTATCGGGATACCGATGATCGAATCTCGGGCAAGTATCGTACCGCTAGACAAAGGGAATTGTATACGGGATTGATTGAATCCTCGACATCGTGGTTCATCCGATGAGATCATCGTGGAACATGTGGGAGCCAACATGGGTATCCAGATCCCGCTGTTGGTTATTGACCGGAGAGTTATCTCGGTCATGTCTGCATGGTTCCCGAACCCGTAGGGTCTAAACACTTAAGGTTCGATGACGCTAGGGTTATAGGGAATAGATATACATGGTTACCGAATGTTGTCTGGAGTCCCGAATGAGATCCCGGACGTCACGAGGAGTTCCGGAATGGTCCGGAGGTAAAGACTTATATATGGGAAGTCCTGATTTGGTCGCCGGAAAAGTGTCGGGTTTTATCGGTAATGTACCGGGACCACCGGGAGGGTCCTGGTGGTCCACCAAGTGGGGCCACCAGCCCCGGAGGGCTGCATGGGCCAAGTGTGGGAGGGGACCAGCCCCAGGTGGGCTGGTGCGCCCCCCCACCAAGGCCCAAGGCGCAAGGGAGAGTGGAAGGGGGCAGACCCTAGGCTCAGATGGGCCTAAGGCCCACCTAGTGGTGCGCCCCCCTCTCTCCCCCCTTGGCCG
Source organism: Triticum urartu (assembly GCF_003073215.2). Taxonomy (NCBI): domain Eukaryota; kingdom Viridiplantae; phylum Streptophyta; class Magnoliopsida; order Poales; family Poaceae; genus Triticum; species Triticum urartu. The sequence continues at coordinate 564,517,177 of NC_053026.1, read as the reverse complement.
CCCCCCTTAGATGGGATCTAGGGCTGGCCGCCACCCCTAGGGGTGGAAACCTAGGTGGGGGCACAACCCCTCCCCTCCCCCTATATATACTTGAGGTTTTGGGCTGCCAGAGACACGATTCAATCTCCTTCTTGGCGCAGCCCTACCCCTCTCCCACCTCGTCTCTTGCGGTGCTTGGCGAAGCCGTGCTGGAGTACCACGCTCCTCCACCACCACCACGCCGTCGTGCTGCTGCTGGATGGAGTCTTCCCCAACCTCTCCTTCTCCCCTTGCTGGATCAAGGCATAGGAGACGTCACCGGGCTGTACGTGTGTTGAACACGGAGGTGCCGTCCGTTCGACACTAGGATCATCGGTGATTTGGATCACGACGAGTACGACTCCATCAACCCCGTTCACTTGAACGCTTCCGCTTAGCGATCTACAAGGGTATGTAGATGCACTCTCCTTCCCCTCATTGCTAGATTACTCCATAGATTGATCTTGGTGATGCGTAGAAAATTTTGAATTTCTGCTACGTTCCCCAACAATCTTCCGTTTTGGCTTTCCACACAACATTATAATAGACAATGGCACTAATCTCTCTAAGGGTGCTATGGAAGAATTTTGTCAACATGAGCATATCCGGCTTGATGTATCGTCAGTAGCTCACCCTCAATCCAACAGTCAAGCTGAGAGAGCAAACCAAGAGATCTTGGAAGGCATCAAACCCCGGCTTATGGTTCCCCTGCAGAGGACGCCGGGTTGTTGGGTGGAGGAGTTACCTTCCGTGTTATGGAGCATCAATACCACCCCAAACAGATCTACGGGATACACACCTTTCTTCATGGTTTATGGAGCAGAGGCAATTCTCCCTAGTGACACCCGTCATGACCCGCCTCGTGTGGCGGCTTATGTTGAAGCTGACAATGAAAGAGCATGTCAAGGAGCACTTGATCTGTTGGATGAGGAGCGTGACATAGCAGCAGCTCGTTCGGCGATTTACCAGCAAGATCTGTGCCGTTATCATAGCTGCCGGGTTAAAACCAGAACTTTTCAAGAAGGCGACCTGGTGTTCCGGCTTATCCAGGATCAGACTGATATGCACAAGTTATCCCCACCTTGGGAAGGACCCTTTGTGGTTAGGAAGAATCTAAACAATGGGTCATATTACCTTATCGATGTTTGAGACCACAAGGACTCACACACGTCGGAGGAGGAGACCCGCCGGCCCTGGAATATTGCTCAGCTTAGGCCATACTACACCTGAGCCACCGGCTCATCCAATGTACATATTTTGACGATGTATATATTATGATCAAAAAGCCGGCATCCCTGCTAAAGCAGGGCCTCTGTCATTTTTCCTCTCTAAATTAATGAGTCTTCGATTACATGGGGGCTTCTGCTTTATACAACGAAGTTATGATTACCCTTTGATCCGGCCTATAGGTCACATAAAACTTGGGGCCAAAGAGAGTCTGTGGCAAAAGCACGACTCAAACATAGGTACCTCCGGAGCACAGCTCAAAATATCACTTGGGGGCTCTTTTTTTCTAAAGAACGAAGAGTTCATAACCTTGTGATAGGCTATAAAAGCCAGGCTTGGAAGCCAGGTGTATTCGCCTAAAACCCCGGGTTATCCTGCCTGTATGCCAGATGCTTCTCCAGCAGGTAATCCTGATTGCCCGCCGAACTCTTAACAGCCAATCTTTTAAACAAGACCCCGAACTCCTTAAGGTTAAAACACCGGGTTGTCATGAGAGGGCATGGTTTATGGATAGCAAGGATAAGCTCGGGCTGTAAAGCCGCCTTCCTTGAAACTTGGATAAATCGGCCTGTGATGCACGATGCTGCTCTAACCCTGCGTACTCCTAATAAGTCTATCTTTAAATAAGAACTGAACCTATCCGAGTTAAAATGTCGATTGGGTCAATGAGGGCCACCTCACGGAAAGCGTGTACCTTCCAATGGCTAATGCTAGTTTCATTGAAGAATATATTTTGGCTTGGCGGCCTATGAAAGCCTCGGATTTTTTCTGTTGTTTTGATTTGAATGTCTTTTTGGGATTTTTTCTTTTGTGACATAATAATACATGGTTGAAAAACAATAAGGCTTATAATGCCTTCTGAGTCATACATGACATTAACCAGTGTTTATTAACCCGGCCTGGTCTTCGACTATAAGTCGCCAGTATAAAATAAAGGTAAATATCCGGTGTTTATTAACCCGGTCCGGTTTTGTTCATAAACCCGCAATCTCTAATAACTACCAGCATCCAAAGTCTTGGGTTATCACCCTTACTACACTGGCTTGGTAAAATCAACAAGTGTGATCAAATGTCACATGTATGATATATTGTTTCATATATGATTATTATTTTGACCAGCCTTGGTTATAAATCTTGATAAGTTCATGTTGGGGCATTATAACCCGTCCAGCGGTAAACCGACAGGACACTTTTTATCCGTTGTATGCAGGAACAGATTCAAAATTGTTAATATCATAAGGGATATATAGCATATCTTCACTTAACGGATAAATAAGTGTTATAAGCAGCACAATATGCATGATGGTATAGCAGAGCAAGAAGTTTAAAGCTAGCCTATTACAAGGCGCTTGGAGCCCAAAATAATAAACTGTTTTTCAGTCTCCCATATAGCAGATGATAAACCAGAGCTGATTCATGAGTCTTGGCCTGACTGACTTGATGGTTGCGCCTCATCACTTGCCGGTTCGTCCTCCTCCACCATCTGGAAGTTGGGTTTGGACCAGTCAAAGCCATGAAGGGCGACGAATTCAGCCTCATCATCAATCAGACCAGACGGGTCAATCTTAGGGGCGAAAGTGTGCTTACGAATCGGCGGGATTAAGTCCATCACTTTATATGGAGGAGTCGCCATCTTCTTATTGTCTGCATCAAAACCTGACTGATACTTGGTGAGGTTGGTCTCTTCACCAATGATGGTAGCATGAGGGCGAATTTCTTTTACGTAGGCAACAAAGTCTTCTTGGTCAAAAGGAGTTCCATCTTCCTTAAGGCTGGGATACCCACTGGCTACGTCCGTCGGGTCTAACTTCGGTACCCATGCTTTGGAGCGGCTCAAAGATGTCACGGCTCCGGCTCTAGCACAAGATTGCTTGATTTCTTGGAACCTAGCGGGCAAGATAGACAACTTCTTCAAGACATCGCTTAATAAGTTTGGTCTTTGATTCGCGGGGGACATAATGGAAGAGTCTGTTGAGCTCCAGTATATAATTGCTCCACAAGCGTGTAAACCGCCTTGAGCTTTACCGGTGTATCTCGGCTCAGATTGCTGCTCCTGGGACCTGTAAAGTTTACACAATGGGTTAAGTGGCGGCTTATAATGGAAAATACTCACTTTGAGTACGTAACAAGGTGACTTACCGAAGATTGCAGAAACCATCTGAGACACACGGTTCTTTAAACCGGCGAGTTCCGCGGTAACCTCTTCCAGAGCCGCCTCATCCTTCTCCGCACGCTGCGTCAAGGCAGTCTTCTCATTGACCCAAGCCTCTTTCCCCGCAGTAAAGCTGGTCTTCAGTTTTTCTGTTTTAGACACACTCAACTAGAATTTGGATTCAGCTTTCTTTGTTTCAGTCTCTTGAGTCGCCAGCCAGGTCTTGGCCTCAGACAATTGGGATTCTAGTTCTGCAGTCGCAGCCTGCATACAGCATAAGGTAGTTCAGTTTCATGGCAGATTATAAAAAACAAAGTCCCAAGTGCTTTGCAAGCAATAACACTTGGCACTTGGGGGTTAATGTCTGCCAGCGCAAATTTTTCAAAGGAAACACCTCTTTCTAAAAGTCCCAAGTGTTTTGTAGGCAACAACACTTGTCACTTGGGGGCTAATGCATATTTCTTGACTTTTTTCTACAAATGAGCCGGATAAGCTGTCAACAGTCTTAGCCGGCTCATGAGGGCTATACGGTTCAGTTCTATGCAATGACTAGTAGGACCGACTCATTCATACTGATTAAACCGGCCCTTGGGGGCAACACATGCAAATTGAAATACTATCAGCATCCGGTTTAGTTATAAACCGGACTTGGAGGGAGTCTAAGGAAGAAGCTTATAAGTCTTTTAAGTCTACAAATCATTCAATTTTATCATAATTAGATGACTTGGAGGCTGGCAGGGTATATAACTTATATAAGCCAGAGAACGTACCTCATATTTTTGGTGCATCTGTTTGACCATCTCAATTTCTGAATCATGGCTAGAATGCACTTGATTGAGATAACCAGATAGCACTTCACTACTTCTCAAATGAGCATAGTGGGAAATGTCTTTTTTTTCTGAGAGTACACAAATTGCGTACCTTAGCTTTATAGAAGATAGTGGGAAATGTCAAACCTTACTTTCTGCCTTTCCATAACTTCCTGTTTGGTAGAGTGTCTTGCTAGAATAGTTGGATTCCCCGGTTCGACGAATCTGGTACCAGTGATTAAAACATCATCGCCGTGAGTCTCTGGCAGGTTAGCTAAGTTTGACGGTTCAATAGTTGATGGAAAATGGTTTCGTCAATAGACGACTCGGGTAAATCTGGTCGAGTGTTGATAGCAGGATCTTCCGGTGCTTCAGAATGTTCCGGTACAAGAGTTGGCTGCTCCGGTTCAACAGTTTTCAGATCCTCAGCCGGCTTTGTCACCTTTGCTTTTTTGGGCTTTGCTTGACCACTAAAAAGAATTTGGATAAGTCAGTATAATGATGCAGATATAAAGGTGTAGAAGAAGGATAATTATCTTTACCTGGGGGCGGTCTTAAAAGCCGACAGTTGAGTTTGTGAAGAATCACCAGAGGAGGAACGAGAAATCTCCTGCAAGAGTGGAATCACAATTGAGTGATTAATAAAAGCAACTTGTTGGTCGATACAAGGGTTAAGGTTAAAAAGAACCTCCTTTTGGCATTTCCAAGGAGTTTTCGGTAAGCCGGAGAGTAAATTGTCATCTCCACTGGTCCGGGTCTGGCGGCGGCTCTCATGTTGCTGTCTTTTCAAAAGAAAATGAGGATCTAAATAAGCCAAGGGGTGTGAAAACCTTACTTTCCGGGTTACCCGCCGAAGTTTCTGCCTTGGTAAAGGTTCTGAGTCGGAGGAAATAATAGTTACCTCTTCTTCGATTGCCTTGCTGGTCCCCGTGTCATCCTGGCAATAGTCAGTGTCAATAAGGTTGTTGAAAAACAGGCCAAGAGAGTCAAGGGCTACCTCCGACTCAGAGATATCATCCAGCTTGAATAAATCAGAGGCAGTCTGTTTCTTCTTAGACTTTATGACGGTCTTCTTGGCGGCTATCGCAGCAGCTCTAGCTTTTTTGCCAGCCTCATGGTCATATTTGACTTTCCAAAAGTCAGATTTAGCCTGTGGAAAGATAACATGTTGAAATTCATGCAAATACTTAACTGCTGAGGAAAAACAAGTCACGAAGATTTACCTCTGGCGCCGGGTTAAGCTTGCATAAAGGATTCAAACCTGCTACTATGCTGTCGTATTCATACTTGCTATTGACAAGAGTGGTTGCCATTTCAACAATGGCTTCTTCGGTCAGATGAAGGGAGCTATGATGTAATGGATGATCTGTTCCTCCGGTATAGTTACACATCAAACCGGATCGACGGCTCAGAGGGATGATCCGCCATGCGAGCCAATAGCAGATCAAGTCAACTCCAGTTAAGCCGTTTCCCAGCAAGGCTTGAACTTTCCTGATTGTGGGTACAAGTTTCTTATGTTCGGCGGCAGTAAGTTTATCAGAGAGTTGGTATTTGCCGTCAAGACGATCAGCGCGGTAACCCGGCATTGGATTTTCATCAGACGGCGAGGTGTCTTTGCAATAGAACCATGTTTGATTCCAGTCCTTGGGATGGCTTGGCAAGACTACTAAAGGGAACATGGCATCTCGTCTGCGTTGAATCAAAATCCCGCCAAGTTCCAGGTTGGGACCGTTGGTATATTCGTTCTGGCGGTTCAGGTAGAAATATTCTCTGAAGAGCTCAACAGTAGGTTCTTCTTGAAGATAAACCTCGCAGAAAACTTGGAAGTTACAGATGTTTGATATGGAATTGGGTCCGATATCTTGCGGGTGAAGCTTGAAAAAATGTAGAACATCTCTAAATAATTTTGAGCCGGGCGGCGAGAAGCCCCGGTTCATATGATCGGTGAAAACAATAATTTCACCGTCCTTCGGCTGAGGTCTCTCTTCAGACGGGTCAGGAGCGTGGTAAGACATGACACTTTTTTCCGGTAAATATCCAACAATGGAAGGGACCCAGTTGCAAGTTGTCATCGTCTTTGGTGGCATGGTGAAAGGACAATCTAAAAGAAAATAATTTACCGGCTCAAGTTAGTTGGTAGGATTGCAAATCAACAATTACAGTGCATGTTTATAATGGCAGCTTAAGCGAGGACTAATGACATATGAAGTAAAGGTAAGCCGACGGAGTAAGCCGCCATGACTAAGATATTCAAGAGTGCCCGAAAACAAATATGGCTAAGTACTGAGACAAACAAGTTCCCCAGATGGAGGTTACAAATTTGGATCTACCGCTGTTCGGAAAAAGGGAATAAATTCATCTACGAAGGTGACAGTGGAAAAGCAGAGGAGCCCTAGAGGAGATCTGTCGCAGTGGGGATATAACCTAGTATGAAAACAAGTGCTAAAACTACTACCACGCAAGTTCCCTACGTTTTTTGGATCTAAACTATGAATATAAACGAAGAAAAAGGCAGGGCAGTGACGAACACGGATGAACACCGACAAACCCTAATGACGGATCCATGACAAGGGATGGAGGACTTACTGATGCTGTTCGGACAGCAGGGTAGCGCCGCAGTTCTCTGGTCCACTCAGGGCGATGCAGCGGTCGGAGTTGAGGTCGAAGACGGAGGCTGACGGCGGCGAGGTTCGTGCAGGACGTCGCGTTGCGAGGAGGAAGAAAGAAGAAGGAGAAGAATGGAAGATGGCTTTCGAGTCCTATTTATAAGGAGACAGGAAATAGGCAGGCGCGAAAGACGAGGAGGCCAAATGATGGTTATCCAGCTAATTGGACGCCTCGATTTTTGGGAAGACATTAAGATAAAGATCCGTTAAAGATGATGTCGTGGCGGGTTTCCGAAATTCTTGGAGATGACATGATGGAGGGTTACAAAGTTGTTGCAGTGGATATGGAAGGGTTTTTCTAAGTCTTGGAGATTGACATGAACAAGTTCAAATCAATCTAGGGCCTAATGTTGGGGATATAACTATTAGGTATGACCCACCTAGGAGGGGCCAGGTCATCCCTATGATGACCCGTCTCGATGAAGCCCAAGATCATATGGCGGTTCATAGATAGGCTTGGTAGAGGGCCCAGACCCGAAGGTGGCTTAAGGCCCATGATTATAAACCGCCATCTATGTAAAACTTGTATTGCAAGGCATACGAGATAGGTCACCAAGCCGGGTACGTTGTACAAACCGACCAGGACTCTGAGGGCCGTAGGGCGTCAACCCATGTATATAAGGGGATGACCTAGCGGCGGCTTAGGACAAGAAACAACAGATCGAGAGACGGGTCAAGCGTATTCGCTCCCTGCTCATCGAAACCCTAGCAATACCAACTACAAACTGGACCAGGCTTTTACCTTCATCGTAAGGGGCCGAACCAGTATAAACTCCTCGTGTCCTTTGTCCCGATTAACCCCTTTAAGCTAACCTCAATGCGATGGCTCCACGACTAAGTCCTCACACTAGGACATCTATCGTGACAATTCCATGACAGTGTTGGTCACATGGTGATGTGAACTATGGGTGTTAATAACATGGTGATGTGAACTATTGGTGTTAAATCACATGGCGATGTGAACTATATTATTGACTCTAGTGCAAGTGGGAGACTGAAGGAAATATGCCCTAGAGGCAATAATAAAGTTGTTATTTTATATTTCCTTATATCATGATAAATATTTATTATCCATGCTAGAATTGTATTAACCGGAAACTTGATACATGTGTGGATACATAGACAAAACACCATGTACCTAGTAAGCCTCTACTAGACCAGCTCGTTAATCAAAGATGGTTAAGTTTCCTAATCATACACATGTTTTGTCATTTGATGAATGGGATCACATCATTAGGAGAATGATGTGATGGACAAGATGCATACGTTAGCTTAGCATGTTGATCATCCAGTTTTATTGCTATTGCTTTCTTCATGTCAAATACATATTCCTTTGAGTATGAGATTATGCAACTCCCGGATACCGAAGGAATACCTTGTGTGCTATCAAACATAACAACATAAATGGGTGATTATAAAGATGCTCTACAGGTATATCTGAAGGTGTTTGTTGGGTTGGCATAGATCGAGATTAGGATTTGTCACTCCGAGTATCGGAGAGGTATCTCTGGGCCCTCTCGGTAATGCACATCATAATAAGCCTTGCAAGCAATGTGACTAATGAGTTATTTGCGGGATGATGCATTACGGAACGAGCAAAGAGACTTTCCAGTAACGAGATTGAACTAGGTATGAAGATACTGATGATCGAATCTCGGGCAAGTAACACACGGATGACAAAGGGAATAACATATGTTGCCATAACGGTTTGATCGATAAAGATCTTCATAGAATATGTAGGAACCAATATGATCATCTAGGTTCCGCTATTGGTTATTGACTGGAGAGGTGTCTCGGTCATGTCTACATAGTTGTCAAACCCGTAGGGTCCGCACGCTTAACGTTCGATGACAATTTTGTATTATATGAGTTGTGTGATTTGGTGACCGAATGTTGTTCGGAGTCTCAGATGAGATCACGGACATGACGAGGTGTCTTGTAATGGCCGATAGGTAAAGATTGATATATAGGACGATGGTATTCGAACACCGGAAGTGTTTCGGGATGCACCGGGTACTTATCGGGTCACCGGAAGGGGTTCCGGGCACCCCCGGCAAAAGATATGGGCCTTATGGGCCAAGAGCGGAAACACACCAGCCACAAAGGGGCTGGTGCGCCCCCATATGGGCTGGCCAAATTGGAGAAGTGATGACCCACAAGTATAGGGGATCTATCGTAGTCCTTTCGATAAGTAAGAGTGTCGAACCCAACGAGGAGCAGAAGGAAATGATAAGCGGTTTCCAGCAAGGTATTCTATGCAAGTACTGAAATAAGTGGTAACAGATAGTTTTGTGATAGGATAATTTGTAACGAGCAACAAGTAACAAAAGTAAATAAAGTGCAGCAAGGTGGCCCAATCCTTTTTATAGCAAAGGACAAGCCTGGACAAACTCTTATATAGAGAAAAGCGCTCCCGAGGACACATGGGAATATCGTCAAGCTAGTTTTCATCATGTTCATATGATTCGCGTTTGGTACTTTGATAATTTGATATGTGGGTGGACCGGTGCTTGGGTATTGTCCTTACTTGGACAAGCATCCCACTTATGATTAACCTCTATTGCAAGCATCCGCAACTACAACAAAAGTATTAAGGTAAACCTAACCATAGCATGAAACATATGGATCCAAATCAGCCCCTTACAAAGCAACACATAAACTAGGGTTTAAGCTTCTATCACTATAGAAACCCATCATCTACTTATTACTTCCCAATGCCTTCCTCTAGGCCCAAATAATGGTGAAGTGTTATGTAGTCGACGTTCAAATAACACCACTAGAGGAGAGACAACATACATCTCATCAAAATATCGAACGAATACCAAATTCAAATGACTACTAATAACAAGATTTCTCCCATGTCCTCAGGAACAAACATAACAACTCACAAAGCATAATATGCATATAGGATCCGAACATATGATCTTCCACCAAATAAACCAACTAGCATCAACTACAAGGAGTAATTAACACTACTAGCAACACACAGGTACCAAATCTCGGACTTGGAGACAAGAATTGGATACAAGAGATGAACTAGGGTTTTGAGAGGAGATGGTGCTAGTGAAGATGTTGATGGATATTGCCCTCTCCCGATGAGAGGAGCGTTGGTGATGACGATGACGATGATTTCCCCCTCCCAGAGGGAAGTTTCCTCGGCAGAACAGCTCCGCCAGAACCCTAGATTGGTTCCGCCAAGGTTCCGCCTTGTGGCGGCGGAGTTTCGTCCGAGAAGATGGCTTATGATTTTTTCCTCATCGAAAGACTTCATATATAAGAACATGGTCATCGGAGGGCCACCAGGGGGCCCACGAGGTAGGGGGGCGCGCCCAGGGGGGTAGGGCACGCCCCCACCCTCATGGGTTGGGTGTGCCCCCCTGGTGAACTTCTCGCGCTCGGTATTTTTTATATATTCTGAAAACGTCTTCCGTGAGGTTTCAGGACTTTTGGAGCTGTGCAGAATAGGTCTCTAATATTTGCTCCTTTTCCAGCCCAGAATCCCAGCTGCCGGCATTCTCCCGCTTTGTGTAAACCTTGTAAAATAAGAGAGAATAGGCATAAGTATTGTGACATAATGTGTAATAACAGCCCATAATGCAATAAATATCGATATAAAAGCATGATGCAAAATGGACGTATCAACTCCCCCAAGCTTAGACCTCGCTTGTCCTCAAGCGAAAGCCGAAATCGAAAAATATGTTCACATGTTTAGAGATAGAGGTGTCGATAAAAATAAAATACAGACATGAGGGCATCATGATCATTCTTAGAACAACAACTTACATAATTCTTGTCATATGATTTCTTATGCTAGGGTAATAATTCAATCACAATTTCAAGTATGAATCATAAACTTCATTGAAAACTAACAAACTGTAATCTCAGTCATTCGAGCAATTGCAATTTATCATAACATAGGAAAGAGTCAATATATAAGAGCTTTTCAGCAAGTCCACATACTCAACTATCATATAGTCTTTCACAATTGCTGACACTCACGCAATACTTATGGGTATGGAGTCTTAATTGGACACAGAGAAAGATAGGGGCTTATAGTTTTGCCTCCGAACATTTTACCTCAAGGGTAATGTCAACAATAATAGTTCATGAAAACTCACATCCAATTAGCCATATATACCAGGATCTTTCCAACATACTGTGCTTGCCAAAGGATAAAATGTAAAAAGGAAGGGTTAAGATCACCATGACTCTTATGCAAGGTAGGAGATAAAAGTAAAAGATAGGCCCTTCGCAGAGGGAAGCAGAGGTTGTCATGCGCTTTTATGGTTGGATGCACAAAATCTTAATGCGAAAGAACATCACTTTATATTGCCACTTGTGATATGGACCTTTATTATGCAGTCTGTCGCTTTTATTTCTTCCATATCACACGATCGTATAAAGTTTATTTTCTCCCACACTAATAAGTCATACATATTTAGAGAGCAATTTTTATTTCTTGCACCGATGACAACTTACTTGGAGGATCTTACTCAATCTATAGGTAGGTATGGTGGACTCTCATGGCAAAACTGGTTTAAGGGTATTTGGAAGCACAAGTAGTATCTCTACTTGGTGTGATGAATTTGGCTAGCATGAGGGGGAAAGGCAAGCTCAACCATGTTGGATGATCCATGACAATATAATTTATCTCAGATGTAAGAAAACATAACTCATTACGTTGTCTTCTTTGTCCAACGTCAACTCTTTAGCATGTCATATTTTAATGAGTGCTCACAATCATAAAAGATGTTCAAGATAGTATATTTATATGTGAAGACCTCTCTTTATTTATTAATTCCTATTAATTGCAACGATGACCAAAACTATGTTTGTCAACTCTCAACAACTTTTATTCATCATACTTTTTCTATGTGAGCTCATTACTCTCCATAAGATCCATATGATCTCTTTGTTTCCTTTTTTATTTATTTCTATTTTATTTTATTCACTTAGGATAATGGAAAAATAATCAAGCCCTTGACTCAACACTAATCTTTATTATATAGCTCACGGACTCGATTACACAGAGGGATCATAAAGCAAAACTCACAACTAGATCATACTAAAAAGCTTTTATTCTACTAGATCAAGATATTACCAAAAGGATCGAACTAAGAAAAATGGTAAAGATAAAAGTGAAGGTGATACGATACTGGGGCACTCCCCCAAGCTTGGCAGTTGCCAAGGGGAGTGCCCATACCCATGTGATTATGTCTCTCTTTTCGGGGATGGTGATGTGATATTCTTGGCGATGATGCCCCTCAGGATACGATTCTCCTCCTCGATAACGTAAGGCCCTTCCCATTTAGAGAGAAGTTTCCCTGCAAAAAATCTTAAACGAGAGTTGTATAGCAATACATAATCACCTACATTAAACTCACGCTTTTGTATTCTTTTGTCATGCCATCTTTTAACTTTTTCTTTAAATAATTTGGCATTTTCGTAGGCTTGGGTTCTCCATTCATCGAGTGAGATAATATTAAATAACCTCTTCTGACCGGCAAGTTTAAAATCATAATTGAGCTCTTTAATAGCCCAATATGCCTTGTGTTCTAGTTCGAGAGGTAAGTGACATGCTTTTCCATAAACCATTTTATATGGAGACATACCCATAGGATTTTTATATGCAGTTCTATAGGCCCATAATGCATCATCAAGTTTCTTGGACCAATTCTTTCTAGACCTATTGGCAGTCTTTTGCAAAATTAATTTGAGCTCTCTATTACTCAATTCTACTTGACCACTAGACTGTGGGTGATAAGGAGATGAAATTCTATGATTAACATTATACTTAGCAAGCATTTTACGGAAAGCACCATGAATAAAATGTGAACCACCATCCGTCATTAAATATCTAGGAACTCCAAATCTTGGAAAAATGACTTCTTTAAGCATTTTAATAGAAGTGTTATGATTAGCACTACTAGTTGGAATAGCTTATACGCACTTAGTAACGTAATCAACAAAAACTAAAATGTGTGTATATCCATTAGAGGAAGGAAAAGGTCCCATATAATCAAAGCCCCAAACATCAAATGGTTCAATAATGAGTGAATAGTTCATAGGCATTTCTTGACGTCTATTAATATTACCAATTCTTTGACATTCATCACAAGATAAGACAAACTTACATGCATCTTTGAAGAGAGTAGGCCCATAAAAACCAGATTGCAATACCTTATGTGCAGTTCTATCTCCAGCATGGTGTCCTCCATAAGCTTCAGAGTGACACTTGCGTAGGATCTGTTCCTGTTCATGCTCAGGTACACAATGTCTAATAACACCATCTACTCCTTCTTTATAAAGATGTGGGTCATCCCAAAAGTAATGTCTCAAATCATAGAAGAACTTTTTCTTTTGCTGGTATGTGAAACTAGGTGGTATGAATTTGGCAACAATGTAATTAGCATAATCAGCATACCATGGAGCAGTATGAGAAGCATTTATGACATTTAATTGCTCATCAGGAAAGCTATCATCAATAGGTAGTGGGTCATCAAGCACATTTTCTAACCTAGACAAGTTGTCTACAACGGGGTTCTCATCTCCCTTTCTATCAACAATATGTAAATCAAATTCTTGTAGCAAGATAACCCATCTAATAAGTCTAGGTTTAGCATCTTTCTTTTCCATAAGATATTTAATAGCAGCATGATCAGTGTGAATAGTTACTTTAGAATCAACAGTATAAGGTCTGAACTTATCACAAGCAAATACAACTGCTAAGAATTCTTTTTCAGTAGTAGCATAATTTCTTTGAGCATTGTCTAGGGTTTTACTAGCATATTGAATAACATTTAATTTCTTATCAACTCTTTGTCCTAGAACAACACCTACAACATAATCACTAGCATCACACATAATTTCAAAAGGTAAATTCCAATCAGGTGGCTGAACAATAGGTGTAGAGATCAATGCTTCCTTAAGTATTTCGAATGCTTCTACACAATCATCATCAAAGATAAATGGTATATCTTTTTGTAATAAATTAGTCAAAGACCAAGAAATTTTTGAGAAGTCCTTAATGAACCTCCTATAAAATCCGGCGTGACCAAGGAAACTTCTTATACCTTTAATGAAGGTATTGTCTTGGGGCATAAAGTTTCTGAAAGAGGTATTGAAGTTGATAAAGCCAATGTTGATGCTATTGAAAAGGTAAGGGGTAATGATCCTTTTTAGTGGCCTTATTTAATTTGCGGAAATCAATTACCATCCTATAACCTGTAATAATTCTTTAAGGAATCAATTCATCTTTATCATTAGGAACGACAGTAATACCTCCCTTCTTAGGGACACAATGGACAGGACTTACCCACTGACTATCAGCAACTGGATAAATTATACCTGCCTCAAGGAGCTTTAGTATTTCCTTTCTTACCACTTCTTTCATTTTAGGATTCAGCCGTCGTTGATGATCATGAACTGGTTTAGCATCTTCTTCCAAATTTATTTTATGTTGACATAGAGTGGGACTAATGCCCTTAAGATCATCAAGAGTATACCCAATAGCAGCACAGTGCTTCTTTAGAGTTTTCAACAATCTCTCTTCATCATGTTCTGAAAGGTTAGCACTAATAATAACAGGATATATCTTTTTCTCATCAAGATAAGCATATTTAAGAGTATCAGGCAACGGTTTAAGCTCAAACACGGGATCACCCTTGGTTGGAGGAGGATCCCCTAAGATTTCAACATGCAAATTGTGTTTCAGAATAGGTTCTTGTTTAAAGAATACTTCATCTATTTCCCTTCTTTCATTCATAAACATATCATTTTCATGGTCTAGCAAATATTGTTCTAAAGGATCACTAGGAGGTATGACAATAGAAGCAAGACCGATAATTTCATCCTTACTAGGCAATTCTTCTTCACGGTGTTGTCTACTAAATTTAGAGAAATTAAATTCATGAGACATATCATCTAAACCGATAGTAACAACATCCTTTTTGCAGTCTATCTTAGCATTAACAGTGTTTAAGAAGGGTCTACCAAATATAATGGGACAAAAGCTATCTTGTGGGGAACCAAGAACAAGAAAATCAGTAGGATATTTAGTTTTCCCACACAAGACTTCAACATCTCTAACAATTCCCATTGGTGAAATAGTATCTCTATTGGCAAGTTTAATTATGACATCAATATCTTCTATCTCAGCAGGTGCAATATCATGCATAATTTCTTTGTATAAGTCGTAAGGTATTTCACTAGCACTAGTACCCATATCACATAAGCCATTATAACAATGATCTGCTATTTTAACAGAAATAACAGGCATGCCTACCACAGGTCTGTTTTTATCTTTAGCACAAGGTTTAGCAATTCTAGCAGTTTCATCAAGGAAATGAATAGCATGCCCATCAATATTATCAGACAAGAGATCTTTAACAATAGCAATATAAGGTTCAACTTTAATTTGCTTAGGAGGTGTATATGTTCTAATATTGCTTTTACGAACCACAGTTGAAGCTTTAGCATGATCCTTTATCCTAACAGGGAAAGGTGGTTTCTCAACATAAGAAGTAGGAACAATAGGATCATTATAAGTGATAGTCTTTTCTTCAACTTTAATTGGTGCAGCTGCTTTTACTTCTATGGGTGGATGATATTTAAACCACTTCTCCTTGGGGAGATCAACATAAGTAGCAAAAGATTCACAGAAAGAAGCTACTATCTCAGAGTCAAGTCCATATTTAGTGCTAAATTTACGGAAAACAACAATATCCATAAAAGATTTAACACAATCAAACTTAGGTGTCATACCTGACTCCTTACCTTCGTCGAGGTCCCAATCTTCAGAGTTGCGTTTAATTCTTTCCAGTAAATCCCATTTGAATTCAATAGTCTTTGTCATAAAAGAGGCAGCACAAGAAGTATCGAGCATGGTGTGGTTGTTATCAGAAAGCCGAGCATATAAATTTTGAATAATCATTTCTCTTGAGAGCTCGTGATTGGGGCATGAATATAACATTGATTTAAGCCTACCCCAAGCTTGAGTGATGCTTTCTCCTTCGCGAGGCCAAAAATTATATATATAATTGCGATCACGATGAACAAGATGCATAGGATAAAACTTCTGATGAAATTCCAATTTCAATCGTTTGTAGTTCCATGACCCCGTATCATCACATAGCCTATACCATGTCAATGCATCTTCCTTCAAAGATAAAGGGAAGACCTTCTTCTTAACAACATCTCCGGGTACACCTGCAAGCTTAAATAATCCACAAACTTCATCAACATATATTAGGTGCTCATCAGGATGCATTGTTCCATCACCTGCAAAAGGATTAGCTAGCAGTTTTTCTATCATACCCGAAGGAATTTCGAAGCAGACATTTTCATTTTCATTTTAATTTTCAGTAGGTTCAGTATATTGAGGAGCAACTCTTTTCTCTACTGGTCGGGGTGAAGATACCCCGAACAAGCCCCTCAGAGGATTACTTTCCATAGTAACAAGTGACAGTAAATTTCAGCACACTATATAAATTTTCCTTACCAAATTCCACCTACCAAAGGCGCTTCACTCCCCAGCAACGGCGCCAGAAAAGAGTCTTGATGACCCACAAGTATAGGGGATCTATCATAGTCCTTTCGATAAGTAAGAGTGTCGAACCCAACGAGGAGCAGAAGGAAATGATAAGCGGTTTCCAGCAAGGTATTCTCTGCAAGTACTGAAATAAGTGGTAACAGATAGTTTTGTGATAGGATAATTTGTAACGAGCAACAAGTAACAAAAGTAAATAAAGTGCAGCAAGGTGGCCCAATCCTTTTTATAGCAAAGGA
The DNA here is from genome assembly GCF_003073215.2 of Triticum urartu. Classification (NCBI taxonomy): domain Eukaryota; kingdom Viridiplantae; phylum Streptophyta; class Magnoliopsida; order Poales; family Poaceae; genus Triticum; species Triticum urartu. Next base: position 564,500,519 of record NC_053026.1, on the reverse strand, counting down.
CAAGCCTGGACAAACTCTTATATAGAGAAAAGCTCTCTCGAGGACACATGGGAATATCGTCAAGCTAGTTTTCATCACGTTCATATGATTCGCGTTCGGTACTTTGATAATCTGATATGTGGGTGGACCGTTGCTTGGGTAATGTCTTTACTTGGACAAGCATCCCACTTATGATTAACCTCTATTGCAAGCATCCGCAACTACAACAAAAGTATTAAGGTAAACCTAACCATAGCATGAAACATATGGATCCAAATCAGCCCCTTACGAAGCAACGCATAAACTAGGGTTTAAGCTTCTGTCACTCTAGCAACCCATCATCTACTTATTACTTCCCAATGCCTTCCTCTAGGCCCAAATAATGGTGAAGTGTTATGTAGTCGATGTTCACATAACACCACTAGAGGAGAGACAATATACATCGCATCAAAATATCGAACGAATACCAAATTCACATGACTACTAATAGCAAGACTTCTCCCATGTCCTCAGGAACAAATGTAACTACTCACAAAGCATAATCATGTTCATAATCAGAGGGGTATTAATATTCATATAGGATCTGAACATATGATCTTCCACCAAATAAACCAACTAGCATCAACTACAAGGAGTAATTAACACTACTAGCAACCCACAAGTACCAATCCCGGACTTGGAGACAAGAATTGGATACAAGAGATGAACTAGGGTTTTGAGAAGAGATGGTGCTGGTGAAGATGTTGATGGAGATTGCCCTCTCCCGATGAGAGGAGCGTTGGTGATGACGATGGCGATGATTTCCCCCTCCCGGAGGGAAGTTTCCCTGGTAGAACTGCTCCGCCAGAACCCTAGATTGGTTCCGCCAAGGTTCCACCTCGTGGCGGCGGAGTTTCGTCCGAGAAGGTGGCTTATGATTTTTTCCTCATCGAAAGACTTCATATAGCAGAACATGGTCATCGGAGGGCCACCAGTGGGTCCACGAGGTAGGGGGCGCGTCTAGGGGGGTAGGGCGCCCCCCACCCTCGTGGGCAGGGTGTGGCCCCCCTGGTGAACTTCTTGCGCTCGGTATTTTTTATATATTCTGAAAACGTCTTCCATGAAGTTTCAGGACTTTTGGAGCTGTGCAGAATAGGTATCTAATATTTGCTCCTTTTCCAGCCCAGAATCCCAGCTGCCGGCATTCTCCCTCTTTATGTAAACCTTATAAAATAAGAGAGAATAGGCATAAGTATTGTGACATAATGTGTAATAACAACCCATAATGCAATAAATATCGATATAAGCATGATGCAAAATGGATGTATCAAGAAGGAAAGGGGAAGAAGGAAGGGAAAAAGGGAATAGGATTCCCCCTTCCCCCTCTTCCCTTCCTACTCCGAATAGGAATAGGAAAGGGTGGAGGCCGAATTGGGAGGACCCCAAGTAGGATTCCTCCTACTTGGGGTGCCCTCTTGGCTGCCTCTCCTCCCCTCCAACCTATATATATATATGAGGGGTGCACCGCTAGAACACACACAAATCATTCTTAGCTGTGTGTGGCGCCCCCTCCATAGTTTACACCTCCAGTCATATTCACGTAGTGCTTAGGCGAAGCCCTGCGCGGATAAATTCACCATCATCGTCACCATGCTGTCATGCTGACGGAACTCTCCCTCGCCACTTTGCTGGATCAAGAGTTCGAGGGACGTCATCGAGCTGAACGTGTGCAAAACTCGGAGGTGCTGTATGTTCGGTGCTTGATCGGTCGAAACGAGAAGAAGTTCGACTACATCAACCCCGTTGTCAAATGCTTATGCTTTCGGTCTACGAGGGTACGTAGACACACTCTCCCCCTCTCGTTGCTATGTATCTCCTAGATAGATCTTGTGTGAGCGTAGGAATTTTTTGAAATTGCATGCTACATTCCCCAACATTTATTAGCACCTCGATCCGGGTGCGCCACCCCGACATCCTACCGGTTCCGGAGCTGCTGTGTTCTGACTTTCACCCTAGTCCCGAGGTCACGCAGCATCCAGGCCGACCACTTTGCCTCTCAAACCGCTAAAACAGACACACCGTCACCATACTACGACGTTTCCCCGAGCCACTGTTTTGGCTTGCTCTCATCACATTGCCTGATGCAACATTATCTTCCATGGATGTGTAGTATATTTATGAATGAGTCTGCTAAAATATAAGCACGTCTCTTCTGTGATAGTTGCATGACAAAACTTCCTTAAGCACTATCATGAGAGGTCAACAGCAAAATTTGCATCCTTAAGCTCTATCATAAGTCTGCTAAGATATAATAATATTTTGCAAGCAAAGTTGCATGACAAGCCTTCCTTAAGCACTATTGTCGGTGTCAAAACCGGCGGATCTCGGGTAGGGGGTCCCGAACTGTGCGTCTAGGCGGATGGTAACAGGAGGCAGGGGACACAATGTTTACCCAGGTTCGGGCCCTCTTGTTGGAGGTAATACCTGTTGGAAATATGCCCTAGCAGCAATAATAAATTGGTTATTATTATATTTCTTTGTTCATGATAATCGTTTATTATCCATGATAGAATTGTATTGATAGGAAACCCAGATACATGTGTGGATACATAGACAACACCATGTCCCTAGTAAGCCTCTAGTTGACTAGCTCGTTGATCAATAAGATGGTTACGGTTTCCTGACCATGGACATTGGATGTCATTGATAACGGGATCACATCATTAGGAGAATGATGTGATGGACAAGACCCAATCCTAAGCCTAGCACAAGATCGTGTAGTTCGTTTGCTAAAGCTTTTCTAATGTCAAGTATCATTTCCTTAGACCATGAGATTGTGCAACTCCCGGATACCGTAGGAGTGCTTTGGGTGTGCCAAACGTCACAACGTAACTGGGTGGCTATAAAGGTACACTACAGGTATCTCCTAAAGTGTCTGTTGGGTTGGCACGAATCGAGACTGGGATTTGTCACTCCGTGTAAACGGAGAGGTATCTCTGGGCCCACTCGGTAGGACATCATCATAATGTGCACAATGTGACCAAGGAGTTGATCACGGGATGATGTGTTACGGAACGAGTAAAGAGACTTGCCGGTAACGAGATTGAACAAGGTATCGGATACTGACGATCGAATCTCGGGCAAGTACAATACCGCTGGACAAAGGGAATTGTATACGTGATTGATTGAATCCTCAACATCGTGGTTCATCCGATAAGATCATCGTGGAACATGTGGGAGCCAACATGGGTATCCAGATCCCGCTGTTGGTTATTGGCCGGAGAGTTGTCTCGGTCATGTCTGCATGGTTCCCGAACCCGTAGGGTCTACACACTTACGGTTCGGTGATGCTAGAGTTGTTATGGGAAACAGTATGTGGTTACCGAAGGTTGTTCGGAGTCCCGGATGAGATCCCGGACATGACGAGGAGCTCCGGAATGGTCCGGAGGTGAAGATCGGTATATTGGACGAAGGGTATTGGAGTCCGGAATTGTTCCGGGGGTACCAGGTGATGACCAGCGTGTCCGAAAGGGGTTTCGGAGGCCCCGACAAGCGTTGGGGGGCCTTATGGGCCAAGGGGAGAGGGCACATCAGCCCACTAAGGGGCTGAGCGCCCCTCCCACCCCATCTCACGTAACCAAGAAAGGTGGGGGCGCCACCCCTAGGGCAGCCGCCACTCCCGGCTTGGGGGGCAAGTTTCCCCTGTGGCCGTCGCCCCTCCCCTAGGGAACCCTAGGGCGCCTCCCCCTCCTCCCTTCCCCCTATATATAGTGAGGGAGAGAGAGGGCAGCCGCACCCTTCCCCTGGCGCAGCCCTCTTCCTCCTCCAACACCTCATCCTCCTCCGTAGTGCTTGGCGAAGCCCTGCCGGAAAACCACGAGCTCCATCACCACCACGCCGTCGTGCTGTCGGAGTTTTCCCTCAACTTCTCCTCTCACCTTGCTAGATCAAGAAGGAGGAGACGTCTCCCAACCGTACATGTGTTGAACGCGGAGGTGCCGTCCGTTCGACGCTAAGATCATCGCTGATTTGGATCACGACGAGTACGAATCCATCAACCCCGTTCACTTGAACGCTTTCTCTTAGCGATCTACAAGGGTATGTAGATGCACTCTCCTTCCCCTTGTTGCTAGATTACTCCATAGATTGATCTTGGTGATGCATAGAAAATTTTAAATTTCTGCTACGATCCCCAACAATGGCATCATGAGCTAGGTCTATGCGTAGTTTCTATGCACGAGTAGAACACAAAGCAGTTGTGGGCGTCGATATTGTCAATTTACTTGCCGTTACTAGTCTTATCTTGATTCGGCGGCATCGTGGGATGAAGCGGCCCGGACCGACCTTACACGTACTCTTACGTGAGACTGGTTCCACCGACTGACATGCACTAGTTGCATAAGGTGGCTAGCGGGTGTCTGTCTCTCCCACTTTAGTCGGATCGAATTCGATGAAAAGGGTCCTTATGAAGGGTAAATAGAAATTGGCATATCACGTTGTGGTTTTCGCGTAGGTAAGAAACGTTCTTGCTAGAAACCTACAGCAGCCACGTAAAAACTTGCAACAACAATTAGAGGAAGTCTAACTTGTTTTTGCAGCATATGCCTTGTGATGTGATATGGCCAAAAGGATGTGATGAATGATATATGTGATGTATGCGATTGATCATGTTCTTGTAATAGGAATCACGACTTGCATGTCGATGAGTATGACAACCGGCAGGAGCCATAGGAGTTGTCTTAATTTATTTATGACCTGCGTGTCAACTTAAACGTCATGTAATTACTTTACTTTATTGCTAAAGCGTTAGACATAGTAGTAGAAGTAATAGATGACGAGACAACTTCAAGAAGACACGATGATGGAGATCATGGTGTCATGCCGGTGACAACGATGATCATGGAGCCCCGAAGATGGAGATCAAAAGGAGCAAAATGATATTGGCCATATCATGTCACTATTTGATTGCATGTGATGTTTATCATGTTTTACATCTTATTTGCTTAGAACGACGGTAGCTTAAATAAGATGATCCCTCGTAATAATTTCAAGAAAGTGTCCCCCCTAACTGTGCACCGTTGTGAAGGTTCGTTGTTTCGAAGCACCACGTGATGATCGGGTGTGATAGATTCTAACGTTTGAATACAACGGGTGTAAGACAGATTTACACACGCAATACACTTAGGTTGACTTGACGAGCCTAGCATGTACAGACATGGCCTCGGAACATGGAAGACCGAAAGGTCGAACATGAGTCGTATAGAAGATACGATCAACATGAGATGTTCACCGTTGATGACTAGTCCGTCTCACGTGATGATCGGACACAGCCTAGTCGATTCGGATCATGTTTCACTTAGATGACTAGAGGGATATCTATCTGGGTGGGAGTTCATTAAATAATTTGATTAGATGAACTTAATTATCATGAACATAGTCTAAATTGTCTTTGCAAATATGTTGTAGATAAATAGCTCACGTTGTAGCTCCTAGAGAAAGATTAAGTTGAAAGATATTGTAAGCAATGATGCGGACTAGGTCCGTAGTCCGAGGAGTGTCCTCACTGCTACACAGAAGGCTTGCATCTTTGATGCACCGCTCGATGTGCAAACCCCTACAACGTCGTATGTGGATGTTGTGAACACCTGACAGACACATCCTGATGACTACTTGATAGTTTAGTGCACCATACTTTACAGCTTAGAATCGAGATTCCAATGACGTTTTGAACATCATAAGACATATGAGATGTTCCAAGAGCTGAAATTGGGATTTCAGGCTCATGCCCGTGTTGAGAGGTATGAGACCTCTGACAAGTTCTTTTGCTAACAAGATGGAGGAGAATAGCTCAGCTAGTGGGCATGTGCTCAGAATGTCTGGGTGCTACAATCACTTAAATCAAGTGGGAGTTAAACTTCCAGATAAGATAGTGATTGATAGAGTTCTCTAGCTACTATCACTAAGCTACTAGATCTTCGTGATGAACTATGACATTCAAGGGATGGAGTTGATCCTGGAGCTGTTCGCGGTGCTTAAGACCGCAAAAGGTAGAAATCAAGAAGGAGCATCAAGTGTTGATGGTTTAACAAGACCACTGGTTTCAAGAAGGGCAAGGGGTAGAAGGGAAACTTCATGGATGGCAAACCAGTTTCCGCTCCAGTGAAGGAACCCAAGGTTGAACCCAAACCCGAGACTAAGTGCTTCTATTGTAAGGGGAACGGTCACTGGTAGCGGAATTACCCCAAATGCATGGTAGATAAGAAGGCTGGAAACTTCAACAAAGTATATACGTGTTATTAATGTGTACCTTACTAGTACTCCTGGTAGCACCTGGGTATTGGATACCGGTTCAGTTGCTATTATTGGTGAGTTGAAGCAAATGCTACGGACTAAACAGAGACTGGCTAAAGGCGAGGTGATGATGTGTTGGAAGTGTTTCCAAAGTTGATGAGATCACCATCGCACTCTCAATCTGCCTTTGGGATTAGTATTGAACCTAGATAAATGTTATTAGGTGTCTACGTTGAGCATGAATATGATTAGATCATGTTCATTGTAATACGGTTATTCATTTAAGTTAGAGAATAATGGTTATTCTGTTTACATGAATAATACCTTTCATGGTCATGCACCCTATGTGAATGGTTCATTGAATCTCGGTCGTAGTAATACACATGTTCACGCCAAAAGATGTAGAGTTAATAATGATAGTACCACTTTCTTGTGGCACTGCCGCTTAGGTCATATTGGCGTAAGATGCATGAAGAAACTCCATGTCGATGGATGTTTGGAGTCACTTGATTTTGAATCGCTTGACACATGCGAGCCATGCCTCATGGGCAGGATGACTAAGACCCCGTTTTCAGGTACAATGAAACGGGCAAGTGACTTGTTGGAAATCATACATGCTGATGCGTGTGATCCAATGAGAATTGAAGCGTGCGGTGGATATCGCTATTTTCTCATCTTCACTAACGATTTGAGTAGATATAGGTATATTTACTTAATGAAGCACAAGTCTGAAACATTTGAAAAGTTCAAGCAGTTTCAGAGTGAAGTTAAGAACCATCATAACAAGAAGATCAAATTCCTACGATCTGATCGATGAGAATTTCTGAGTTATGAGTTTGGCAATCACTTAACATATTGTGGAATTGTTTCACAGTTGAAGCCACCTGGAACACCACAGTTGTAATGGTGTGTCCAGACGTCGTAATCGAACCTTATAAGATATGGTACGATCTATGATGTCTCTTACCGATCTACCGTTTTCATTTTGAGGTTATGCGTTAGAGACAACTGCATTCACTTTAGATAGGACACCATATAAGTCCGTTGAGACGATGTCATATGAACATTGGTTTGGCAAGAAACCAAAATTGTTGTTTCTTAATGTTTGGGGCTGCGATGCTTAAGGCTTCAGCCGAAGAAGCTCGAACCCAAAGCGGACAAACACATCTTCATAGGATACCCAAAGGTTACAGTTGGGTATACCTTCTATCTCAGATCCGAGGGCAAATTGTCTGTCGCTAAGAACGGGTCCTTTCTCGAGAAGGAGTTTCTCTCAAAAGAATTGAGTGGGAGGAAGATAGAACTTGATGAGGATGTCGAACCTTTACTTCAACCAGAGAGTGATGCAACACAGAAAGATGTTTTCTGTGGCGCCTATGTCTGTTGAAGAGGAAGTTAATGATAGTGATCATGAAGCTTCGGATCAAGTTGCTATCGAACCTCATAGGTCGACAAGGATATGTACTACTCCTGAGTGGTACGGTAATCCTGTCTTAGATATCATGTTGTTAGACAACAATGAACCTGCGAGCTATGGAGAAGCGATGGTGGGCCCGTACTCTGACAAATGGTTAGAAGCCATGAAATCCGAGATAGGATCCATGTATCAGAACAAAGTATGGACTTTGGTGGACTTGCCCGATGATCGGCAAGCCATTGAGATAAATGGATCTTTAAGAAGAAGACGGACGTGGGCGGTAATGTTACCGTCTATGAAGCTCGACTTGTGGGAAAGAGTCTTTTCACAAGTTCAAGGAGTTGACTACGATGAGAATTTCTCACCCGTAGCGATGCTTAAGTCCGTCGGAATCATGTTAGCATTAGTTGTATTTTTCGATTATGAAATCAGACAGATGGATGTCAAAACAATTTTTCTTACCAGTTTCTGTAAGAAAAGGTTGTATGTGATACAATAAAAGGTTTTGTCGATCCTAAGGATGCTAAAAGGTATGCTAGCTCCAGCAATCCTTCTATGGACTAGAGCAAGCATCTCGGAATCGGAATATATGTTTTGATGGAGTGATCAAAGCTTTTAGGTTTATACAATGTTTGTTAGAAACTTGTATTTACAAGAAAGTGAGTGGGAGCACTACAACATTTCTGATAAGCATATGTGGATCCGAAATAATGTAGAATTTCTGGAAAGCATAAACAGTTGTTTGAAGAGTGTTTTTCAAAGGAAGACCTGGATAAAGCTGCTTACATATTGGGCATCAAGATCTATAGAAATAGATCAAGACGCCTGATGATACTTTCAAATAACGCACACCTTGACATGTTTTTGAAGGAATTCAAAATAGATCAGTCAAAGAAGGGGTTCTTACCTGAGTTGTAAGGTGTGAAGTTGAGTAAGATTCAAAGCTTGACCACGGCAGAAGAAAGAGGAAGGACGAAGGTCGTCCCCTATGCTTTTGTCATAGGCTCTATATGGTATGCCATGCTGAAGTACCGCACCTGATGTGTGCCTTGCCACATGTCTGGCAAGAGGGTACAAAGGTGATCTAGGAGTAGATCACCAGATAGCGGTCAAAATTATCCTTAGAGGAATAAGGAAATGTTTCTCGGTTATGAAGGTGATAAAGAGTTCGACATAAAGAGTTACGTCGATGCAAGCTTAACACCTATCCGGATAGCTTTGAGTAGAGATACCGGATACGTATAATGGAGAAACAATTTGGAATAGCTCCAAGTGGAACGTGGTAGCAGCATCTATGATATGACATAAAGTTTTGCGAAATACATAGGGATCTGAATATGGCAAGACCCGTTGACTACAACCTCTCTCACAAGCATAACATGATCAAACCCAGAACTCTTTGAGTGTTTATCACATAGTGATGTGAACTAGATCATTGAGTCTAGTAGATTCTTGGATGTTGGTCACATAGCGATGTGACCTATGAGTGTTAATCACATGGCGATGTGAACTAGATTATTGACTCTAGTGCAAGTGGGAGACTGTTGGAAATATGCCCTAGAGGCAATAATAAATTGGTTATTATTATATTTCCTTGTTCATGATAATCGTTTATCATCGTCACCATGCTGTCATGCTGACGGAACTCTCCCTCGACACTTTGCTGGATCAAGAGTTCGAGGGACGTCATCGAGCTGAACGTATGCAAAACTCGGAGGTGCTGTATGTTCGGTGCTTGATCGGTCGAAACGAGAAGAAGTTCGACTACATCAACCCCGTTGTCAAATGCTTACGCTTTCGTTCTACGAGGGTACATAGACACACTCTCCCCCTCTCGTTGCTATGTATCTCCTGGATAGATCTTGTGTGAGCGTAGGAATTTTTTGAAATTGCATGCTACGTTCCCCAACATTTATTAGCACCTCGATCCGGGTGCGCCGCCCCGACATCCTACCGGTTCTGGAGCTGCTGTGTTCTGACTTTCACCCTAGTCCCGAGGTCACGCAACATTCGGGCCGACCACTTCGCCTCTCAAACCGCTAAAACAGACACACCGTCACCATACTACGACGTTTCCCCGAGCCACCGTTTTGGCTTGCTCTCATCACATTGCCTGATGCAACATTATCTTCCATGGATGTGTAGTATATTTATGAATGAGTCTGCTAAAATATAAGCATGTCTCTTCCATGATAGTTGCATGACAAGCCTTCCTTAAGCACTATCATGAGAGGTCAACAGCAAAATTTGCATCCTTAAGCTCTATCATGAGTCTGCTAAGATATAATAATATTTTGCAAGCAAAGTTGCATGACAAGCCTTCCTTAAGCACTATTGTCGGTGTCAAAACCGGCGGATCTCGGGTAGGGGGTCCCGAACTATGCGTCTAGGCGGATGGTAACATGAGGCAGGGGACACAATGTTTACCCAGGTTCGGGCCCTCTTAATGGAGGTAATACCTGTTGGAAATATGCCCTAGCAGCAATAATAAATTGGTTATTATTATTATATTTCTTTGTTCATGATAATCATTTATTATCCATGATAGAATTGTATTGATAGGAAACTCAGATACATGTGTGGATACATAGACAACACCATGTCCATAGTAAGCCTCTAGTTGACTAGCTCGTTGATCAATAAGATGGTTATGGTTTCCTGACCATGGACATTGGATGTCGTTGATAACGGGATCACATCATTAGGAGAATGATGTGATGGACAAGACCCAATCCTAAGACTAGCACAAGATCGTGTAGTTCGTTTGCTAAAGCTTTTCTAATGTCAAGTATCATTTCCTTAGACCATGAGATTGTGCAACTCCCGGATATCGTAGGAGTGCTTTGGGTGTGCCAAACGTCACAACGTAACTGGGTGGCTATAAAGGTACACTACAGGTATCTCCGAAAGTGTCTGTTGGGTTGGCACGAATCGAGACTGGGATTTGTCACTCCGTATAAATGGAGAGGTATCTCTGGGCCCACTCGGTAGGACATCATCATAATGTGCACAATGTGACCAAGGAGTTGATCACGGGATGATGTGTTATGGAACGAGTAAAGAGACTTGCCGGTAACGAGATTGAACAAGGTATCGGATACCGACGATCGAATCTCGGGCAAGTACAATACCGCTGGACAAAGGGAATTGTATACGGGATTGATTGAATCCTCGACATCGTGTTTCATCCGATGAGATCATCGTGGAACATGTGGGAGCCAACATGGGTATCCAGATCCCGCTGTTGGTTATTGGCCGGAGAGTTGTCTCGGTCATGTCTGCATGGTTCCCGAACCCGTAGGGTCTACACACTTAAGGTTCGGTGACGCTAGAGTTGTTATGGGAAACAGTATGTGGTTACCGAAGGTTGTTCGGAGTCCCGGATGAGATCCCGGACATGACGAGGAGCTCCAGAATGGTCCAGAGGTGAAGATCGGTATATTGGACAAAGGGTATTGGAGTCCGGAATTGTTCCGGGGGTACCAGGTGATGACCAACATGTCCGAAAGGGGTTTCGAAGGCCCCGACAAGCGTTGGGGGGCCTTATGGGCCAAGGGGAGAGGGCACATCAGCCCACTAATGGGCTGAGCGCCCCTCCCACCCCATCTCAGGTAACGAGGAGAGGTGGGGGCGCCACCCCTAGGGCAGCCGCCCCTCCCGGCTTGGGGGGAAAGTTTCCTAGGGGGTGGGGGCGCCCAAACCCATCTAGGGTTTCTCCTGTGGCCGCCGCCCCTCCCCTAGGGAACCCTAGGGCGCCTCCCCCTCCACCCTTCCCCCTATATATAGTGAGGTAGAGAGAGGGCAGCCGCACCCTTCCCCTGGCGCAGCCCTCTTCCTCCTCCAACACCTCATCCTCCTCCGTAGTGCTTGGCGAAGCCCTGCCGGAGAACCACGAGCTCCATCACCACCACGCCGTCGTGCTGTCGGAGTTTTCCCTCAACTTCTCCTCTCACCTTGCTGGATCAAGAAGGAGGAGACGTCTCCCAACCGTACGTGTGTTGAACGCGGAGGTGCCGTCCGTTCGGCGCTAAGATCATCGGTGATTTGGATCACGACGAGTATGACTCCATCAACCCCATTCACTTGAACGCTTCCGCTTAGCGATCTACAAGGGTATGTAGATGCACTCTCCTTCCCCTCGTTGCTAGATTACTCCATAGATTGATCTTGGTTATGCGTAGAAAATTTTAAATTTCTGCTATGATCCCCAACAATACCCTACGTCCTGCTTGATTGTTCTTGATAATATGAGTAGTACAAGAGTTGATCTACCACGAGATCAGAGAGGCTAAACCCTAGAAGCTAGCCTATGGTATGAATGTTGTTGTCCTACGGACTAAAACCCTCCGGTTTATATATACACCGGAGGGGGCTAGGGTTATACAGAGTCGGTTACAAGGAAGGAGATCTACATATCCGTATTGCCAAGCTTGCCTTCCATGCCAAGGAGAGTCCCATCCGGACACGGGACGAAGTCTTCAATCTTGCATCTTCATAGTCCAACAGTCTGGCCAAAGGATATAATCCGGCTGTCCAGATACCTCCTAATCCAGGACTCCCTCAGTAGCCCCTGAACCAGGCTTCAATGACGATGAGTTCGGCGCACAAATTGTCTTCGGCATTGCAAGGCGGGTTCCTTCTCCGAATACTTCATAAAAGATTTTGAACACGAGGATCGTGCCCGGCTCTGCAAAACAAGTTCCACATACAACCGTAGAGAGAACAATATTTTCAAAAATCTAATCTGCCGACGCATTCCGCAGTGTGACATCACAACACAGCCAGGTCACCATTCGAATCGTTTTTCACAACCAACCTCAGCGTGTTTCGCGAGGCGGTTTCCTTGGCACGTCTTGTCGAAGTAGAGATCGTGTCCCCTTATTATGGGATTCTCATCAATACGGACGTGGGTAACCCAACCGTGCCTATTGATAGGACTCCTAGATCTTAGGCAAGTCCCGAACGGCCACGAGGAGGACGCTTGATATTCACCCTCTTTATAAAGGGGACAAGGCTTTTTCTTTTTTCCCTCTTGTGCTCAATCAAATTATTTCCCCGCATCGAGTTCTAACACCCAAAACGCAGGTCAGGTGCTTCAGACCTTCAACTATGTCCGGATCCAACCTTCAAGGTCGGTGGATGCCTTCCTCCGTCACGGAGGAGGACATCAAGAAGTTGAGATAGGCCAGATATCTGATCGCCAAAATTTCGCATCGGCTGCCTGCCCGAGGGCAGGTCGTCCCTACTCCCGAACCCAACGAGAGCATCGTGTTCGTCTCCCACTTCCTCCGAGGACTAGGCCTCGCTCTGGATCCCTTTGTTAGGGGTCTTATGTTCTATTATGGGCTAGATTTTCACGATCTGGCCCCGGAGTCCCTTCTTCACATCTCGACATTTATCGTCGTATGTGAGTCCTTCCTCGGCATTACCCCTCACTTCGGCTTGTGGCTCAAGACCTTCGATGTGAAGCCGAAGATGATCGAGGGGCAGCACGCAGCGTGCGGAGGCGCTTTAATAAGCAAAATCGCTGACGCTCCATGGCCTGAGGCTTGCTTCCCAGAGGTGTCCGGATTGTGGCAGCGGGAGTGGTTCTACGTCACAGCTCCCCGAAGTGCCAAGTGGGTAGCTGCCCGCACCTTTCGCTCAGGCCCCCCACCACAACTGACATCATGGATTAGCAGGGGGCTGAGCTGGGGTCCAGCCAAGGACGTGCCTATACTGCAAAGCCGTATCCGAGATCTCTTTGAGAGAGATTTCAGTCTGGTTATGGTAGTGCAAGTTATGCTAGTTCGTCAAGTCCAGCCTTGCAAACGTCGGCCCCTTCGCATGTGGGAATTTAACCGGGAAGAACCGCGAGCTATTCAACATTTCCCCGGCATGACACACGAAGAGATGTACAAATTGTTCTTCGGACCACAAATAATGTGTCTGGACATCACTGAGGATGCAGGTCTGAGCTGTAATCGCCCGGATACCCAAGTAAGTAGCCCCGCATCCGAACACACTGTCCGTTTATTTATCGCAACGTTGCCCTAAAAAAGCCGCTCTTTGACCAGGATTGGATAGCGAAGGCAAAGTTGATCAGGTGTCCGGCCCCCTCCCTGAGACCTCACCAAATCCCGTGCTAACCAGGATGCTGGAGATCATGCCTTATCAAGCGCCCTCAGGAGAAGATAAATGGGGGAACAAGGAGGCTAGCGCCTCCACGAAGGAGGTTAGCCGGGGAGGAGGGACTGAAACTTCCTCTCCCTAGAGAAGGAAGAGGACCGCCTCCGAGGATCCGGAGACAATGGTCTCCAAACGGGGGAAGAAATCTTCGCCGGAGGGTCCTACCCTGGGGGCTACCCCGGCCGCACTATGCCCTCAAGGGGATCAGCCCTCCACCGAGTTGTAAGTAAAAGGGTACTTAATAATAAAAATACCTCGCTTTACTTCTGAGGAAAATAACCGAAGCATTTATCTTGCAGTTCGGATCTTAGACCTTCTCAGCAGAGCTCGTCTTCAGGGGATCTTCTTCCAGAGATGATGGAGAGCGAAACGCCCCCCTGCCATACCGCCTCATGAGGCGGGCGACCCCGAGGTGTCGTCGCGTAGGGTTTCTCCTGATCCGGCAAGGCCTGAAGGCAATCCTATGGCCACCCGAAGTCCTCAGTATCTGGCTCTTGAAGAGAGCAATCGAAAGAGTCCGGCACCGTCTGGTGTGCGGTCGGACATACTGAGGGATCTGCTAGAGCAAGCGGCTATCTCAGAAGAGCACCGCACATTGATGGGCACGGTGATTGAAAGGATTTCGTCCGCCGAAAGCGGGTTGCATGAAGCCTTTATGAGTCTACTAACGGGTTTTGAGGTACGTGAAATGATGTACATTTTTGACACTACCGCACATTTTTAGATGTGCCCTGTGTAGATAGTAGCCCCTGAGACTCTGGTTGTCATCGAAAACGGTGGCAAACAGAGGATCATAGTCCCAGGTAATAACCAGACCACCTTTATGTGCAGGTGGTTGAAGCTCCGGTGGCTAGCCAGACTGATGGGTTTGCCGAACTAAGGCGGCAACTGGATGCGGCAGATGCTGACATCGTGCTTGTTAACAAGCGGCTTGACGAGGCATAAGGTAAGTGATTTTTCTGGTGATTGTCACATAATAAGAGCAGCATGATGCCAGTATCTTTAATATGTTGTGACTGCAGATGGAGCTGCCACCGTGGAGACCCTTCGGGCGGAGCTTGCCCGAGCCAAGGAGCAAGCCAGGAGTAGCAATGCGGCCGCTTTAAAGGCGGCCGAAGAGTTAAGGGCCGAACAGGTCGCGCATTGCGAGAGCAAAGAAAAAATAGCCAAGATGGCTATAGAGTTAAAAGATGCTGCTGACCGTTACCAGCTTCTTGAAGACGAAAACCGGGCGAAGGCAACGAACCTGGAGAAGGCCCGGGTGGATGCCAAGGAAGCCCGCTCCAAAATTACAGCGGCGAAGGAGGAGCTGCATCAAGCTGCGGATATTGTATCTGGGAAGCCCTTCTTGTTGCGGACTAAGTTTGGGGATCCGAAGTATGCCCCTCTGGACCGGCTATGGAGTTCTGCGGACGCCTACGTGGATTTGGCTGCAGGTGCTGCTGATGCGGCCGAGTACTTCAAGGATTGGGAAGATCACGAAGTGGAAAAACTGTTTTGGTCACAGTTTCATGCTCCAGCCCGTCCGCTGCTGTGGAATGAGCAAATGGCCGAGTGGGCCGAGTTCCATAGGTTATCCGTACTTGCCATGAGGTCCGTTGTGGATCATCTGTGGCCGGGAGGGGGGGGGGGTAAGGCCGAATAGCTACTTTAGCTTAGTGCAACAGTTCCTTGGTGTTGTGCCACGCATCGATGCTGTAAAGAGGTCGGCGTGCATAGAAGGCTCGTGGATGGCCCTTGCCCGTGTCAAAACATACTGGGCGGAGATGGATGCCACCACTGTTGTGGCACCGGGTTCAGCCATAGGCTGAGTGGCTGCCGAGCACTACATTGAAGAAGTTCTTGAAGGCGCTCGTTCGATAGAGGCTCAATGCTCGAAGAATATTATGTTTAAGTGACATGTACTCCCATTGTAAAAACAATGTTCTATTGAGTTTATCAAGGCTGTATTTATACTTTTGCCCGAAATTACTATGATGCCTCCTGTGCGGCCGTTTATGTATATATGTATATAACCTGAAAGATGGCAGTCGTCGGCTTCAGCCCCCATGCATATAATGCGGGGGTGTTCGCAGAAGACGCATGTTCACACTTGATCCAACGTCTTCGTCCATTAAGGAGGTGATAGCGCAGCGAACTAGGCAATCGGACTATAATGCTTTAACACTTTCACTTAGCCAGAGGAGTTTTGACAGTAGGGCTACTATATAGCCCCTGGTGGCTCCACGCTCATCCGAATTCGGGGCGCGTACATGCCTGGTTGGGAAACGGCCCTTTGTTAAGGCGGAGGAATCCCGAAGATTCCGCTAGGTCATCGAGTGGTTGACCAGTCTCACGCTATATCATGACAGTCAGTTTTCGGCTTTCTCTACTGAGGTGCTCGTTCGGATGAACCAGGGCACAATCATAGTAGTTCTCCTGGTGCCGCCTTAGCAGATAGAGCGGAACGTAAGGCAGCAAAACACAGGAGCCGGGAAAACCCAACATTTGACTAAAGACATGATTCGGAGCTGATGCATATAAGGCCAAACTCGCGACGCCGAACACTCCCTAAGGTATTCGGTCTTTATGGTGTAAATCGGGCTAAACAGTGCCCTTTGTATCAACAAGAGACAGTAAAAAGGTTTACGTAGGGTCTTAATCTAAGAAGAATCCTTGGAACGGGTCCCTGCTGCACGTCTACGCCCGTGTCTCCGTTGTGCCGTATCCTGGACAGGTGTAGCATGATGGTCATCTATAAAAGAGAGGAACTTAGTTGAAAAGTTGTCGTGCAAAAAGGTAGGTTATACTGAATAAACCATGTACAGTTCAAGATGAGTAAAGTTGAGCCTAATTGTCTCTTGTTTACACGCGTTGAGCCCCTTGTATTGTTATATGGGTATGGCCATCAAACCTGTGTCAATTATATATAGCTACACCGGACTCGTCTAACCGTGTCCGTAGTCTTGACGACCTGTCAGATGCTCTAGTTGGTGAGGCCGTCTAGTGTGCGGCTGCCAAGGTAGCCACACGGTCTTCCGCGCGCAAGGAGCGCTCAATATTTCCATTTACTGTAATGATGCCATGTGGATGGGGCATCTTAAGCATGAGAGAAGCGTAATGCGATATTGCATTGAAGCGAGCGAAAGCTTCGCGTTCGAGTAGTGCTTGATAGCCACTTTGGAACGGAGCGATGTGGAAGGTTAACTTTTCACTCTAGAAGTTATCGGGAAAGCCGGATATAACCTCTAGTAGCAGGGAGCCCGTGCAATGGGCTTCTGGGCCTGGCATTACTCCTTTAAAGGTAGTATTGCTATGGCTGATTTTTGTTGGGTCTATCCCCATCTTGCGGACTGTGTCCTGATATATCATGTTTAAACTACTGCCGCTGTCCATCAGGACTCGTGTGAAGTGGTATCCGTCAATTATCGGGTCTAACACCAAGGCAGCCCATCCTGCATGCCAGATACTTTCCGAGTAATCCCGATGATCAAAGGTGATCGGTTTGGACGACCAGTGGCAGAACTCCGTGGTGATAGGCCCTGGGGCATGTGTCTCAAGGAGTGCCGCTTTGTTTCTCCCCTTCATCACGTGTAGCACGTTTACTGTTTTGGCTTCTGGTGGGAATTTCTTGTGTTCCCCAGTGCTTTGCTTGCGAGGCTCGTCCTCGTCTTCGCTTGGTGTATCCCGCCCCTTGTGTTCGGCGTTGAGATTGCCGGACTACTTGAAGACCCAACATTCTCTATGGGTATGATTTGCAGGTTTATCGGGGGTGCTGTGGATCTGACATATTTTGTCCAGAATCTTGTTTAGGCTGGACAGTTCATCTCTGTTGCCTTTGGAGGGCAGCTTTTGCTGACCTGGCCGAGAGCTTCTAAATCTGGCGTTTACCGCCGTGCTCTTCGGGCTGTCTTCTTTATTCTGGCGCTTGTTTTTGCTGCGTCGTGGCTTCCCATTTCCGTCCCTGACTTTGGATGTACTTGGGCCGCTGGTGCTGCATCGGGCTAACCAGCTGTCCTCGCCCGCGCAAAAGCGGGTCATGGGGCTTGTTAATGCTGCCATTGTCCTCGGCTTTTCTTGGCCGAGGTCTCTGGCAAGCCATTCGTCTCGAACGCTGTGCTTGAAAGCTGTTAAGGCTTCGGCGTCCGGACAGTCGACTATTTGGTTCTTTTTAGTGAGAAACCTGTTCCAAAGCTTTCGGGCTGACTCTCCGGGCTGTTGAGTTATATGACTTAAATCGTCTGCATCCGGTGGTTGGACATAGGTCCCTTGAAAATTTGCCCGAAAAGCGTCTTCGAGCTCTTCCCAGCTTCCAATGGAGTTTTCGGGGAGGCTTTTAAGCCAGTGTCGAGCTGGCCTTTTGAGCTTGACGGGTAAGTACTTGATGGCGTGGATATCGTCTCCTCGAGCCATGTGGATATGGAGGATGTAGTCCTCTATCCAGACCCCAGGGTCTATCGTTCCGTCGTACGCCTCTATGTTTACGGGTTTGAATCCCTCTGGAAATTCATGGTCCACCACCTCATCGGTGAAACATAGGGGGTGTGCGGCACCCCTGTATTTGGGTGTACCGTGGTGTTCGGATTTTTGTTGTGTTGCATTGCGTGCTGGAGCGCACTTTCTTGGCCCGTAGATGGATCTGGTTGCGTCGTCCTTTTGATGCGAGCCCTCACGTGGATCGAGTACTGGCTTGTGTGCGGCGTAGTTTGCCGCTCTATGTTGGCCACGAGGTCGTCTATCCGACCGGATGGCTGTTTTGTTTTTTGATTGCGGGGGATCTAATGAAGGAAATATGCCCAAGAGGCAATAATAAAGTTATTATTTATTTCCTTATATCATGATAAATGTTTATTATTCATGCTAGAATTGTATTAACCGGAAACATAATACATGTGTGAATACATAAACAAACAAAGTGTCACTAGTATGCCTCTACTTGACAACTAGCTTGTTGATCAAAGATGGTTATGTTTCCTAGCCATAGACATGAGTTGTCATTTGATTAATGGGATCACATCATTAGGAGAATGATGTGATTGACATGACCCATCCCGTTAGCTCAGCACCCGATCGTTTAGTGTGTTGCTATTGCTTTCTTCATGACTTATACATGTTCCTATGACTATGAGATTATGCAACTCCCGTTTGCCGAGGAACACTTTGTGTGCTACCAAACGTCACAACGTAACTGGGTGATTATAAAGAGCTCTACAGGTGTCTCCAAAGGTACATGTTGGGTTGGCGTATTTCGAGATTAGGATTTGTCACACCGATTGTCAAAGAGGTATCTCTGGGCCCTCTCGGTAATGCACATCACTTAAGCCTTGCAAGCATTGCAACTAATGAGTTAGTTGCGGGATGATGTATTATGGAACGAGTAAAGAGACTTGCCGGTAACAAGATTGAACTAGGTATTGAGATACCGACGATCGAATCTCGGGCAAGTAACATGCCGATGACAAAGGGAACAACGTATGTTGTTATGCGGTTTGACCGATAAAGATCTTCGTAGAATATGTAGGAGCCAATATGAGCATCCAGGTTCCGCTATTGGTTATTGACCGGAGACGTGTCTCGGTCATGTCTACATAGTTCTCGAACTCGTAGGGTCCGCACGCTTAACGTTTCGATGACAATTATATTATGAGTTTATATGTTTTGATGTACCGAATGTTGTTCGGAGTCCCGGATGTGATCATGGACATGACGAGGAGTCTCGAAATGGCCGAGACATGAAGATTGATATATTGGAAGACTATGTTTGGATATTGGAAGTGTTCCGAGTGAAATAGGGATTTTACCGGAGTACCGGGAGGTTACCGGAACCCCCCGGGAACTTAATGGGCCTTAGTGGGCCTAGGTGGAAGAGAGGAGAGGAGGCAAGGGCTGGCCGCGCGCCCCTCCCCCTAGTCCGAATAGGACAAGGAGAGGGGGGCGGCACCCCCTTCCTTCCTTCTCCTCCACTCCTTCCCCCTCCCAAGTCCTAATCCAACTAGGAAAAGGGGGGAGTCCTACTCCCGGTGGGAGTAGGACTCCTCCGGCGTGCCTCCTCCTATGGCCGGCCGCACCCCCCCTTTGCTCCTTTATATACGGGGGCAAGGGGGCACCCCATAGACACAACAATTGATCAAGTCGATCTTTTAGCCATGTGCGGTGCCCCCCTCCACCGTAGTCCACCTCGATAATACTGTAGCGGTGCTTAGGTGAAGCCCTACGTCGGTAGAACATCAACATCATCACCACGCCGTCGTGCTGACGAAACTCTCCCTCAACACTCGGCTGGATCGGAGTTCGAGGGACGTCATCGGGCTGAACGTGTGCTGAACTCGGAGGTGTCGTGCGTTCGGTACTTGATAGGTCGGATCGTGAAGACGTACGACTACATCGACCGCGTTGTGCTAACGCTTCCGCTTTCGGTCTATGAGGGTACGTGGACAACACTCTCCCCTCTCGTTGCTATGCATCACCATCATCTTGCATGTGCGTAGGATTTTTTTTTGAAATTACTACGTTCCCCAATAGTGGCATCCGAGCCTGATTTTATGCGTAGATGTCATATGCACGAGTAGAACACAAGTGAGGTGTGGGCGATATAAGTCATACTGCTTACCAGCATGTCATACTTTGGTTCGGCGGTATTGTTGGATGAAGCGGCCCGGACCGACATTACGCGTACGCTTACGCGAGACTGGTTCTACCGACGTGCTTTGCACACAGGTGGCTGGCGGGTGTCAGTTTCTCCAACCTTAGTTGAACCAAATGTGGCTACGCCCGGTCCTTGCGAAGGTTAAAACAACACCAACTTGACAAACTATCGTTGTGGTTTTTGATGCGTAGGTAAGAACGGTTCTTGCTAAGCCTGTAGCAGCCACGTAATACTTGCAACAACAAAGTAGAAGACGTCTAACTTGTTTTTGCAAGGCATGTTGTGATGTGATATGGTCAAGACGTGATGCTAAATTTTATTGTATGAGATGATCATGTTTTGTAACCGAGTTATCGGCAACTGGCAGGAGCCATATGGTTGTCGCTTTATTGTATACAATGCAATCGCCCTGTAATGCTTTACTTTATCACTAAGCGGTAGCGATGGTCGTAGAAGCATAAGATTGGTGAGACGACAACGATGCTACGATGGAGATCAAGGTGTCGCGCCAGTGACGATGGTGATCATGGAGATGCTTCGGAGATGGAGATCACAAGCACAAGATGATGATGGCCATATCATATCACTTATATTGATTGGATGTGATGTTTATCTTTTATGCATCTTATCTTGCTTTGATTGATGGTAGCATTATAAGATGATCCCTCACTAAATTATCAAAGTATAAGTGTTCTCCCTGAGTATGCACCGTTGCGAAAGTTCTTCGTGCTGAGACACCACGTGATGATCGGGTGCGATAGGCTCTACGTTCAAATAGAACGGGTTCAAAATAGTTGCACACATGGAATACTCAGGTTAAACTTGACGAGCCTAGCATATAATAGATATGGCCTCGGAACAAGGAGACCTAAAGGTCGAGCGTGAAACATATAGTAGATATGATCAACATAGTGATGTTCACCATTGAAACTACTCCATCTCACGTGATGATCGGACATGGTTTAGTTGATTTGGATCACATGATCACTTAGCGGATTAGAGGGATATCTATCTAAGTGGGAGTTCTTAAGTAATATTATTAATTGTACTTAAATTTATCATGAACTTAGTACCTGATAGTATCTTGCTTGTCTATGTTGATTGTAGATAGATGGCCCGTGCTGTTGTTCCGTTGAATTTTAATGCGTTCCTTGAGAAAGCAAAGTTGAAAGATGATGGTAGCAATTACACGGACTGGGTCCATAACTTGAGGATTATCCTCATTGCTGCACAGAAGAATTACGTCCTAGAAGCACCGCTGGGTGCCAGGCCTGCTGCAGGAGCAACACCAGATGTTATGAACATCTGGCAGAGCAAAGCTGATGACTACTCAATAGTTCAGTGTGCCATGCTTTACGGCTTAGAACCGGGTCTTCAACGATGTTTTGAACGTCATGGAGCATATGAGATGTTCCAGGAGTTGAAGTTAATATTTCAAGCAAATGCCCGGATTGAGAGATATGAAGTCTCCAATAAGTTCTATAGCTGCAAGATGGAGGAGAATAGTTTTGTCAGTGAGCATATACTCAAGATGTCTGGGTATAATAATCACTTGATTCAACTGGGAGTTAATCTTCCAGATGATATCGTCATTGACAGAATTCTCCAATCACTGCAACCAAGCTACAAGAGCTTCGTGATGAACTATAACATGCAAGGGATGGATAAGACAATTCCCGAGCTCTTCGCAATGCTAAAGGCTGCGGAGGTAGAAATCAAGAAGGAGCATCAAGTGTTGATGGTCAACAAGACCACTAGTTTCAAGAAAAATGGCAAAGGGAAGAAGAAGGGGAACTTCAAGAAGAACAGCAAGCAAGTTGCTGCTCAAGAGAAGAAACCTAAGTCTAGACCTAAGCCTGAAACTGAGTGCTTCTACTGCAAGCAAACTGGTCACTGGAAGCGGAACTGCGCCAAGTATTTGGCGGATAAGAAGGATGGCAAGGTGAACAAAGGTATATGTGATATACATGTTATTGATGTGTACCTCACTAATGCTCGCAGTAGCACCTGGGTATTTGATACTGGTTCTGTTGCTAATATTTGCAACTCGAAACAGGGACTATGGATTAAGCGAAGATTGGCTAAGGACGAGGTGACGATGCGCGTGGGAAATGGTTCCAAAGTTGATGTGATCGCGGTCGGCACGCTACCTCTACATCTACCTTCGGGATTAGTATTAGACCTAAATAATTGTTATTTGGTGCCAGCGTTGAGCATGAAAATTATATATGGATCTTGTTTGATGCGAGACGGTTATTCATTTAAATCAGAGAATAATGGTTGTTCTATTTATACGAGTAATATCTTTTATGGTCATGCACCCTTGAAGAGTGGTCTATTCTTATTGAATATCGATAGTAGTGACACACATATTCATAATGTTGAAGCCAAAAGATGCAGGGTTGATAATGATAGTGCAACTTATTTGTGGCACTGCCATTTAGGTCATATCGGTGTAAAGCGCATGAAGAAACTCCATACTGATGGACTTTTTGGAACCACTTGATTATGAATCACTTGGTACTTGCGAACCATGCCTCATGGGCAAGATGACTAAAACGCCGTTCTCCGGTACTATGGAGAGAGCAACTGATTTTTCGGAAATCATACATACAGATGTATGTGGTCCGATGAATATTGAGGCTCATGCCGGATATCGTTATTTTCTCACCTTCACAGATGCTTAAGCAGATATGGGTATATCTACTTAATGAAACATAAGTCTGAAACATTTCAAAAGTTCAAAGAATTTCAGAGTGAAGTTGAAAATCATCGTAACAAGAAAATAAAGTTTCTACGATCTAATCGTGGAGGAGAATATTTGAGTTACGAGTTTGGTGTACATTTGAAGCAATGCGGAATAGTTTCGCAACTCACGCCACCCGGAACACCACAACGTAATGGTGTGTCCGAACGTCGTAATCATAATTTACTAGATATGGTGCGATCTATGATGTCTCTTACTGATTTACCGCTATCATTTTGGGGTTATGCTTTAGAGTCGGCCGCATTCACATTAAATAGGGCACCATCGAAATCCGTTGAGACGACGCCTTATGAACTATGGTTTGGCAAGAAACCAAAGTTGTCGTTTCTGAAAGTTTGGGGCTGCGATGCTTATGTGAAAAAGCTTCAACCTGATAAGCTTGAACCCAAATCGGAGAAATGTGTCTTCATAGGATACCCAAAGGAGACTGTTGGGTACACCTTCTATCACAGATCCGAAGGCAAGACTTTTGTTGCTAAATTCGGAAACTTTCTAGAGAATGAGTTTCTCTCGAAAGAAGTGAGTGGGAGGAAAGTAGAACTTGATGAGGTAACTGTACCTGCTCCCTTATTAGAAAGTAGTTCACCACAGAAACCAGTTTCTGTGACACCTACACCAATCAGTGAGGAAGTTAATGATGATGATCATGCAACTTCAGATCAAGTTACTACTAAGCCTCGTAGATCAACCAGAATAAGATCCACGCCAGAGTGGTACGGTAATCCTATTCTGGAAGTCATGCTACTAGATCATGATGAACCTATGAACTATGAAGAAGCGATGGTGAGCCCAGATTCCGCAAAATGGCTTGAGGCCATGAAATCTGAGATGGGATCCATGTATGAGAACAAAGTATGGACTTTGGTTGACTTGCCCGATGATCGACAAGCAATTGAGAATAAATGGATCTTCAATAAGAAGACTGACGCTGACGGTAATGTTACTGTCTACAAAGCTCAACTTGTTGCGAAAGGTTTTCGACAAGTTCAAGGGATTGACTACGATGAGACCTTCTCACCCGTAGCGATGCTTAAGTTTGTCTGAATCATGTTAGCAATTGCCGCATTTTATGATTATGAAATTTGGCAAATGGATGTCAAAACTGCATTGCTGAATGGATTTCTGGAAGAAGAGTTGTATATGATGCAACCGGAAGGTTTTGTCGATCCAAAGGGAGCTAACAAAGTGTGCAAGCTCCAGTGATCCATTTATGGACTGGTGCAAGCCTCTCGGAGTTGGAATAAACGCTTTGATAGTGTGATCAAAGCATTTGGTTTCGTACAGACTTTTGGAGAAGCATGTATTTACAAAAAAGTGAGTGGGAGCTCTGTAGCATTTCTAATATTATATGTGGATGACATATTGCTGATTGGAAATGATATAGAATTTCTAGATAGCATAAAGGGATACTCGAATAAGAGTTTCTCAATGAAAGACCTCGGTGAAGCTGCTTATATATTGGGCATTAAGATCTATAGAGATAGATCAAGACCCTTAATTGGACTTTCACAAAGCACATACCTTGACAAAGTTTTGAAGAAGTTTAAAATGGATCAAGCAAAGAAAGGGTTCTTGCCTGTGTTACAAGGTGTGAAGTTGAGTAAGACTCAATGCCCGACCACTGCAGAAGATAGAGAGAAAATGAAAGATGTTCCCTATGCTTCAGCCATAGGCTCTATCATGTATGCAATGCTGTGTACCAGACCTGATGTGTGCCTTGCTATAAGTCTAGCAGGGAGGTACCAAAGTAATCCAGGAGTGGATCACTTGACAGCGGTCAAGAACATCCTGAAATACCTCATCGTAAATGGTTACGTTGATGCAAGCTTTGACAAGGACTAAGGATATGTTTCTCGTTTATGGAGGTGACAAAGAGCTCATCGTAAATGGTTACGTTGATGCAAGCTTTGACACTAATCCGGACGATTCTAAATCGCAAAACGGATATGTCTTTACATTAAACGGCGGTGCTGTCAGTTAGTGCAGTTCTAAACAAAGCGTCGTGGCAGGATCTACGTGTGAAGCAGAGTACATAGCTGCTTTGGAAGCAACAAATGAAGGAGTCTGTATGAAGGAGTTCATATCCGATCTAGGTGTCATACCTAGTGCATCGGGTCCAATGAAAATCTTTTGTGACAATACTGGAGCAATAGCCTTGGCGAAGGAATCCAGATTTCACAAGAGAACCAAGCACATCAAGAGACGCTTCAATTCCATCCGGGATCTAGTCCAGGTGGGAGACATAGAGATTTGCAAGATACATACGGATCTGAATGTTGCAGACCCGTTGACTAAGCCTCTTCCACGAGCAAAACATGATCAGCACCAAGGCTCCATGGGTGTTAGAATCATTACTGTGTAATCTAGATTATTGACTCTAGTGCAAGTGGGAGACTGAAGGAAATATGCCCTAGAGGCAATAATAAAGTTATTATTTATTTCCTTATATCATGATAAATGTTTATTATTCATGCTAGAATTGTATTAACTGGAAACATAATACATGTGTGAATACATAGACAAACAAAGTGTCACTAGTATGCCTCTACTTAACTAGCTTGTTGATCAAAGATGGTTATGTTTCCTAGCCACAGACATGAGTTGTCATTTGATTAACGGAATCACATCATTAGGAGAATGATGTGATTGACATGACCCATTCCGTTAGCTCAGCACCCGATCGTTTAGTATGTTGCTATTGCTTTCTTCGTGACTTATACATGTTCCCATGACTATGTGATTATGCAACTCCCGTTTGCCGGAGGAACACTTTGCGTGCTACCAAACGTCACAACGTAACTGGGTGATTATAAGGGAGCTCCACAGGTGTCTCCAAAGGTACATGTTGGGTTGGCGTATTTCGAGATTAGGATTTGTCACTCCGATTGTCGGAGAGGTATCTCTGGGCCCTCTCGGTAATGCACATCACTTAAGCCTTGCAAGCATTGCAACTAATGAGTTAGTTGCGGGATGATGTATTATGGAACGAGTAAAGAGACTTGTCGGTAACGAGATTGAACTAGGTATTGATTGTGACGCCCGGATAATCATGCTACAGTAATCTCACGTTAATGGTGACACGTCACCTCTGTCACTGTAGTTAATCTATTGTTAATTCGAAACCGTTTCAAATTTAAATCCTAAATAAGTCAAACGACAATTTTTTTCAAAATATTAAACTAAAATGTTCGGGCTGTGCCAAAAATGACATAGGTAATTATAGTGCAGCAAACACATTTTTATAAAATACCTAAATGACCTAAACTAACTAAAACAGAAAAGAAAAAAATAAATAAAAGAAACAAACAAACAAAAAAAACAAGCAAAGGGAGAAAGACCCCCCCCCTGGGCCAACAGACCCAACGGGCCGGCCCAATTCACCCACCAGGCCTAGCCGGCCGGCCACCCCCCTCCCCTTATCCATTACCCCCGAAACCCTAACCACCCCCATCGCCCCACTTCCCCATCCCCACTCCCCTTGCTCCCCCACTCCCCGATCCCCTCTGGATCGGGGCGATGACCGCGGCGCCCCGCTACCTACCCCGCTGCCCCGGTGACGCCAGGCGCTCGCTGGACCTCGCCGGCGCCGCCCCATCGTCTCTTCCCCGCCGGACCCCCTCGAGCTACGACGCCGCCATCACAACGCCGCCTTGCCGGAACACGCCCTCGCCGGACCGCTCCACCGTCGTCCTCGACCTCCTCCTCGTCCCCCGTTGCCACTGACCCTACAACCTCCCGTGAGGAACCCCTCCTTCTCCTCTTTCCCCAAAGCCCGCATGCGCCCTGCAGCCGCGCGCCCACCGCCATGCTCGCCACCCGCATCGAGACCCCGCTGGCCGTCCTCGCCCGCCGCTGCTATCTGCTTGCTCTGCTGCCGCTGGCTGCTGTGCTGCTGCTTGCTCTACCTGCTGCCTCCCCGCAGCTGTGCCAGCCCCGCCTAGCCCCGTCGCGCCGGCTGCGGCCTTGGATGCTCGCCACCGCCTGATCCGGACCCCGCCTCTGCTCGCCCACCGGCCGCTCGCGCCGTCCGGAGCTCGCGCGTGGCCGCCCCCTGCTTCCCCCTCGACGCGCTCGCCTCCCGCCTCGCTCGTCGTCGTCCCTGGCCTCGCCCCATCCACCACGACTCGCCCCCCCACTGGCCGGCGTTCTGGCTGCCGGCGCCCACGCCACGGGCTGCGCCCGGGGCCAGCCCCGTTCGGCCTCGGGCATGGGCACCACGCCCGCAAGCCCACTAGGCTCCCATATGGGCCAATGATAGGAGGGCCCCGCCTCCAAAACGTTTCAAAAAAAGGATTAAAAATAATAATGATAAAAAGAATAAATAATAATTATAATAATAAATTAATTAACTAAAATAATTAACTTAATTAATTCTATTTAAATTAACTAATTATGATTAATTACCCTAATGACTAATTAACCTAATTAACTACTGTTAATTAATAAACAGTCAATGACATATGGGACCCACTGGTCAGGTTGACCAGTCAACCCTGTTGACTGCTGACGTCAGCATGACCTCATGCTGATGTTATAAATCTATCTTCGAATTAAATTAAATAATTAATTAAATTCCAAAAATTAATAAAATCTTTAGAAAATCATATCTTTTAATCCGTAACTCGGATTAAATTATTTTCAACATGAAAGTTGCTCAGAACGACGAGACGAATCTGGATACACTCTCCATTCGTCCGCCACACATCCCTAGCATAGCAAACATGCAACTTTCCCCCTCCGGCTCCTCTGCCCGAAAACGCGCAACACCGGGGATACTTTCTCGGATGTTTTCCCCCTTCACCGGTATCACCTCATACCGCGTTAGAACACATCTAGCTCTGCTTGTTGTCCTATTATGCACTTGCTTGCTATGTATTTACTGTTTCTCCCCCCTCTTCTCTCCGCTAGACACCGAGACCGACGCCGCTGCTACCCAGTACGACTACGGTGTTGACAACCCCTCTCTCTTGCCAGAGCAACCAGGCAAGCCCCCCCTTGATCACCAGATATCACCTACTCTCCTCTATACTGCTTGCATTAGAGTAGTGTAGCATGTTACTGCTTTCCGTTATTCCTATCTTGATGCATAGCCTGTCCTTGCTACTACTGTTGTTACCATTACCTGCTATCCTACTGCTTAGTATAGGATGCTAGTGTTCCATCAGTGGCCCTACACTCTTGTCCGTCTGCCATGCTATACTACTGGGCCGTGATCACTTCGGGAGGTGATCACGGGCATATACTAAATACTTTACACTGTTACATTACCGGTGATACTGTTTGGAGATGGGGGCTGAAGGGGCAGGTGGCTCCATCCAGGTAGTGGTGGGCCTGGGTTCCCGACGACCCCCGACTGTTACTTTGTGGCGGAGCGACAGGGCAGGTTGAGACCACCTAGGAGAGAGGTGGGCCTGGCCCTGGTCGGTGTTCGCGGATACTTAACACGTTTAACGAGATCTTGGTATTTGATCTGAGTCTGGCTACTGGCCTATACGCACTAACCATCTACGCGGGGACAGTTATGGGCACTCGACGTCGTGGTATCAGCCGAAGCCTTCGTGACATCAGCGACTGAGCGGCGCGCGCCGGGTTGGACCGCGTAACGCAACTTCCTTGTAATGGTGGTTGCTAGGTCTGCTCTCCGGCCGCGTACGCAACGTGCAGGTGTGCAATGGGCGATGGGCCCAGACCCCTGCGCCATAGGATTTAGACCGGCGTGCTGACCTCTCTGTTGTGCCTAGGTGGGGCTGCGACGTGTTGATCTTTCGCGGCCGGGCATGACCCCGAACAGTGTGTCCGGCCAAATGGGATCAAGCGTGTTGGGTTATGTGGTGCACCCCTGCAGGGAAGTTAATCTATTCGAATAGCCGTGATCTTCGGTAACAGGACGACTTGGAGTTGTACCTTGACCTTATGACAACTAGAACCGGATACTTAATAAAACACACCCTTCCAAGTGCCAGATACAACCGGTGATCGCTCTCTCACAGGGCGACGAGGGGAGGATCATCGGTTAGGTTTATGCTATACGATGCTACTTGGAGGACTTCCGTCTACTCTCTTCTACATGCTGCAAGATGGAGGTTACCAGAAGCATAGTCTTTGAAAGGACTAGCTATCCCCTCTTATTCCGGCTTTCTGCAGTTCAGTCCACATATAATAGCCTTATTCCAGTTGATACCAATGCATACATATGTAGTGTAGCTCCTTGCTTGCGAGTACTTTGGATGAGTACTCATGGTTGCTTTCTCCCTCTTTTCCCCCTATCCCTTCTACCTGGTTGTCGCAACCAGATGTTGGAGCCCAGGAGCCAGACGCCACCTTCGACGACGACTCCTACTACACCGGAGGTGCCTACTACTACGTGCTGCCCGCTGACGACGACCAAGAGTAGTTTAGGAGGATCCCAGGCAGGAGGCCTGCGCCTCTTTCGATCTGTATCCCAGTTTGTGCTAGCCTTCTTAAGGCAAACTTGTTTAACTTATGTCTGTACTCAGATATTGTTGCTTCTGCTGACTCATCTATGATCGAGCTCTTGTATTCGAGCCCTCGAGGCCCCTGGCTTGTAATATCATGCTTGTATGACTTATTTTATTTGTAGAGTTGTGTTGTGATATCTTCCTGTGAGTCCCTGATCTTGATCGTACACGTTTGCGTGTATGATTAGTGTACGATTGAATCGGGGGCGTCACAAGTTGGTATCAGAGCCGACTGCCTGTAGGAATCCCCCTTCCACACTCCTTGGCCGAAGTCGAGTCTAGTCATTAAAAAAAACTTTTACTAACATGGCTGTGTAGCTTACGGGCTCATGTCGCCATTGGGTGGTATTAGGATCTTTTACTCCTTGTCTATACTCTGGGACTCTGATCTCTCTTCTATTCGGGCTAATTGAATTTTGCTAAATCTAACATTAGGATCTCGTTATCACTTTCACCCGGAGAGCCCCTTATTACTGATGACCGTCTGCTGTATGTGAATACCCTGAAGATACTCTCCGCTGTTAACCCGAGAACTTGTGTTCATCGCGTTTGCAATTCCTCTTCCACCATCAACCCTTATGGATAACTACTTGCAGTTATTATTCTTACAATCATCCCCAGTTGGTCTTGTTATTACAAGATACCCCGAACTACTTGACGTTGTTTTGATAATCCTTTGAGCTTACTGCCTTGCTGTTCTTTGTCACCTGAATACCCCTATGGATAATTCTCGCACTTATCGAGTATCCGCTCACCCCCAGTTGTTCATGTGTTTCACAATGGTCTTCGAAATACTATTTGATCCTCCAAGAATCCTTAGTAGCTTATTGCTCTGCAATACTTGTCTGCTTGCATTATGGATGCTTTTCATATGTCTGGCAATATTCGTTAGTATCCTTAGACACCGTAAATTTTGATCCTATTGATTCAACATGTGTGCGAATGCACACTATTATCAGTTGATCCTTTTAAATTATCTTTCTGGCTCAGACGTCATTTTTGAACATGAGCTTGTTCTCGACCAATCTGTTGCCGTCAATTGTACCCTTAGGTCCATTGAACTTATCCACCCTTGATCAGAGCGTCTGCTTCTGATCCTTCTATTTGGGAATCATAATTTCTTTGATAACTAAGCATCGAATCATTCAGGTGTTCTATAATCTGATGCCTTTGCATCCTTTCTTCAACTGATTGTGTGCCGATGCTCACATCAACTCCGCTATGGACCGTCAGATCCTTTATTGGATTATTATTCGATAGTGTCCTCCTTATTCAATAACCTTGTGAGCCTTTCCTCAGATACATAATGCCTTTGGTAAAAGGTATCCTCTGCTTTCTCAACCATGCTCAGCTTTTAAGCTGGTGGGATTTACTATTGAAGCTTGTGGTATATATTTCCACGATACCTTGATGGGTTGAACCTATGCCTTCCTTAATATGTGTGAACTCGAAAGTTAGGAGTAGTTAGGAGGATCCCAGGCAGGAGGTGCCTACTACTACGTGATGCCCGCTGACGACGACCAGGAGTAGTTAGGAGGATCCCAGGCAGGAGGCCTGCGCCTCTTTCGATCTGTATCCCAGTTTGTGCTAGCCTTCTTAAGGCAAACTTGTTTAACTTATGTCTGTACTCAGATATTGTTGCTTCTGCTGACTCATCTATGATCGAGCTCTTGTATTCGAGCCCTCGAGGCCCCTGGCTTGTAATATCATGCTTGTATGACTTATTTTATTTGTAGAGTTGTGTTGTGATATCTTCCTGTGAGTCCCTGATCTTGATCGTACACGTTTGCGTGTATGATTAGTGTACGATTGAATCGGGGGCGTCACAAGTTGGTATCAGAGCCGACTGCCTGTAGGAATCCCCCTTCCACACTCCTTGGCCGAAGTCGAGTCTAGTCATTAAAAAAAACTTTTACTAACATGGCTGTGTAGCTTACGGGCTCATGTCGCCATTGGGTGGTATTAGGATCTTTTACTCCTTGTCTATACTCTGGGACTCTGATCTCTCTTCTATTCGGGCTAATTGAATTTTTCTAAATCTAACATTAGGATCTCGTTATCACTTTCACCCGGAGAGCCACTTATTACTGATGACCGTCTGCTGTATGTGAAGACCCTGAAGATACTCTCCGCTGTTAACCCGAGAACTTGTGTTCATCGCGTTTGCAATTCCTCTTCCACCATCAACCCTTATGGATAACTACTTGCAGTTATTATTCTTACAATCATCCCCAGTTGGTCTTGTTATTACAAGATACCCCGAACTACTTGACGTTGTTTTGATAATCCTTTGAGCTTACTGCCTTGCTGTTCTTTGTCACCTGAATACCCCTATGGATAATTCTCGCACTTATCGAGTATCCGCTCACCCCCAGTTGTTCATGTGTTCCACAATGGTCTTCGAAATACTATTTGATCCTCCAAGAATCCTTAGTAGCTTATTGCTCTGCAATACTTGTCTGCTTGCATTATGGATGCTTTTCATATGTCTGGCAATATTCGTTAGTATCCTTAGACACCGTAAATTTTGATCCTATTGATTCAACATGTGTGCGAATGCACACTATTATCAGTTGATCCTTTTAAATTATCTTTCTGTCTCAGACGTCATTTTTGAACATGAGCTTGTTCTCGACCAATCTGTTGCCGTCAATTGTACCCTTAGGTCCATTGAACTTATCCACCCTTGATCAGAGCGTCTGCTTCTGATCCTTCTATTTGGGAATCATAATTTCTTTGATAACTAAGCATCGAATCATTCAGGTGTTCTATAATCTGATGCCCTTGCATCCTTTCTTCAACTGATTGTGTGCCGATGCTCACATCAACTCCGCTATGGACCGTCAGATCCTTTATTGGATTATTATTCGATAGTGTCCTCCTTATTCAATAACCTTGTGAGCCTTTCCTCAGATACATAATGCCTTTGGTAAATTGTATCCTCTGCTTTCTCAACCATGTTCAGCTTTTGAGCTGGTGGGATTTACTATTGAAGCTTGTGGTATATATTTCCACGATACCTTGATGGGTTGAACCTATGCCTTCCTTAATATGTGTGAACGTGAAAGTTTTCACGAGTCATACACTTCTGGTATTTTTCCAGATAAAATTTCAACACTACAACTTCTTCTAAAGTGAGAAGTGAATGAAAGGTTATGCATTGGAGAAGTGGGAGTCGACCTTGAACTTTGTGTTCATGCCCATGGACACGATGCAGATCTTATCATTAAAGCTTCTCTTAAATTAATTATTCCTTTGTATAAGTTCATCTTATATCTGGGATCTGGCCTTTTGCAATCGTGGTTCCGACCATGTTCTCCTTTAAATGCCATTTCGCGTGCAAGTTTAAGCGCTTGTCTTCTGTAGAGCAATACCCCAGTCCAATCTCTACTTTGATCTGTCATCGAGTATTACCCCCTCTGGCATCTCGAGATTATCACGGAACTGCATAACTTCTTATGAGTTCTTCTTCAAGTATTATTTGACTTTCGATGCATCATCATTTGACTTGATGTCATCGCCGACCGATTACATCTTCATGAAATCTCTCGACAAATGTGTCGTGGTCATCATCAACATCCTGAGCTCTCCCAAGATATATATATCGAATTCTTGATGAGAAATACCATCCTCGCCCCTCAATGGTTTGTGTTATCACCGACCACTTTATTGCCTCCCATTCAACACAAACTTATTCGTGTTTTGTGTTATACCTTGAGATCCTTACTATCCAGCATTTGTTCTCCATTACCTTGGAGTATTACCATCTTTTATGTCAAGAATGTCGTGAGAATGTCATCACCTCTTAAAAAATTCTTGGTATAGTGATACTTCTCACCATCACCATTCTTTCTTGGTCCCCGTGTTGATTCCAACAAGTGAACGGTGTTGTTTGGATTCTTCCCTTCTAGCAACCCTATTGCTTGGAAGTTAATGGTCGGCCGTTCATTCTTAGACTATTGATTACTGAATCACCATTCTGACATTGGTCATGCAACCCTACCCATATTTCGGGCGCACCTTTCAACCAATGTTTAATTGTGTATGTTTTCCTCGAGCATACATCATTATATCTTTTGTTCTGACAAATGTTATATCCTTGTTCACATACTTGTGGAAATACATCTTTTTGGAAACCTCGATGAATTGTCGCTGAGTTCATCAGCTACCACCTTATCCCTTCATTGGTTTAATGATGAGCTCCTATTTCGGAACTCGCTTCCATAGTAGATTTCCCGAGAATCTTACAATGTCGTCTCGTCAATTCATTTTGCACTTTTCCTTCTCAGGCATCCTGAGTCCGAGGTATCCTAACACCGATCAGATCTGAATCTCGGTCAGATATGATGGTTGGAACATTTTTCCAAGAGTTATAACACTGGTCTTTTATGACCCGGTAAGGTGATGGCATGTCCAGCACACCTGGCCGGATGACCTGCTGTTATAGTTTCCTTATTAGCAAGGTTAACCATTCTTCCCTGAGGAAATTATAAGACTTATTCTATAAGTTGATCCTGATGGATCCCTTATGTATCCATAGCCCGATCTTTACCTGTTGACCATGTCAATGCTATCTCGAAGCATGTCGGTGGTACTCCGATCATCAATAAGAACATTTGAAGCACAACGTTGAATTTTCTTTATCAATTATCCAAACACCGTTGTATGGGTAATGTCATGAAGTTTCTCTCCCCTTTCCTAAAGGGTCTTCTACATTATATCCTGTTGTGGATATCATGCTCTGTTTGTCCTTAGCGAAGGATATACCCCTGAATAATGTGTTTAAACACATTTTCCTTTCCATTTCTCTATTTAATCTGATGATCACATTTTCCTTTCCATTGATTTGTTTAATCTTCCTCGTGATCCATATGATTTAAGTAGTAATATTCTTCTGCTTAAGTAAACACCTTGGTGTACAACCGTGTCAGTAAGACCCTGTTTCTATTGTTGATGACATTCCGGTAACCACCGATGGATGAGAACTTTGCCTATTGGTCCGCCTCGTTGAACGAGCAGGAAAAATGGTTCTCTTCGTCCCTCGCCCTTGGTACCGATGTTGTTGTCGACATAACCGACAGACTAACCTCTGACATGCCTTGCCTACATGACCATGCAAGATGTCAACGCCCTTCCTACTTTTAACCCACATGGTGGGCCCATAACCCACAGTTCCACAGGATTGAAACCTGACTCTCCTATACACCCTGTTGTCGAAGTTATTCCTCGCGCTTGGCTTCGTATTTAATTCATGGGCCACCTTCCTAGTGCTCTATTCTGGTATCAGACGCAATACTTACTCTCGCTGCTCTGAAATCCTTTCTCACTCTGGTTCAGACTTCGAGCAACTATCTATCCACTTGGAACCTCTTATTGTACCTTCGTACCTTACTCTTGATGTATTCGATATGTTCAACTCGAGAGATAATCTTATGCTCCTTCATGGGTTAACCCGCAGATTGTTTCCCTCATAAGCATTCTGTCGTAGCCGAGCTGCCCCTTACCTATTCGTAAGTACGTTGGAGTTCCCGAGAAAAGGACGACATCACCATGATGACCTGAAGCAGAGAAATGAAGACGTCAATGTAATGGATCGACCTCTTCAAGAAGAGCAACCAAGACTGAGAAGATTCGTTAGGATTTCGTAACCAGAACTTTCCCCCTTAGTCCCCCTCTTAAATCTCGGGACGAGATTTCTTGTAGTGGAGTAGAATTGTGACGCCCGGATAATCATGCTACAGTAATCTCACGTTAATGGTGACACGTCACCTCTGTCACTGTAGTTAATCTAATGTTAATTCGAAACCGTTTCAAATTTAAATCCTAAATAAGTCAAACGACAGATTTTTTCAAAATATTAAACTAAAATGTTCGGGCTGTGCCAAAAATGACATAGGTAATTATAGTGCATCAAACACATTTTTATAAAATACCTAAATGACCTAAACTAACTAAAACAGAAAAGAAAAAAATAAATAAAAAGAAAGAAACAAACAAAAAAACAAGCAAAGGGAGAAAGACCCCCCTGGGCCAACAGACCCAACGGGCCGGCCCAATTCACCCACCAGGCCTAGCCGGCCGGCCACCCCCCTCCCCTTATCCATTACCGCCGAAACCCTAACCACCCCCATCCCCCCCCCCCCCCCCCCCCACTCCCCTCGCTCCCCCACTCCTCGATCCCCTCTGGATCGGGGCGACGACCGCGGTGCCCGGCGCCCCGCTACCTACCCCGCCGCCCCGGCGACGCCAGGCGCTCGCTGGACCTCGCCGGCGCCGCCCCATCGTCTCTTCCCCGCCGGACCCCCTCGAGCTACGACGCCGCCATCACGACGCCGCCATCACGACGCCGCCTTGCCGAAACACGCCCTCGCTGGACCGCTCTACCGTCGTCCTCGACCTCCTCCTCCTCCCCCGTTGCCACTAACCCTACAACCTCCTGTGAGGAACCCCTCCTTCTCCTCTTCCCCCAAAGCCCGCACGCGCCCTGCAGCCGCGCGCCTCGCCGTCTGCATCTTGCTTCACCTGCGACCGCGCGCCCACCGCCATGCTCGCCACCCGCATCGCGACCCCGCTGGCCGTCCTCGCCCGCCGCCGCTATCTGCTTGCTCTGCTGCCGCTGGCTGCTGTGCTGCTGCTTGCTCTACCTGCTGCCTCCCCGCAGCTGTGCCAGCCCCACCTAGCCCCGCCGCGCCGGCTGCGGCCTTGGACGCTCGCCACCGCCTGATCCGGACCCCGCCTCTGCTCGCCCACCGGCCGCTCGCGCCGTCCGGAGCTCGCGCGTGGCCGCCCCCTGCTTCCCCCTCGACGCGCTCGCCTCCCGCCTCGCTCGTCGTCGTCCCTGGCCTCGCCCCATCCACCACGACTCGCCCCCCCCCCCCCTGGCCGGCGTTCTGGCTGCCGGTGCCCACGCCACGGGCTGCGCCCGGGGCCAGCCCCGTTCGGCCTCGGGCATGGGCACCACGCCCGCAAGCCCACTAGGCTCCCATATGGGCCAATGATAGGAGGGCCCCGCCTCCAAAACGTTTCAAAAAAAGGATTAAAAATAATAATGATAAAAAGAATAAATAATAATTATAATAATAAATTAATTAACTAAAATTAATTAACTTAATTAATTCTGTTTAAATTAACTAATTATGATTAATTACCCTAATGACTAATTAACCTAATTAACTACTGTTAATTAATAAACAGTCAATGACATGTGGGACCCACTGGTCAGGTTGACCAGTCAACCCTGTTGACTGCTGACGTTAGCATGACCTCATGCTGATGTTATAAATCTATCTTCGAATTAAATTAAATAATTAATTAAATTCCAAAAATTAATAAAACTCTTTAGAAAATCATATCTTTTAATCCGTAACTCGGATTAAATTATTTTCAACATGAAAGTTGCTCAGAACGAC
Source organism: Triticum urartu (assembly GCF_003073215.2). Taxonomy (NCBI): domain Eukaryota; kingdom Viridiplantae; phylum Streptophyta; class Magnoliopsida; order Poales; family Poaceae; genus Triticum; species Triticum urartu. Next base: position 564,463,405 of record NC_053026.1, on the reverse strand, counting down.
GAGACGAATCTCGGGTTCCCCTCTTCGTTCGTCCGCCACACATCCCTAGCATAGCAAACATGCAACTTTCCCCCTTCGGCTCCTCTGCCCGAAAACGCGCAACACCGGGGATACTTTCTCGGATGTTTTCCCCCTTCACCGGTATCACCTCATACCGCGTTAGAACACATCTAGCTCTGCTGTTGTCCTATTATGCACTTGCTTGCTATGTATTTCCTGTTTCTCCCCCCTCTTCTCTCCGCTAGACACAGAGACCGACGCCGCTGCTACCCAGTACGACTACGGTGTTGACAACCCCTCTCTCTTGCCAGAGCAACCAGGCAAGCCCCCCTTGATCACCAGATATCACCTACTCTCCTATACTGCTTGCATTAGAGTAGTGTAGCATGTTACTGCTTTCCGTTATTCCTATCTTGATGCATAGCCTGTCCTTGCTACTACTGTTGTTACCATTACCTGCTATCCCTACTGCTTAGTATAGGATGCTAGTGTTCCATCAGTGGCCCTACACTCTTGTCCGTCTGCCATGCTATACTACTGGGCCGTGATCACTTTGGGAGGTGATCACGGGCATATACTAAATACTTTACACTGTTACATTACGGTGATACTGTTTGGAGATGGGGGCTGAAGGGGCAGGTGGTTCCACCCAGGTAGTGGTGGGCTGGGTTCCCGACGGCCCCCCACTGTTACTTTGTGGCGGAGCGACAGGGCAGGTTGAGACCACCTAGGAGAGAGGTGGGCCTGGCCTGGTCGGTGTTCGCGGATACTTAACATGCTTAACGAGATCTTGGTATTTGATCTGAGTCTGGCTACTGGCCTATACGCACTAACCATCTACGCGGGGACAGTTATGGGCACTCGACGTCGTGGTATCAGCCGAAGCCTTCGTGACATCAGCGACTGAGCGGCGCGCGCCGGGTTGGACCGCGTAACGCAACTTCCTTTGTAATGGTGGTTGCTAGGTCTGCTCTTCCGGCCGCGTACGCAACGTGCAGGTGTGCAATGGCGATGGGCCCAGACCCCTGCGCCATAGGATTTAGACCGGCGTGCTGCCTCTCTGTTGTGCCTAGGTGGGGCTGCGACGTGTTGATCTTCCGAGGCCGGGCATGACCCAGAAAAGTGTGTCCGGCCAAATGGGATCGAGCGTGTTGGGTTATGTGGTGCACCCCTGCAGGGAAGTTAATCTATTCGAATAGCCGTGATCTTCGGTAACATGACGACTTGGAGTTGTACCTTGACCTTATGACAACTAGAACCAGATACTTAATAAAACACACCCTTCCAAGTGCCAGATACAACCGGTGATCGCTCTCTCACAGGGCGACGAGGGGAGGATCATCGGTTAGGTTTATGCTATACGATGCTACTTGGAGGACTTCCGTCTACTCTCTTCTACATGCTGCAAGATGGAGGTTACCAGAAGCGTAGTCTTCGAAAGGACTAGCTATCCCCCTCTTATTCCGGCTTTCTGCAGTTCAGTCCACATATAATAGCCTTATTCCAGTTGATACCAATGCATACATATGTAGTGTAGCTCCTTGCTTGCGAGTACTTTGGATGAGTACTCACGGTTGCTTTCTCCCTCTTTTCCCCCTATCCCTTCTACCTGGTTGTCGCAACCAGATGTTGGAGCCCAGGAGCCAGACGCCACCTTCGACGACGACTCCTACTACACCGGAGGTGCCTACTACTACGTGCTGCCCGTTGACGACGACCAGGAGTAGTTTAGGAGGATCCCAGGTAGGAGGCCTGCGCCTCTTTCGATCTGTATCCCAGTTTGTGCTAGCCTTCTTAAGGCAAACTTGTTTAACTTATGTCTGTACTCAGATATCGTTGCTTCTGCTGACTCATCTATGATCGAGCTCTTGTATTCGAGCCCTCGAGGCCCTGGCTTGTAATATGATGCTTGTATGACTTATTTTATTTGTAGAGTTGTGTTGTGATATCTTCCCGTGAGTCCCTGATCTTGATCATACACGTTTGCGTGTATGATTAGTGTACGATTTAATCGGGGGCGTCACATTGAGATACCGATGATCGAATCTCGGGCAAGTAACATACCGATGACAAAGGGAACAACGTATGTTGTTATGCGGTTTGATCGATAAAGATCTTCGTAGAATATGTAGGAGCCAATATGAGCATCCAGGTTCCGCTATTGGTTATTGACCGGAGACGTGTCTCGGTCATGTCTACATAGTTCTCGAACCCGTAGGGTCCGCACGCTTAACATTTCGATGACAGTTATATTATGAGTTTATATGTTTTGATGTACCGAATGTTGTTCAGAGTCCCGGATGTGATCACGGACATGACGAGGAGTCTCGAAATGGTCGAGACATGAAGATTGATATATTGGAAGCCTATGTTTGGATATCGTAAGTGTTCCGGGTGAAATCGGGATTTTACCGGAGTACCGGGAGGTTACCGGAACCCCCCGGGAACTTAATGGGCCTTAGTGGGCCTAGGTGGAAGAGAGGAAAGGAGGCAAGGGCTGGCCGCGCGCCCCTCCCCCTAGTCCGAATAGGACAAGGAGAGGGGGGCGACGCCACCCTTCCTTCCTTCTCCTCCACTCCTTCCCCCTCCCAAGTCCTAATCCAACTAGGAAAAGGGGGGGAGTCCTACTCCCGGTGGGAGTAGGACTCCTCCGGCGCGCCTCCTCCTATGGCCGGCCGCACCCCCCTTTGCTCCTTTATATACGGGGGCAAGGGGGCACCCCATAGACACAACCTCAAGTTGATCTTTTGGCCGTGTGCGGTGCCCCCTCCACCATAGTCCACCTCGATAATACTGTAGCGGTGCTTAGGCAAACCCCTGCGTCGGTAGAACATCAACATCGTCACCACGCCATCATGCTGACGAAACTCTCCCTCAACACTCGGTTGGATCGGAGTTCGAGGGACGTCATCGGGCTGAACGTGTGCTGAACTCGGAGGTGCCGTGCGTTCGGTACTTGATCGGTCGGATCGTGAAGACGTACGACTACATCAACCGCGTTGTGCTAACGCTTCCGCTTTCGGTCTACGAGGGTCCGTGGACAACACTCTCCCCTTTCGTTGCTATGCATCACCATGATCTTGCATGTGCGTAGGAATTTTTTTTGAAATTACTACGTTCCCCAACATCTAAGGCCTCCTCATCGAATTCAGGTGGCAGCTTTCGCTTCGGGTAGCTCTTTGTGTGGCGACTACCACCGTACTTTGCTGCAGTGTTGAGTACTTCACTCCATCTAATTCTGAGTGTGTCTTGTGCAGCCCTGAGCCTTTGCTTTTGCTTTTTCAGACTCCTCCCAGTGGCAACAAGCCTTTGATGGGTATTCTGTTGCTCCGGGTGCCTGTTCGGTGTGATGTCATCCGGACTGTTATCTTCGCCGGAGTCGGGTTGTTCGGTTTGATTCTCCATGTTGCCGTGGTCGGACGATGGTTCAATGTCGTGTTTGTCGTCCGCTGGCTCACCCTGCTCTATCACTGGGTCTATATGATCGCTGTTTCTGCCGAGGCGGGATTTAGAGCAGCGCTTACGCCGCCGCTTTGACTGCTTCTCGAGGGAACGATCCTTTGCTGCGTCCTTCCGTTCCTCGTCGTCATTTTCTGTGGGTGTGTCCACCATGTATACATCATATGATGAAGTGGGCGTCCAGTGCCCTGTGGGCAGTGGTTCCTGTTCGTCTCCTGCATCGTCGTCCATACCGTCGATGTCTTCGGAGTCGAAGTCGAGCATGTCGGTCGAATCATCGACAGTGGCTACTAAGTGGGTGGTGGGTGGGCGGCGAATTTCTTCGTCATCTGCATCCCAATCCTGCCGGACATAGTTCGACCAGGACTCTCCTGACAAGGAGAGAGACCTTAATGAGTTCAGTATGTCGCCGAAGGGCAAGTGCTGAAAGATATCCGCGGAGGTGAACTCCATGATCGGCGCCCAGTTGGATCCGATAGGCACGGGCGCAGGCGGTTCGGACTCCGTGGCCCGGGAAGAATCCGGCAGTTTGGCGTCACGGCTCTCGTGAAGGGTAAGGTCGATACTCGCCTCGATCGCCGCTGAGAATGCGGCCTCCGTGGAGGGGTCTATCCACCCGTCCATGGATGGCGCAACTGGCTCCGAATTGAGGGTTGGAGCGATCGCCGGTGCGATCTCCCGAACACTGTCCGACGGTAGAGTTAAATCATGTTCATCGTGACCGTGCGGCGCACTCGGCAAGGGCTCGAATCCGTCGAAGATCAAGTCTCCGTGGATGTCGGCCGTGTAGTCCAAGTTTCCAAATCTGACCTGATGGCCAGGGACGTAGCTCTCGATCTGCTCCAGATGGCCAAGCGAGTTGGCCCGCAGTGTGAAGCCGCCGAATACAAAGATCTGTCCGGGGAGAAAAGTCTCACCCTGGACCGCATCGCTATCGAGGATTGAAGGAGCCATCCAGCCTAACAATGACGACACAGGGAACTCTCAATGAAAGCACCAATTAATGTTGGTGTCAAAACCGGCGGATCTCGGGTAGGGGGTCCCGAACTGTGCGTCTAGGCGAATGGTAACAGGAGGCAGGGGACACAATGTTTACCCAGGTTCGGGCCCTCTTGATGGAGGTAATACCCTACGTCCTGCTTGATTGTTCTTGATAATATGAGTAGTACAAGAGTTGATCTACCACGAGATCAGAGAGGATAAACCCTAGAAGCTAGCTTATGGTATGATTGTTGTTGTCCTACGGACTAAAACCCTCCTGTTTATAAAGACACCGGAGGGGGCTAGGGTTACACAGAGTCGGTTACAAGGAAGGAGATCTACATATCCGTATTGCCAAGCTTGCCTTCCACGCCAAGGAGAATCCCATCCGGACACGGGACGAAGTCTTCAATCTTGTATCTTCATAGTCCAACAGTCCGGCCAAAGGATATAATCCGGCTATCCGGATACCCCCTAATCCAGGACTCCCTCAACTATCATGAGCATAGTTTTAAATAGCGCGCTATGGCTCTTAGCGGCGGCCCTATTTTAATTGCTATAGTGCGCTATTTAAAATGTTGGTTCATGCGTTTGGACCAAAGTCCCTTAGCGCAGGACCTCTTCTAAACACTATCGCGTGCTATAGCGAAGCTTTTAAAATAATGATCATGAGAAGTCAACAACCAAATTTGCTTCAGACTGATACCAGCAATAATGAACCTGGCATAGCAAGTAGTAAGAAAAGTTAAATGTAGAGAGTTGTCACTGGCAGCAAAGTCCTCTTGGATCAAGTAAAAAGAAAAAGGGTATACAAGGTTTGTTCATTGCCTAAGGTGTTGCATGCTGGATCGTGTCAAACACGATGATATTGTGGCGTGTGCAGCCTCGGATGTTACAGTTTCAATTATTTCACACTCCTTAGCTATTGGGGTTACTACTCCTAAAAAAAGCTGCTGGGGTTACTAGACCATTGCGTTAATAGTTTAGCACATGAGAAAATATATTTTGTAAGTATGAGAAATCCCATTGAATTAAGCATGATTACGATAGAGCACTCAATAAATTATATATGTTTTGTAACTATTCAATTGTCAATGCATTTTACGTGATTTCTGCAGTATATATAGTTTTATTGTAAATATGCCATTGATTTATTTATTTATTGCGAATGTAAATGTGTCATTGATGACAGGCCATTTTATCCAGTCCTATATACATATCTATTCTCACCTTATTACACACCTTTTTGAGTGTGTATGATCTACCACATCCCATGTATTTTATAGAAACTATAATGGTATGCACTAAAAATTCTCCGTAACAACGCACGGGTCTCATTCAAATAGTTGACCATTACCTATATTTCCTTTAACATGTGAACATACCAACTCAATATGCAACCATGCATTGGAAAACATCCATTTCAACAAGCATTCATGCATGGGACAATACATCTGTCGTTTTATTAAACATATATTCAATAATGATTGTACAATTGTACAATAATCAAATGATTATGCATATCTATTTTTATTTAACTATAGTTAAATCTATATAAATATGCATGTTTCATACAACCAAATATCACTAAAATATCTTGCAACCAATTCCCGCAGCAACGCGCGGGGTATTGTCTAGTTACAAGAAAGCTTTGACCTAGTCTTCTAGCCTACTATATTCTTTCTTCTTGGTTCTGTAAACGAACCATTTGATTTCATCCTTGAGATTTCTCATGCAAGCATACAAACTCGGGCTAATCTGTGTGAAGATGAAATCATTCCTTGTGTTCCATATAGCCCAAGTCACCAGAATGATGATTTCCAAGGCGAAAGGCAGGTTGATTTGTATTTCCAGCTGATCAATCTCTTCCTGAAGACCTAGGTCGGTGGGAGTTCAAGAGGGATAGATGTAGTTCCAGGAAATTTTTGCAAATGGGCAGTGGAAGAAAAGGTGGTCTCTTGTTTCAAGAGTTTGCATGCTGTAAAAGACACATGTGTAATCCTGTATAAAGAAATTTTTGCGTAGTAAGAGGGCTCCTGTATTTAACCTGTCATGTGCTAGAAGCCAAAAGAAGATATTATGTTTTAACTGACAGCATGTCTTCCATAGCCATTTGACCACTGGTAGTAGTGGTGTTGTAGGCATTAATAACCTACAAACCTTATAAGTGGCAGCACCCGCAAGATATGCCAATAATTGTCCTCTAGATTAGGTTGCACATCCTGGATAAGATTCTCCAAGTCTTGAAACTGAGCATATGCCTCCACAGACAATGGTAAGTGGAACAAAGCAGTCAGATCCTCTGTTTGAAATAGTTCGGCAATGGAAATGTTCTCCTTGAGTGCAAAGGAGTGCAGGTGTGGCCATCTTTCAGCTTTAGTATCACAATCCCATGTGTCATACCAGAAGTTTAATGTTTGTCCATTATTCGAGATGACAGATGCCTGCTCCTTATAAATAGGAAAGAGCTTCATGCAGTCCCTCCACTAGAAGGAACAGTGGAGAATGGGACTTGAGGTGAACCCATGGAATGCCTAGCTGATTAATAAATTTATGCACCATTTTAAGGAGAAGACTGGTGTTCCGAGTTGATAAATTGGCATTGCTTTACAGACAATTGCATTGTTCAGATGCTAAAAACTGTATGTCTGTGTCCAGAGGAATTCTACTTTAGATTTTTGAACTACGTGTAAATTTTCAATGTCGTTTAGTTAGTTGAGAATTTGAACTGTGATTTTTGTATGTGCTTGTACAAATCAAGTATAGTTTGGAGAAAAATGCTCACTTTTTGGTCAGGTTGATATCAATAATTTTTTAGTATCCCTCTTGTTAGGGGTGTTAATAATTTTTTAGTTAGTTGAGGATAGGGGATTCCATATAGCTCAACCAACACATGAACTTTCTAGTTTTAGCATGGCCAAAAGGTTACAACACGTTGAAAGTCATGAAGAACGCAATTTGTGCAAGTTGTGGCAGGAAAAACGGTATTCTTCATCCATTAGGAAGACACATACAGTTTCAACATTTCGAGATCAAAAGATAAGCGGACCAATGCTATGCCTATGGTTCTATAAAATGTTCTTGTACAAGAAGACATGATTTTGACTTTGCTGAAAGAGTGACCATTTGGTAAAAAGAAAAAGGAAGAGTATACTCTTTCACTGGTATGTGCGATAGGTTAATACATAACCCACATCATATATCTTGTGGTGAACCTGAAAGGCTGATGACACTGGTGTTCTCCAACTAAATTCGTTTCATGCAAATTATAGGCAGGGAATTTCATTCCATCATTTGACTGCACTTACTAACGCAAACAATCGATACAAGCTTCTCTCAAGAAACTTTCTGATGAAGATTCAGTAGCAGAAAGATCTTAATGGGATAAAAGATTCTCTCTTGGGGAGTTCAATAATAGGTTTGCGAAATAGATCTAGTATGCATAGTTTTTTAGAAAAGGCATATGCACAACACCTTTGTTATCATCTGCCGAGATATAAATATCTCTGTCTTTCCCAAGAGTTGAGTCGTTGCGATAATGATCGGTGAGAGTTCATTGCGGAATGACCAAAAAATGTTCCCTTCTGGAGTGGAACATTTTAGTTTATCCTTTATTTGCCTTTGAAAGAAGTGGTAATAAGTATAACTAGATGAAGATTCAGTGACTTGAAAAAAAACTGATGTTTTAGAAAGAAAAAAGACATTTGTGCTATACCAGAGTAGTTGAATTATTGACGCTAACAATTCAAGTCTTCAACCAAACATGCACGTAATAAATGTCATACCTGCCTGTGCTATCTCTTAGATATTAATAGAGTTGAACCTCTTACATACACACTTCTTTATTGCTTGACCATGTCCTACTTATATAAGTAGTTTGTTGCTACCTCATTCTCAAGAATTGTAATTGTATGCGCCAACACTACTAACCGAACAGATTGAAAAGGAAATGGTAAAGAGTGTTAGGAATGATAAGCAACAGGAACGCTGACAATGTTACATTCAATGAATGCGATTTGCATAACGTGGTATGCATATCTTCTCCATAGCTCGTTGTTCAGGTCATTCCGTCATTGCTACCCAAATATCATAAAATTCATACATTTGGTTCCTTTCCGGTAGGTGCGATGCACCCCCACGTGGACACTTTGGAGCTGGCCTAGAGCGTCATGTCATGCTATACTTCCGCTTACCTATGGCGCCCCTCTTTCCGCGTGATCCTCAACGCTTAACTTCCATGTCTAATAGTAGCTCGTACTGCTGCATCAACTCTAGCATTAAAATAATCAACACTATAGGTACTAATTCGGCTTACCAAATGATGTTTTATAAACAATTGGCGTGTTTCCGTGCTGAAAATTGTATGTTTATCCACAAAGGAATTTTACTATTTCAGTTTAGATTTGTGAGCTATGTGTCTAGTTTCAATGTCATTTAGGTAATTGAGAATTCCCACCGTGATTTTTGTACCTGCTTTGATACATGTACATGCCAAGTATAATTTGAAAAAAGCTCACTTTCTGGTCATGATGACGTCAATAAAAGAGGTGCCTAAAACAATCGGCATGAGAGCAAGAATATCAGTATGACGTATAAACTACTAAGTAGTATTCCTCTTGTTAGATAAATATAGGGAAAACAGAACGAGATACTAAAAAGTCTTTGCCTAATATTTGTACACATGGATGTACTTGATGACACAACAAAATTCGTAACTGTATTACATCATCATATAGGAATTATACAGTCTATTACTTTCCAGTATGTATCCCTACCTAAAATTGATTTTACATCAATAAACCCATCTGGCATTGTACAGAAAGTGGCAAATAGAAATCTGTACTACTACCTCCGTCTCATAATATAAGAGTGTGTTTACACTAAAAAAGTTCTTATATTATGGGACCGAGGGAGTAAGAGATAAAGCTTTTGCAGCTAGCAAAATCATGCATCCACTCCACCCTTCTTCTTACAAGCCACCGACCTTACTAGCTGCAAGTTTGCTCTGCTTCATTTTGGCAATGCTAAGAAGATCGCCAAAGAGCGACTCTTCTAGCCTGCTTGCTTTATTCTGCTGCTTCAGAGAAAAGGATGACGTTGCTCCATTCATTCTCTGAGAAAGTTCATTTGCACTGGTATACGCATATGCGGCATTCGGGATGTAGTAGCCTCCAGATTGGTGCACATACCCATAACCGGCCATTTGAACTGCATATGACTGTTGATAGTTCATCCCATAAAACAGTCCACCAACAACCGGTTGGGAGTTCATGCCCATTCCTTGGTTTCTTTGCATCGAATTCGGATACATTCCCTCGTACTGCATGTTCGGCATATATTGTGGTGGTGGTTGCCGCCTCTGCATTTGTTGTGTTGACATGAATCATCCTTGACCAACCTGTGCTGATTGGGGTTGCACGCCCGCAGGTTGTTGTGGATGCAATGACATTGCACTAAGTTGGTTGTCTTGGGTCGGTTACCCTGAACTGAATTCCCAGGGTGGTGGTGGAAGGCTGCCATTTCATTCCTCCACACCTGTCAATTGGAGATTGTCAAATGTGCATGGAGCTATTTGAAATGGAAAAAAAAATTGCACATGCTTTCTGCACCAAAGCTGGTTAACAAATGCATGCATTAGCCCTACTACTGTAGTCTATCTATATGCACATATACTGAACTACATCTACAAGAAGACACAACCACACGTTCATGTGCAGCAAGATTTTTTCACTCCTATCACGTCACGTGCTTATATATAGGCACTATTTCAATATAAAAATCCATCATTTAAAGATGCGCGATTGTTTTGCCTACAGTTTCAGATAAATAGGCACATAATGCTATTGTAGCCCTAGCAAGCGCACACGCTTGGGCATCATTGTACCATAATTTAAAATAATTTGTATCATCAAAATATCAAACGAATACCAACTTCACATGATTACTTATAACAAAACTTCTCCCATGTCCTCAAGAACAAAAATAACTACTCATAAATCATATTCATGTTCAAGATCAGAGTGTTGAATATGCTCAAGGATCTGAGCATTTAATCTTCCACCAAATAAGACAACTAGCATCAACTACAATGTGTAATCAACACTACCAGCAACCCAAATGTACCAAACTAAGGTTTTGAGACAAAGATTGAATACAAGAAATGAACTAGGGTTTGAGAGGAGTTGTTGTTGGTGAAGATGTTGATGAAGATTGGTCCTCCCATGATGAGAGGATCGTTGGTAATGTCGATGGCTTCGATTTCCCCCTCCTGGAGGGAAATATCCCCGACGGAATCGCTCCACCAGAGAGCAAAAGTGCACCTGCCCAGGTTCTGCCTCGAGATGACAGCGCTTCATCCCGAAAGTCTTCCTCTTATTTTTTTTCTAGGTCAAAACCCTTCATATAGCAGAAGATGGGCACCGGAGGGCTGCTATGGGCCCACAAGGCATCAGGGCGCACCTAGCGGGGTGGCCGCACCCTGTTGCCTTGTGAGCAGCACGTGGCCCCCTATGGTATTTATTTGCTCCAGTTTTTTTATATATTCAATAAAATTTGTGAAGTTTTAGGTCATTTGGAGCTCTGTAGAATAGGTAACTCTGTTGTAGCTTTTTAGATCCAGAATTCCAACTGGCTGTAATTTTCCTCTCCATGAAAATCTTGCAAGTTAAGAGATAAAAGGCATTAGAATTGCATCATAAAGTGAAATAATGACCAAAAACATTATCAATGACAATAGGAATCCTGATGCAAAATGGACGTATCAACTATCAACATACAACTAACCGTATGGTGTGATCCACACACACGCTCATATGATGGGCACCAAAGGACGATAACATAACCACAAACAATTTAATCAATCATAGCAATTCACCAATTAAAGCATAGGACAACAAAAATATAGTCAAGCACAATAGTGATGACAAATATCATTGGATAATAATTCATAGAACCAAAACACCATGGTCAAGTAGGGGATCAGAGCGGGTTGCGGGAGAGTGGACCAGTGAATAGAGGTGAGGAAGGTGATGAAGACGGCAATGTTGATGAAGACGATCACCGCAGCGATGGTTCCACTGGCAGCACTCCAACGCCATCGGGAGAGAAGGGGAGAGAGGCTCCCCTCCGGCTTGCTCCTCCATGCCCCCCTAGATGGGGAGAGGTTCTCCCCTCTGGTCCTTGGCCTTCATGGTGCCTAGAGGGGCAACAGCCCCTCCAAGGTTGGTTCTCTCTCTCTATCTCTCTCTCTCTCTCTCTCTCTCTGTGTGTGTGTGTGCGCGCGCGCGTGCGTGTGTGTGTGTGTGTTTTTTTCTCTCTTTCGCTCCTATTTTCTGGCCTTTCACCGTTTCTTCTCTGTTTAGCTCTTATTTATCAATCAGGTCCAACATTACAATAATGAAGTTACATGGCACTCCAGCAATTGAGGATAGCATGCAGCTCCCGGTCAACATTTCAGTGGGGACAATACTTGAGGATTATATGCCTAATTTTTCCTTTGTAACGCATGGTATTTTGATAGGACAACTTATATGCTCGTGCTTTCTTTCTTCTAGAACTTTGATACCTTCCTTTTTTGCTTTATCGAGGATTCAGGTTTTTAACCTAACATGCCCACAATAAATGAAATATCTGGCTTTGCAACTCTCAAAACATGGGCAGAGTCAACCTCTTACATAAACTCTTCATGGTCTTCTATAGCACATCTCACGTCTTATATATAAGTAGAATTTCAACTCTTACATAAACTCTTCATGTTCTTCTCTACCATGGCACGTCTTATATAATTAGAGTGTTTGGTGCTACATCTTCCCCCAGGAATAGTAATTGTATGTTCTAATAATATTGCTCAAGCATGTTGAGCATAAAATGGTAAAGATTGTTAGAATGATAAGAAATAGGACTACCGGAAATAACAACCGGTGAGGAATTTGTGTGCACAAAGTGTTGTGTATGTCAGAGTTACATCTCCATGTAACCAAGCTACTAGTAACATCCAGATACCGGCAGCGGGCGCAACGGGGAAGACAAAAATGATTGAACCTCAAGGAACATGAATGCCATCTAAGCCTTAAGCATCCTTCTTGGATAGGATTGGCCGCCCATCTGCTGCACTAGCCTAACATATGATCATGAAGGTTACCATCTAAGTATGCACATGCCACAAGGATCATTCCAGAAATTGTGCTCATGACATGTTGGTGAACAAATTACAATTCACGTGCTCATTTCCAAAAAGCGGAATTTAGACCCTTTTGTTGGAGTAATTGGACAATGAATTTATGTATCAATGCGTATCAGCTTCATGGAAATGAAATTTGGGAGTGGAGAGCTCCTCAATAGAAAAAATAAGGATCTTTTAATGATATTATTGAGGTTGTGGGTTTTGTTTTTGAGAAATCTAGACGATGCCCCACTCGTTGCCGCGTAATTAGTGATTCAATTTTTAAATAATGTACACGGTATGTATTCACCCTTAAGATTTAAAACTATGCTATGTAGAAAGAAAGTAACAAAATAATATAAAAAATTGAGCATGTCGTAAACTAAATGTGGTGGCATTTAAAACCCACCATGCATGTTGCCAGGTAGAGAGACTATCATCTTCAAATCGGACAGATGTTAGTTGACGAAGCTAATAAATCCAATGACTACAACAATTTAGATGATGTGAAAGCACACATGGGTAGGAAAAAATATCAATTCATAACATGTGGTGGGGTATAAGATATATAGATTAGTGTGTGTTTATCATTATTGTCAGCCAAAAAAGAACGTCCTCAGAGTTGGTTGCAAAAGGAAGACATGTCTTGTGAGTTTAGAGTAACTCCATCGTAAATTTTATGTGTAAATGTGCATGATCTTCTTGACACGATCCGATATGAAAAGGAATAGATAAGTGAGTTTGTGAGCCATCTATCTGTATGCTCTTTCATTAGACGTTTGAGTTCACAAAGTTAAGAAGGAAATGAGCATAGCTGCATCATTTCATCTCGTTCACAAGGTCCCCGTACCATTCTCATGTATATCTTAGATGGTGGCCAAACTCCATATAAAAACACTTCACACTCCCCAAAGCAAAATTGTAAACTATAACACCTTAAACTTAGCTCGTTATCAATCGTACCATGGTGTAAGTTTTTTCTAGAGTAACAAAATTCTACGATACATGAACTTGGCACGAGAGAGCAAATTAGCAAGTCAACTCCCAGAATGTGCTTTTGGGACTCTAAGCTCAGCGTTCAAAAGAAAATATGGTCAAACTAACCAAATGCCTCGTACTTCACAGGCATGTCCAACAAATTGCTTATGATAGACAATGAGGCCACCTATGATGGTGCCGCAACTGGTGCCACCGATCAATATAATACATGTTCTCCTAAAAGCGCACATCTACTTGAGCCAGTGGTGTGAGTTTTTTTTTTTAGAGAGGAGGCGCTTGCCCGGCCTTAAGAATGAGGCCCTTAGGGTATAAATAGGTAGCAAAGTACAGAGACAATCACAGCCAAAAAACAGGGTTACAAGGCACAACGGCCTAGTACAGCGACGCAGCGCCGGTCGCGGGCGATATGGAGGAAACCGCTCCAGGAGCAGTCTGGGGTCGGAGGAGGGCGGCACGCCTGCCGTTGCAACCCTCTATCCGGCACGCCGGAGCTCAGCACACTTGGCCTTCAAGCGGAAGATGAGGCGCTCCACTCCGGGGTGGTCCCGTTGTCTCGTCAACCCCTTCCAAAGCTGCAAAAGGATAATCAATTTATACACAACATCAGCCGGATGTCTAAAGAAAATTCCCTCAATGGTAGCTTTGTTCCACTTAGTCCAGAGAGACCAAGCAAGCGCCCCAATGCCAAGCCAAGCGAGCTTTCGATCCTGGGCATTGCTAGCCATGATGAGCCCATATAGTTCAGCGAAACCACTCGGGTTCCACGAACATCCAGTCGCCTCTCGAAGGGAGCTCCACACCATCCGACCCACAATGCATCGAAAGATAATGTGGCTGCTAGATTCCTCTTCTCTGCACCAAACACACAAGCCATCTCCCGGGCCGTGTCTTTTTTGGATCTGGTCCCCGCCGGGAAGCCGGTTTCGAGCCAGCTGCCATAAAAAGATTTTAATTTTTGCTGGTATTCTTGCTTTCCAAAGCGATCTCAGATCATAAACTGGGGGGGCTTTGAAGATTTCCTTATACAAAGAGCCGGTAGAAAAGGCTCCAGATGGCTCTAACCGCCAATGGACCTCGTCGCACTCAGCAGAAAGCTGCACCGAGGCCATGGCCTCCCGAAGGTCCTCCCATTCCTGGATTTCGCTAGGCCCAAGGGGTCTCCTGAAAGCTGGCCGGAAGCCTCCGTTCACCCATGTATCCGCAACTCTCGCCTCCTGCTGTCTCGCGATCACAAACAGATTGGGGTATGATATGTCAAGCGATCGCTCACCCCACCAGACATCTTTCCAAAATGACGTCAATTGTCCGTTATGCACCACAAATTCCGTCCCAAGCCACAACAAAGGTTGAACCTTGCGAATATCGTTTGCAAACTGCGACCGTCAGACCCGCGGTCGAAAGGTCACTCCATCATCCTCAAGATATTTAGTCTTGAATATGGAGAGCCATAGCCCACCTTGACCCGTCAAAATTTTCCAGGCCCACTTCGTCATAAGACACCAATTCATAACTCTGGAGTTGATAATACCTAAACCACCCACCTCTTTAGGAGATACAATCACATCCCATTTGACCATATGGTACCGTTGTTTTCCATTTTCCTTAGTCCAAAAGAATCTGGACCGAATCTTGTCAAGTTTCTCATGGGTCCCGTCGTGCAAAAGATAAAAGCCCATGACAAACATAGGAATGTTTGTTAGGCAATCATTAATAAGCACTAGCCGACCTCCCGAGGCTAGTAACTTACCCTGCCAAGGTTCCACTCTTTTAGCCGCCTTGTCCACCATTGGCTCAAAATCAGCCATGGACAGAGCCCGATCCGAGATGGGCATGCCCAAATACTTGAAGGGAATAGATCCCAACTCACAATTCATCATATGGGCTGCTCTAAGCTGGGACTCCAAGTCACCTCCCGTGACAAAGGCCTCACTCTTATCAAAGTTTATCTTAAGACCTGACATGGCCTCAAAGCACATGAGCAAAAACTTGAGGTTAGCAATCGCCTCTTCATTGTTCTTGATGAGAATGAGGGTATCGTCAGCATATTGAAGGTGGCACAGCCCGCCTGGTACCACCCTTTCAGCAACACCCGAGATGTGACCGGCAGCTTTGGCGCTGTCCAAAATCGAAGCCAGCACGTCTGCCACAATATTGAACAGAAGGGGAGAGATCGGGTCACCCTTCCGCAGTCCCCTTCCGTTGCGAAAATATGGGCCAATCGAACCATTAATATTAATAGCAGTTTGCCCACCCCTCACAATTTGTCGCATCCAGCTCACCCATTGCGGATCAAAGTTTTTCTTGTGTAACACCTCCTCAATGAAGTCCCACCGGACCCGGTCATAGGCTTTCTCAAAGTCGAGCTTAAGGATGAACACCTCTTCCTTTGTATTCTTTATCTCATGAAGCACCTCTTGGAGCACCGCTACACCGTCCAGGATGCTTCGCCCTTTAATAAAGGCAGATTGAAGATTATCAATAATCTTGTCTGCCACCGGAGCAATGCGAGAGGCAAATCCCTTAGCAATCAGCCTGAAGCTGACATTAATGAGCGTGGGGGGGCGAAAGTGTCTAATTTGGTCTGCACCCGGCATCTTCGGAATCAAAGCCAACACCCCATAATTTAGGTGTTTAATGTCTATTCGGCCACTGGTGAATTCATTCACAAGGTGAGCGAATTGTGGACCCACTATGTTCCAAAACCGCTTAGAGAAGATGACCGGGAAGCCATCAGGCCCGGGCGCCGTGTTCACCCTCATCTGATTTAGGTTAGTTGTTATCTCATCAAGCATGAAAAGCTTAGTGAGGATGGAATTATCATAAGCAGAGACCAATCGCTCATTATCCCAGATTGAGTCGTGCAGAGATGCTGATCCCACCCCTGAAGATCCCAGAAGCTCCCGGTAAAACGCATAAATATGGGATTGAAGGGTGGCGCGAGTTGCTTCGGCTCAACAGAACTGAGGCTGCTTATTAGAGACCAAGGGCAACCTTGTCGTACCACTTGTGGGCAGTCATCGATGAAAAGTATCGGAAGATAACCGGTGAGTTGAATGTCATAACATGCATGCATGTATTAGCTTGCTCAGTTTCTTCAATGCTTATGCATCGGATTTTCTATACCCTACATTGCCATGGCTGATTCATTACATCATTAACTAAAATTTGGGGGTGCGATGAAGATGTTGTCAGCTATTCATAGGTCAGAACATGGGACCAGGTTGTACCTTTATACCAAGGAGTAATTATGTGTGGCCACTGAAATAGATAGAGTTGAATTTATAACATGACATGGAACTGAGAGGATAATGCATATATTGTCTTGGTTGTATCATATATGAGCATTTTGATATTTGTTATTCGATTCTCAAGTTCATCCTATGATGGCTCCCTTTGTCCTTAGTCTAAAAGATGTCTAGTGCGGTAGTGATCTAGTTTCTATCCTTGGAAATCTTTTCTTATGTTTATTGTTCTCTCTGCACTCTTTAGTTAGTTTGTATCCATGATATACTATATCTTTTCAGTAGTTTACCATAGTAAGGTAAGTTATTTTCTTTTTCTCCGTACTTAAAGTAAGCCTTGATTTTGATATTATGGTACCTCTGAAGTATCTTAGACAAACAAACATGGAAAATTGCTATGTCTACCTCTGAAGTCATATATGTAGTATCATTATAAAATCAGTCCATAGGCTCAACGTCTAAAGTCATATTTGTTTTCTTTGCAATAACTCCATGGTATTTTAGAATTATCATATTTGTCTATAAAATATGCACTTTGTCATGTACTATGTACGTATCATAACCAATTACACATGTCAAATGAAGAACCCAAGGGCACTTATAGTACATAGCCATATTTTGTAATTATCTAGTGACCGCTTTAACTCGTTATTATTGCTTTTGATGTTCCCAGATTGTTCCAAGCAATTCAGAAAGGCAGGTAGTCGTGATTCTGGTGAAGAAGAGTTTCATTAAGTTAGTGATTTTTTTAGAAGGAGGCTGAACCCCCGGCCTCGACATCAAACAATGCACACAACCATTTTTACTATATTATTCAAGAAAACCTTATAAGATAAAACATCGATCCACCCAAAGCCACCTTCTACACGACAGGTGTCACTACAACTACAAGTTTGATGATGGGGATGGCCATGATCAGGGTCACTTGCTTTGACCTCACACCTGCGCACATCATCTAAAATCTGAGCAACAGTCCAGCAAACCCTTAGTGTGCACCGCATGAGCACGCCCCAGATAGAAGAACTGAAGCAAAGGGAGGAGTAAGCAACAGAAGCTCGGCAACAACCTGATGTAAAATTGCTCGAGGCCAAAAAACTAGCTTCATGATATCGAAAGGAGGCTAACAAATGCAACTCAGGTATGTATGCATGTGAATAAGTTAGGGAAAAGTCAGCAGAGTCACTGCCCAGTCAAAGGAAATTAAATGTTTTGTGGGAGAAAATGGTTCGGGAACTCAAATGGAAACCCGGGAATGTCAAACCACACCGAAATCAGTAATGAACACCGAAAGATGGTGATGGATACAACATGCCAAGCAATAGACATCTTACTACAAACACCCTTCCTTGAAACACACTCAGTGATAGAGATAAGGATAAGGGGTTTCACTTCTCGTGACCTTGTCTCACTTTGTGCCACGATGAGTTCCCTTGTCCATAGCTAATTTATATTGTGTTTGTAGTATAGGTCCATAGCTTATGTTAAAATGGCCATAGAATGACACTCAGCACCTGTAAGTCTTGAAAGGCGTGATCAATTACTCGTTTGTTGTTTACGGATGATGGTAAGGAAGAAGGAATTACTCTTGTTTCTATAGACTTGTCGATTTGATACTTGTTTGATAAGTTGTGCATTCCCTTTTCACAAATTCTCATGATACTGCCTGAGAAGAGAAGATGGTGTAGTATATATTTATTTGAGGTAATATTTTGGTCAAGTGACTACCGAAGTCACTGTGAAAGAAAGGGACCAAGACTCCAAAGACTTCACCAAACCTTCAGTACCTTTCGATTTGAAGTGTGCATAGTATTGTGATGTACTTCTTCATCTAGGTTTATTAGTCCATGCATTTTGGGTCAAAGTTCAACCATAAATTTAAATAATAAAATATAAGTTATATGTAGCAAAAATAGTATCATTGGAAACTACTTCCAAATATGTATCTAACTATATAATTTTTGGGACATACCACTTATATTTTTCTATTTAAACATAACGTCAAAGTTTGACGTAGAATAAGATGAGGACTAATAAACCCGGATGGAGGGAGTAGACACCTTATGAGCACGTGCTTTATTTATTCTGAAACTTCCCTACTACATTTTCCTCTCGACAGAGAATTCCAGTTCTCAACCTAACACAATAAATGTAATCCCTGTCTTTGCAAACTCTTGGACAATGGGCATAGTTCAACCTCTTACATAATGTCTTCATGTTCTTCTCTACCATGTTGCATGTCTTATATAAGTAAAGTTTTTGGTACTATGTGTTCCTTAAGAATTGTAACTGTATGCTCTAATAATATTGCTCGACAGTGTTGATCGAGAAAACGGTAAAGATTGTTAGGAATGATAGGCAGCGGGATTAACGGAAACAACAGCTTGGAGGGATTCTCTGTGCACAAAGTGGTATGTATGTCCGAGTTACATCTCCATGTAATCAAGCTACTAGTTACATCCAGATCCAAAAGAGATGGTCGACAATGAAGACAAAGATATTGAGAAGATGTGGAACCTCAAGGAATGTGGAGGACCTCTAAACCTTGAGAACATAAAAGCATCTAACCGTGTGTAGATGAAAACACTAGCTATGTGACCATTCCTAGTGCTTCATGTTGGATAGGGTTGATCGCCCATCTGCTGACTAGCCTGACACGAGATCATGAAGGTTAGCGGGTAAGCATGCACATGCCAGAAGGAATGACCAAGCAATCTTGCTCATCATGTTGATGCACAAATCTAATGACTACAATCATCCTCTACTGCTGAAATTCTATGGTTGCCTGCGGAGGAATTTCAGTTTCAGATTTGTGAGCTATGTGTGAGTAAGGGTCGTTTAGCTACTTAGTGATTAAGACATTGACCTTTAACTTGTTTAGAACCTAGTATTTGAACTGTGATTGTTTTTACACTTGTAAAGATCAAGTACAATTTAGAGAAAAGGTTTCACATTTTATGGTCATGTTGATGTCAATAAAGAGGGGGCCTAAAAAGCCGGTATAAGAGCAAGAATATCAATATGACATATAAGCTGCTAGTATCCGAAAGTACCCTTCTACACCCAAGCTCAAAGGAGCTCGGGATGAAGAGTAACTCGAAAAACATTTTTAAAATGTAAAAAAAATCTGATTTTTTTATTGAAAAACTTTGACAAATGTTCTAAGAGTTTGCAAAATTTCATAACGAAATGACATTTGTGGAAGTCGTGGCAAAAACAAAAAAAATCGGTACTCCAAATACTTCCGAAAGTAGCATTTTCAGAGTATCCATTTTTTTGCCGCGGCTTCAACAAATGTGATTTCATGATAAAACTTTGCAAGCTCTTAGAACATTTGTCAAAGTTTGCCATAAAAAATTCAGTTTTTTTGAATGTTTTTTAACTATTTTTCGATTTTACTATTCACCCGAGCTCATTTGAGCTCGGGTGCAAAAACTTCACGTCTGCTACTATCTCTCTTCTTAGAATAACGTTGGGAAAACATAAGGAGAGATATTGTAAAAAGTTATCTCTCGGGAAGTTCAGTAATAGGTTTGAGTAAATAGATCAAGTATGCACAGTTTTTAGAAAAGGCATATGCATAGTACCTTTAGTACCGAGTTTTTTTTGCGGGATCCTTTATTACTGAGTTGGCTGAGATATAAATATATATGTACCTCTTTCACGAGAGTTGAGCCATTGCGATAATGATTGGTGACAATACATTGTGGAATGGCCAAAAGAAGTTAGGTTCCTTGGCTTATCATTGATTTTCTATTGATTGAAGAGGTAGCAAGTATGGCTTAGAGGCGAAATTAGGGGAGAGGTGTCTACGGCGGCAGAGATGCCCCCGGCGGCGGAGATGGCCTCGGCGGAGCTTGACGCCGGGAGTGCCTTGGAGAGGGGGAGCCGCTGCCCAGAGGGAGAGCGCGTTGTTGAGGGGAGGAATTCGGGGAACCACATCTCACTACTGGATGTGGACGACC
The DNA here is from genome assembly GCF_003073215.2 of Triticum urartu. NCBI lineage: Eukaryota > Viridiplantae > Streptophyta > Magnoliopsida > Poales > Poaceae > Triticum > Triticum urartu. The sequence continues at coordinate 564,442,601 of NC_053026.1, read as the reverse complement.
TCAAACGAAGATGGCTTGCCATTACAGAGAAAGCGGGGAAGGGAAGAGTGGTGCTTCGGCGACCGCAAAAAGCTGTAGTTGGTAAGATGGATCCGATGGTGGCGGATCTGAAGAACATGGCGTGGGAGATCATTGAAGGCGGGATGGGGAATCGAAGGAAAGAGGAAAGCAGATCCCCGGAGAAGGAAGATCAAGGAGAGCCACCAGTGCAGAAGATCCAGGCCATCCCTGTGATTGCAGGACAGGCCTGTGCGCCGGAAAGGGAGCTCCACGACCAGAAGAGGAAACCAACAGAGGTACGAGATTTGCCTGCTATTCCTGAAATTATTGAGAAAGGGGGATGGGTGGTCACCAGAGAAATTGGGAAGGTCTCCATATGGTATGCGGGGAATAGGAATGAGACCACGCCTGTTAGTTTCCATCCCCGGTGATCGCCGGAATTTTTTCGGCAAGCGACAGAGAGTAGGGAGGGATTTGGGAGCCGACAGATATGGAAAGGAATCACAAATTCCGGCAAGGAAATCAGAAGAGCAATCTTCGGATTCTGGCCTGGTTGGGCTATCTCCGGGGAAGGAAGTTTGTAGGAGACGACCTATATAAGGCTGAGAAACAGAGAAGATGGCCATCAAAACAAAATCACACCACCATATCCTCCTGTCGTTGTGAGCGCCATGGCTTCTGCAACCCAACCAAAGAAGAATACCGAAAGAAGAGCGAGATCAGGAGCTGTGGAAGGGATAACCTCACCCCCTTTGTTCAGCGCCCTGGCAAGGGGCATACGAAGGAGGGGCAAGGTGTTGGAACCATGTCCTCTGCTGTCCGACGGGAGAGAGAAGAAGCTGAGTGATGGAGAAGGGTGGCCGATCGACACCACTGCTAGCGCCGGAGGGGCGTGACCAGCAGGTGGAGGAGGCAATGGGAAAGCTGAGCCTGCTAGACGAGGATGACAACGCTCTATGGTGGACTTCAGGGAGGCTGCCAAGAACTTCTGTAAGTGGCTTATCGTTGCTGTGTATCTGACGTCCAAGGTGTACAACCCAAATGCCCTGTTCACCACCATGAGGCGTGTGTGGAAGCTGCATGGTGACATGACTGAGAAGCCACTACTGGGCAACCGGTTTGTCATTGAACTGCAATATGAAGGTGACTATATGCACATCCTAAGAGGCGGCCCATGGATCCATGACAACGACGCCCTCCTGGTGGCGGCGCATGATGGCATGAGGGCGGCAGTGGAAGTCCCCGTCGACATTCTATCCATGTGGGCTCGCATCTACGAACTTCCACCGTTCATCATGATGGACAACACCCTTTGCGAGCAAGCGGGCGAGAAACTGGGAAAGGTGCGGCTGGTCCACACCAACAATGATGGTCGTGCCTTAGACCAGTTCCTCCGCATTCGGATCGAGAACAAGGTGGTGGAACCGCTGAGGAGGTGGATAAAGTTGGAAGGTACAGACGGAAAAGATGCCCGGTAAAGTATGAGCGTGTTCCCCATTTCTGCTTCTATTGTGGCATCATTGGACACAGAGAGAAATCTTGTCTGATCATAGAAGAGGAGAATAAAGGGCGATTCTCTGCGGAGCAGCGTGCCTCGCCATACAAGATGTTTGAGCACCGGAGCTTCTATATGCCAGGGGAGGTGAGCAGTGCCAAGCGCAATCTCTAGTTTGTAAGGCACCCTTCCCATACTCTTTTGATGGAGGTAGAAGATGGAAGTAAGAAGGAAACAGGGAAGACAGTTAAGAGGGGAACCAACCTGATGGTGACTGATAATGAAGAGCGGACGATGACTGACCCCATAATCAAGGCAGTTGTGAAAGGGGTGGTCACTGCTGTGGATAACCTGAAGGCCAACGAAGATGCTGGAGTGGCCAACGTGCTCGGGATAGCTAACATTCCTATGCATGTCAATCCAGAACAACATGTAAAGTCGAAGACAAATTGGATCCAGCATGCCCGTTCTGAACATTCTCGGGCTAGCAGCATTGGATGTGGAAAACCTCTATTCCAGGCGGCCAAGAGGAACCTAGGGCTGGGGCGCCTAGCAGCTGCAATCAGAGCCGGGGTGACTAAGCATAATGCTGGTCTTGCTACTGGTCGTGAGGCTAAGAAGACTTCTGTTTCCCTAACTCATCAAGATGGTGTTAATGGCCTTGAAGTGACCATCCCAGCTCTGGAGGAGTTGGGGGTCGCTGCAAATCAGCCGGTGGTGCTGCAGCCAGCTGCTAGGGGTGCTAGGGATGGGCCAGTGCAGGTGGCGCAAGCCTACTCCCTGATCCGCGACTACGGCAGGAGTGACAGCTCAATCTGTTAGGAGCTGTATGGTCCAAATGACACCAACAGCGCTGCTTGCGTCTATCGCCGGAAGAACCAAATTCTTGGCAAGCGTATTGGAGAGGATCGAGCTCCAATGGAACTGAATGATGAAAACAACCTGCCAAAGTTCAGCTTTGAGAGCAGCAAGAAGAGCAGAGGATCACCCTTGGTGACGCTGGAGGAGGTGACTGGGAAGGAGGACGCAAAGAAGATGGAGGCAACCAGCCATGGGGCCGCTGGTCAACTGACAGGCGCGAATGAGCGTGCCTGTCGGGAGCCCTGACAATACTTTGCTGGAACCGCCGGGGCTTGGGCCGACCACGGAAAGTTCAAGAATTGGTGAGGCTTGTGCATGCTCAGCTCCAAAAAATTTCATTCTTTCTGAAACTTGTCAAAATAAAAAGTTTGTTGAGGGTCTTAGATGGAGACTAGGTCTCCGGAATGTAGTTTCCTTTATAGAAGATGGTAAAGGGGGTGGCCTAGCACTGTTCTGGGATGAGAGTATCGAAGTTGAACTCTTTAAGCTAGGTGAGAGATTTATCGATGTATTCATTTGTAATATGCCCTTTGGAATAAAGTAGAGATACACGTTTGTTTACGGCGAGCCCCGCACTCATATGCCCCACCATATGTGGGATCTCATGTGTAAAATAAAACTTTTAACTACGCCGGGACCATGGTTGATGGCAGGTGATTTTAATGAGTGTATGTGGCAGGATGAGCATTTTTCTAGGACTCGTAGAAACCAAAAACAAATGCTTGATTTTAGAGAAGTCCTATCCCACTATGATCTTCATGATCTAGGTTACATGGGGGCGCTTTGGACCTTTGACAATGGCCAAGATGGCTACCGCAATGTTAAAGTTAGACTTGATAGGATGGTGGCGAACCCGGAATGGATGAATATCTTCCCAAACTTTCAGATCAATCACATAGTCAGTACAGCGTCTGACCATAGCCCCATTGAAGTGTGCTGGGAGCAGCAAACTGTACGTCAACCAGTTAGTAAAAAACGTAGATATGAAGCTTTCTGGGAAAAGGATAATAAACTAAGTGAAGAAGTGGAAGTAGTGTGGTCAAAAAATCGTCCAGCCAGAGATTTAGGTGATATTATAGCAAACCTATCAGGTGTGATGAGCTTTCTCCACAACTGGAGCAAACACAATTTTGGTTCTATCCCAAAGAAAATAAAAGAACTTCAAAATAAAATTCAAGCAATCAGTAACCGTAATGACAGTCATGCAAACTCAGAGTGAAAGCGGCTGAGAAAGGAATTAGATGACCTACAAGATAAAGAAGAGATTGCTTGGCGGCAAAGATCAAGAGTAGAGTGGCTTAAAGAGGGCGATCGAAATACAAAATACTTTCACCGAAAAGCTACTTGGCGCGCGAAGAAAAATTCGGTTCAGAAGCTCCAGGATGAGGCCGGTAACATCATTGGTAAAGAAAAGGATCCGGAGAACATGGCCACAAGATTCTTCCAAGAGCTCTTTACACAAGATGATCAGGTCGAACCCAATATAATTCTTGACCATGTCCAAGGACGGGCTAATGCTGAAATGAATGACACATTATGTAGAGAATTCTCTGACGATGAGATTGCAAATGCATTATTTCAAATCGACCCACTAAAAGCACCTGGGGCGGACGGCTTCCCGGCCCGTTTTTTCCAGAGACACTGGGCTACCTTAAAAGAGGATATTATTCGTGCTGTCAAGAAATTCTTTGCTGGCGGAGTAATGCCTGATGGGGTGAACGATACAATTATAGTTCTTATACCAAAGAAGAAAGATCCAGTTAATTTAAAGGATTTAGACCAATTAGTTTATGCAATGTTGTTTATAAAATCATAGCTAAGTGTCTGGTAAATCGTGTTAGGTCTTTGCTCGAGGATATTATTGCCCCCACTCAAAGTGCTTTTATTCCTGAGAGGATGATTACGGATAATGCCTTGGTAGCTTTTGAGTGTATAAATACTATGCAAAAGTCATGTGATGCTAAAGGGTCTTTCTGCGCTTACAAGTTAGATTTGACAAAAGCGTATGACAGTGTGGACTGGGACTTCCTTGAGGGTGTTTTGAGGAAATTTGGCTTTGCAGACCAATGGATCAGATGGACAATGAGGTGTGTGATGTCAGTAAAGTACGCTGTGAGACTAAATGGGACTCTCCTTCAGTCCTTTACGCCATCTCGGGGCTTGCGACAGGGTGACCCGTATTCCCCTTATCTATTCCTTCTCGTCGCAGATGGTCTCTCTACATTGTTACACTCAGAGATTAATAAAGGTAACATTCAGGAGTTTAAGATATGTAGAGGGGCCCCTGGCATTTCTCACCTATTATTCGCGGATGATAGCCTGTTATTCTTTAAGGCAAACCGGGAACAAGCCTTGAGAATTAAGAATGTTCTAACAAGGTATGAAAAGGCTACGGGCCAACTTTTAAGTCCCAGTAAATGCTCAATTATGCTTGGTAAATCCTGCAATCAGGAGGAAGGAAAGAGTGTGGCACAAATATTAGGTGTGCAGAAAGTTGATTTCGAAGAAAAGTATCTTGGACTTCCGGTTCCTGAAGGAAGGATGAAGAATGGTAAATTTCAGCCTATTAAGGAGTGTTCTCTGAAGAGATGTATAGACTGGTGTGAGAAATACCTATCCAGTGCGGCGAAGGAAAGCCTAATAAAGTCAGTAATACAGGCATTGTCCACCTATGCTATGAGTGTGTTCAAATTCTCTGCTGGCCTGTGCGAGGAGCTCTCACAAATCATTAGAAACTTTTGGTGGGGTGATGAAAATGAGAGAAGGAAGATACATTGGCTGGCCTGGGATAAGCTTCTAAAACCAAAAGATAAGGGGGTATGGGTTTCTGGGACCTTCGCCTATTTAACCAAGCCCTCCTTGCTAAACAGGCGTGGCGACTTATTCAATTTCTGGACAGCTTATGTGCCAGATTATTGAAGGCGAAATATTATCCACATGGCAACCTGGCTGATACTGCCTTTATCCAAAACGCGTCTCCGTGCTGGCAAGGAATATTTCATGGTCTGGATCTTCTTAAAAGAAAGGCATTGTCTGGAGAATTGGTGTAGGTGATAAAGTTAAAGTATGGAGGGATAATTGGATTCCAAGGGGAAATCTAAAAATCTCTGGGAAACAATCTCGACCTAGGATAAAATGGGTCTCTGAGCTTATCGATCCAGTGTCAAGGACATGGAACGAGGAATTGGTTAGGAAAATATTCCTACCTCATGATGTGGATGAAGTGTTAAAAATTCGTCTCTCACAGTCTAACTCCGAGGATTTTATTGCATGGTATTTTGAACGCTTAGGTGTATTCTCGGTTCGTAGTGCGTACAGGCTGGCTGTTAATGATAAGGATGGGAATTGTGATAAGGGACAAAGTAGTACTGAGCCATCTGGAGAAAGAAAGATCTGGAGTGTGCTTTGGAAAGCAAATGTTCCCCCCAAAATTAGAAACTTTGGATGGCGTTTGGCGACAGAATCTCTTGGAGTTCAGACAAATAGACATAAGAGAGGTTTAGAGATATTCCCTACATGCTCTATCTGTGGTGTGGAACCAGAAGATGGATACCACGTGGTCATGAGATGTACTAAAGCTAAAGCTTTGCGTGAGATCATGCAAGAGATCTGGACGCTCCCTAAAAACACTGAGCTAACATGTACGGGACGTGAGTGGGTTCTCCTAACTCTGGCAAAGGCTAACGAGGAGGAGCGGTCACACCTACTCTTCCTTTGGTGGCGAGCATGGCATCTCGGAAATAATATTATCTTTGGTGACGGGAAGGCTACAATAAAGGCATCGGCGGAGTTCCTACAAAGTTATGCTAGCTCTTTTGCGGCGATTAAAGCTGGTATGAGTGTTTCTGGCCATAAAGGAAAAGGAAAAGGAAAAGTTATGCCAGACATCTCAACTCCGGAGCCTAAACAGAGACAAGGGGATGATCATTGGGTGAAACCTAAGTCAGGATGGCTTAAATTGAATGTCGACGCTAGCTTTATTCAGGAAACAAACTATGAAGCTTGGGGGGGGGGGGGGGGGGGGGGGGTTCTCCGTGATACGAATGGAGCGGTGCGTGGCTCTGCTTGGAGCACAATTTGTAACTGTGCTAGTGCTGAGGCAGCCGAAGCGGAAGCTTGTCTTCAAGGAATCCGAGAGACCATGATGCTCATAGACCGGCCAGTAGTTATTGAGAGCGACTGTGCGAATGTTGTTAGTCAACTTTCTTCTAAGGATTTTAATAGATCCCCCATTGGTAGCTTGGTTAGAGAAATCCTGAATTTGCTGGGCCAACTTCCTGATTTTACTATTGCTAAGATTTCTAGAAATTGCAATAGGGTCGCCCATGCTCTTGCTAGTTACGGTAGGAGTGGTGTGAGTAAGGGTGTGTCGATCGACACAGTTCCGACCTGCGTGTTGCGACTGGTCGACGATGATTGCATTGAACCTATGTTGAATTAATATAATACACACATTTTTCAAAAAAATAAGAGGTAGCAAGTATGACGGGATGGAGATTCGGTGGCTCAAAAAAAGATAACCCTGAAGTTAAATAGAAAAAAACAGACATTTTTACTATGAATGATTGATGATAACAATTCAAGTCTTCAACCAAACATGCATATAATGAATGTCATACCTGCCCGTCCAACTCTTGGATAAGAATAGAGTTCAATCTCTTACTACGTACACACTTTTTTATTGCTCGACCATGCACTTATATAAGTAGTTCTTTCATCGGTTCCTTCTTCTCAAGAATTGTAATTGTAAACATCAACACTATTACTCGAGCACATTGAAAAGGAAATGGCAAAGACTGTTAGGAACGATAGGCAACAGGAACACTGACAACGTTATCTTTCATGAATGCGATTTGCGCAACGTGGTATGCATATCTTCTACATAGCTCGTTGTTCAGGTGATCATTCCGTCATTGTTGCCCAAATATCATCATAAAATGCATACATTTGGTTTCTTTCTTGTAGGTGTGGTGCACCTGCACGGGGAAGCTTTGGAGCTGGTCGAGAGCGTCATGTTATGCTGTACTTAGGCTTACCTAATGGCGTCCCTCTTTCAGCGGGATCCTCAACGCGTAATTCCCCATGTTGACAGTAGCTCGTACTGGTCCTCCATCACCTGCAACGTCAAAATAATCAACACTGTAGGTACTTGGGCCGCTGCTGAAAACTGTATGTTTATCCGCGAAGGAATTTCAGTTTAGATTTGTGAGCCATGTGTCTTGTTTCGACGTGGTTTAGTTAATTGAGAATTCACACTTTGATTTTTTTTTACGTGCTTGGATACTTGTACAGCCAAGTACAATTCTAAAAAAAGCTTACTTTCTGGTCATGTTGATGTCAATAAAAGAGGTAGTATCTTAAAACAGTCGATGTGAGAGCAATAGTATCAGTATGACATATAAACTGGTAAGTAGTATTCCTCTTGTTAGAATAACATAGGTAAAATGGAACGAGATACTAAAAAGTCTTTGCCTAATATTTGTACACATGGATGTTGATGACACTACAAAATTCGTAACTATATTATATAATCACACCATATCATACAGGAATCATACAGTCCAGTACTTTCCAGTATGTATCCGTGCCTAAAAATGGAATTTACATCAATAAACCATCTGGCATTGTACCAAAAGTGCCAAATAGAATTATGTACTACGAGAGTTCGAGGTAAAGCTTTTGCTGCTGGCAAAATCATGCATCCACTCCACCCTTCTTCTTACAAGCCACCGACCTTACCAGCTGCAGGTTTGCTCTGCTTCATTTTGGCTATGCTAAGAAGATCGCCAAAGAGCGAGTCTTCTGGCCTGCTTGCTTTGTTCTGCTGCTTCAGAGAAAAGGATGACGTTGCTCCATTCATTCTCTGAGAAAGTTCATTTGCACTGGTATACGCATATGCGGCATTCGGGATGTAGTAGCCTCCAGATTGGTGCACATACCCATAACCGGCCATTTGAACTGCATATGACTGTTGATAGTTCATCCCATAAAACTGTCCACCGACAATCTGTTGGGAGTTCATGCCCATTCCTTGGTTGATTTGCATCGAATTCGGGTACATGCCCCCGTATTGCATGTTCGGCACAAACTGTGGTGCTTGCTGCGCGCCGAGCACCGGTGGCAAGCGCATACCTCCTGGCATTTGTTGTGTTGACATGAATCCTTGACCACTTTGTGCTTGTTGGGGTTGGTTACCCGTCAAGTGCTGAATTTCCCAGGGTGCTGGTGGAAGGCCTCTGTTCTGATCCTCTACACCTGTGAATAGGCGAATGTCAAATGCTCATGGAGCTATTTGAAATGAAAAAAAAAAGTGCACATGCTTTCTGGACCAAGGTGGTTAACAATGAATTAGCCCTAGTAGTGTAGTATATTTATTATCTAATTAAATACCGAACTACATCAACAAGACGACAACCACACGTTCATGTTCAGCGTGAGAATGTTTCACGCCTAGTAGTGCATTTTTATAGGCCCTATTTCAAAAATATATAATCCATGGATTGAAGATACAGAAAGCAATTTGCCTATAATTTCTGATAAATAGACACATAATGCTATTGTGTACTGAGAAAGTGGTGTACCATAATTTAGTGCTTGCCGTTGGGAATCCACTCCATAAGCAGGCTGCCCATTCCATGACCTTGTGGCGTTCAGTTGGGATTGTTGACCGTAAGGTACGATTTCGCCATTTGAATAAGTAGTGGGTTGTTGAGGCAGAGTAGAGTGCACTGGAGCAGGGTTTGCTCGAGATGCAGGGGAAATAACAGAGTTTGTAAGCTGGTTGTGGTTTCTATTGTTGGCAGCAGCACTATTTTGTTGGAACATGTCTGCAAGGGCCAATACATTCTGGTCTGAAGCTGAGTATTCACTGACAGGAACAAGCGCCAGCGAGTTTTCAGGTTCAGGTTTGATGTAGTCATCTCCACTAAGGAGGTCGAAACTAGGAGCTGGTGCTGCAACAACTGATTTTGCACTGCTCGATGATGGAGGTGCAGGAGGTGCTAATTGTTCAAAGGGTGACTGCTTGCTTGCACTTGTAGTAGCTGCTGAAGACCTGAAAAATTAAGGGAATGTAAAAAAAGTTAGGAAGCACATGTAGTTTTTGAGATTTTTCTTACTAGTGTATGTTTCTAGTAGAATATCTTGAACAAAATGATTGACACATGGTGCTAACCTCTGCACTGCTTCTTTTGTGGTATCTGGCTTCGCTAGCGCGGAATGGAGCGATCTCTGCTTCTCCACTGGAACCGCTATGCCCGCGGCAATAGCGTCGTGTTTTGCTAAAACACGCTGCAAATCATCATTCAAACAAAGACCCTGGCTGAGCAACCCCTCGTCCCTGTATCAATTTAATACATCTGAAATAAGAAGCTTTACATTGATACAAAACCAACAAATGAAAGAAAATTTCAGCAGAAAATTTGATAAAATGACACTTAAAGCGCCTGCGGACTGGCAAGCGACATACGAGGTACTGTTGACAAGCTGCACGACTCTCTGCTTGTATGTACGGCACTGATCCACAAGGTCAACGATGACATCCTGACGAAGTTCCTGCATATTCAATTGAACTTAAAATTTGACCTGATAGTACATTGATTACAACAATTGAAAAACTTCAGAGGTTTTTCAGATCCCCGACACTGGACTCGCTAGATTTTTGCTCCAGCAATATTTTCATGGGAATAGATCAGTATTGCAAGTGCATCAGGAAAATACCTGTCTTTTACTAGGATCTAAAGCATTCAACATCTCCGAAAGAACGTCCATGATACCCCGTGCATTCTGAATATCTGCCAGGCTACCAATAAACATTCCCAAAGTTGAAGCAGAGGTTCAGATTTCAAGTAAGTGTATTCACATTTGATCTTCAGTCCAGTAGTTAAGCATGTTCATTGTATGATAAAAGTTCCATAAGTTGGTATACCTTGTGGCAGGAAAATCCTGCGCTGACGATTCAGGAGCCCCGTGGTCAGCATCGCGTAGAGCAGGAGGATAGTTTTGTAGAGGCTGACTCTGCGCAGGAGTAAATATTGGCACAGATCCATTTGATCTTTGAGGAAATACAGCTCCGGCACGCTGAGTGGAGATTGGAGTTTAATTAGTTTAACAGATTTTGATAATTTGGAAACAGCATAACTTCATTTTTTTCTGCAAACTCCGAGACTGTTAAAAGATCACAACTTATTCAGTTTGTGTAAAATTACCAAAAGGTCCTGGTATGATGCATAGTATTGCGGATATTTTGAACGTGCGCCGCCAAAAAATTCTTGCCAAGTGTCGATCAGCGTGAGAATCTTCTCTTTTACATGATAATCAGGCTAAAAACACCACACACATACATACATTAAAACCTATTATTTGAAACTAGTACATAAAAGTTTGAACTGCCCATATACATACCCTTTTCTTTACTATCTTCACCATTTCACGAAGTACGTCTCTCTCAGCAACATGCATATGGACAATGTCCCCACAATTTTTAATCATTGTCTCCAGCAACTAGAATAATAAACCAATGCACTGATTAGTGGTTGAGTAAATGATTACTTAAACATTCCAAATTAAAGCCTTCTAAATGTGCCAATCATCTTCCTTTTGGAGTGATGTAATGCATTTCCAGGTTACTACATCACTGCAAGAAAATATGTTCATGCGTCAAACTGGAAAAGAACATCAAGCAACATTCAGAGCCAACAGTCAGAACACAGCTCATTGTGGCTATCAAATACAGAAACAACTCAAGAAAAAAGTGCAAAGGTACAGGTCAACTATTGGGCATTCTAATTCAAATAGACTAATAGTCGGCATAGACCACAGAATAATAGTTGGTGAGTCAAATTCATACACCAAAGTGTTCAGTTTCAAATTAACCGTACTTACCGTGAGAGCGAGAAGCTGGACCTTCGAGTTCTTGTGCGCAATGCGTTTCTTGAGAGACTTGACAACATCTTTTGTATGCCTAGGAATATAACAGTACGAAGATGGTTACAACAAACTGATAACAGCATAACAAAAGTACTTGGTGGTTCTTTGCTGAGCTGACCAAAAGGTACAAGAGTGCAGCTCGCAAAGATTTAAGCCTTGGACAAACCATAGGCGCGAAACCAGATTAAGCCGCAGAAACGTAGCGTTTGCTAATCAGAGTTAGCCAATAAGTACAACAGTACATATGGAAAATACAAAGCAGATGGCAATCGTCGTGCATGCTCACCCTGGATCGCGGTTGAGGGTGTCGCAGATCTCGAGGTTCGTCGCCCAGTCGGGACCGATGAGCGCGTCGCTCGTCGCGCGTTGGACGGAGGAGGACAACGACGGCGGCATCTCCGCGCCCCTACGATAGGGAGCGATATCAACCAGCAGCCAGCAACAGATGGTCCGACTCTGAGCCCCCGCCCAAAACAAGAAAGCTTCACCGAAAGCCTTGGCGATGGTGGCGGGTGGCCACAAGAATTCGTCCTCCTTTCCTGCCTCGGTTCCACCCCTGGGACTAGCTAGGAAGCAGGAACGTGGAGCCAAGGAATGGAAAATCTTTTGTGGCCGGCCAAAGGAACCACTCCATGACCCAGCTACATGTAGTCACAAAAATGCAACGACAAACGGTCATCGATGCATCATTTTTGACCGGCGTTTCTCAAATCAGCGGTGGGGATTGGTCAATGGAGTATGTTTGTTATGTCCTATCCGTCTGCCCTGCACGGCGGTCGACGGCGACGGGCGGGCGAACCAACTCCACGCGGCGGCGGCCTCCTTTGTTTAGTTAGCGCCGGCCATGACTAGGACAAATATGGTGAATAATGGAGTTTACTAGAGTTGGCTGCGCAGATCGAACTGCTCCCGGCCATTAGGCACGCACGCTCTGCTCACTCCTTCTCCAAGCGTGTGCACTGTATGAGTTGGGCCGTTCCAGTCCCTTTCAGGCAGCCTCCGCTTCAATCATGCAACGCAAGAATGGAAAACGCAAGGCAGAAAAAGGAAAATCGCACTTATTGATAAGAAAAACATGATGAAACTATATATAGTAGAAGTCTTTGGGCAGGGTGTCGTGACAAAGTATATATAGCTGAAGTCCGTGGAACACATATGTATGCCTATAATGTGGTAGTTCTATGGAACGCACCTGACCCGACCTACAGCAGACACTTTGTTGGAACGTATGTGGAGAATCTCCTCCCTTCCTCCAAATTGCTTTAACTTTGCTGCTGTCCCATAGAAACTACTCCGTCAACTAATATAAGACTTTTTAGATAACTAAGACAATGCGCCAAATATTTGACTCCATGAATTGTACAGATAAACTAAGTATTGTGTAACCATTGCCTAGTACTCCCTCTGTACCATAATATATGTCGTTTTAGCAGTTTAAATTGAACTGATAAAGCGACATACATTATGGTACGGAGGGAGCAGAATTGAGACGTGACCAAAGTAACGGAATTTGATAGATCAGGATTTGAGAAAATCGGCTTGCCGCACCCCATTTGGTACATTCATATCCAGCTCGGTAATACAAAGTACTTATATATGCATACGTAATCAGATGGCAGTACTAAAAGGACAGTTAATAGCGACTATAACCACAGTGAGTATGGTATGCATTCACTGATACCATGTTTCTGGACGAACATGGTACACAAGGCAAGATCCAATACCAACTTAGACTTGCGAACCACAACATCTGCTTGTGCTTAGACAGTAGAACGGAATAAACAAGGAGCTACAAATATAGAATAATGTATGTTGGGCGAGCTAGTCAGAACACGTGAACTTGTGAAGACAACATTATACTTGCTGCATCGCCTCCCAGGTTGCGACCTGGCGCTTCGTGTTAGCCTCTACGCGGACGACGCAGTTATTTTCATAAACCCTAGACGTGAAGAGGTAGACTCTCTGCTGCACATCCTTGGCGATTTCGGCGAGGCAACGGGGCTCTGTATTAACCCGGCCAAATCCACGGTCTCGCTGATCCGTTGCGAGAACATCAACGTCGAGGAGGTGCTTCAGGGTTTTGCAGGCTCCATCGCCCCATTCCCATCAAATACCTAGGGTTGCCGGTCTCTACAGGACGCCTGCGTTTGGTCCACCTCCAGTTTATCATCGACAGGATCAAGGCTAGGCTTGCGGGCTGGAAGGGCAAGCTGCTACCGATGGCCGGCCGCCGCGTCCTCGTCCGATGCGTGCTAAGTGCCATGCCAACCTTCGCCCTAACCGTCCTCCGTGTCCCACAAAAAATTCTGAGAGATCGACAAGTGTAGGCGTCGCTTCCTCTGGCGCCAGGACGACGAGGTTACATGCGCCAGTTGCAAGGTCAACTGGCCAGCGGTCTACGCCCCGACGGAGCAAGGTGGCCTGGGCATCCCCGACCTACAACGTTTTGGCAGGGCGCTGCGGCTGCGCTGGCTCTGGGCTGCTTGGCACCACCCGGAGCGGCCTTGGGTGGGCACCGAGCTGCCCTGCGACGACGCGGACAAGGCTCTCTTCGCGGCTTCCACCAGAGTTGCAATCGGCGACGGGGCCCGGGCATCTTTCTGACTCTCTCCATGGATCGGCCAGGGTTGCCTGTCGCAACAGTTTCCAACGCTGTTTAGCTACTCGAGGCGCAAGAACAGATCGGTGCGGGAGGCCCTCGGCCACGACACGTGGATCCGTGACCTCGCTCACGACAACAACCATCACCTCCTGCTAGACGTCCTCGCCCTTCATCGTCTGCTTCATGGGACGGACGCGCAGCTGCAGCCAGGCATGCCGGATGATCTGACGTGGAGTAGAGCGAGCTCAGGAAAGTACATGGCGTGGTCGGCCTACCTGGCGCAGTTCCAGGGGAGAACGGCGACCCATTTCGACCGGCTGGTTTGGAAGGCCTGGGCGCTGGGCAAAATCAAATTTTTTTCCTGACTGCTTCTTCAGGACCGGCTCTGGTGCAATGACAGACTCCAACGGCGGGGTTGGACAAATGCTTACTTCTGCCAGCTCTGCGTCAGAAACCTGGAATCCTCGCACCACCTCTTTTGGAGCTGCCAGAAAACCGGACGTGTGTGGGCCGAGCTGGGGTTGTGACACGGCTGCTCGGCTCTCACCCCGGCCGAGAGCTGGCGCCATGACAGCTCCACCACTGTCATGCAAGGCATCCTGAAGCAGACACCGCACCAATGGCGAAAGGGAGTGCGAACGCTGTGCTGGCTGGCTTGCTGGGAGATCTGGCAGGAGAGAAACAACAGCACCTTCAGGCAGCAACTGTCGTGTGTGTCGGGAATCATCAAGCGCATTCGAGACAACTTTGAGCTACGGAGAACCACGGGCACCGCATGCTTTGAGAGCCCCTTCGGGGACCCCCCTTGAGAGATAAACGCACCCTTGTTCTTAGGGTTTTCGGCCGTCTGTGGCACTCCCTAAACCCCAAAACTTTGATCCTAGGATCCTCATCACCATTGTTGTTTTTCCGTTGCTTTTTGCTTTGATCAATGAAACGCCAGCAATTGCTGGATCCTTCAGAAAAAACATTATACTTGCAGGATCAACATTTTAGTATTGAGAAGGTAAATGTTGCGAAGTTGATTCTCTGAAATAGGGATAAAAACGGAGCGGAAACGGACAGAACTGGGTGCTGTCATATTTTTTTGCAGAAGCAGAAACGAATACAGAAACCTCAAAAATGAATATGGAAACGGATACTACCAAAAACAAACATGGAGCGAATACAGAGCAGACCTAGAAATAGAAGTGGTCGTTTACCGAAACTTAAAACCCCCTTGAATCATAGAAAAATACACAGAACACAAACAAATTTAAAGAATTGTTATCATGGCTACAAAATAATATGATTATGTCGGCAACTTAGCCTACTATTGTAGTAGTGTTGGACAATTGCGTACAGGGTCTAGTTGAGTATGTATGTGGTAGTAGAAGTTGGGCCTCAAATGATCCATTATGCTCATTCTGATCAGAATGTCACTGTGTATTATTTTGTGGTTGGGCTACGAAGCAGCCATAGATCTATAGTAAAAACATAAATTCCATATTCATGAAGACGGAAAGTTGCATTTCCACGTCTGTTCCATCAGAAATCACCGTTCCATTTTTGTTTCCGTTTCCGCATAAAAAATTTCATTTACATTTTTGTTTTGCAAATTTCCATTTCCGTTTTCACATTTTCTCTTTGTTTTCATTTTTTCTCCGGAAAAACGGAAAGTTTCCACTTCATTTTCATCCCTACTCTGGAATCCATATCCTTGTGCATATACCATAAGCCAAAAAGGGTAATTTGCATCACTCAGCAAGTACTGAAGTGGAAAACTATAGCCTGCTAGCATGAACTTCATAAGCTGCCCTGTACTAAAAAATGATCTGAATCAGCTGACCTGTTGTGCTCGCATCTTTTACTCCACTATGGTCTCTTATGTTAACTCATGAGCTTCATGCCATCTTCTCCTGAAACCTGCAAACCATAACAACTTTGGTTCTATCTAGACTGATCAAAGCCACGCAAAGACCTCCGCGGGATTAGTTTCAAAGTAATTATGATATCTGAAGTTCGTATATGCCCATCAAGCTACAAATATTACTAAATGGGCTCATGGGAGACAACCACTATAATTTATTTTCAGTGGGACCTGCAATGTAGTGAGGTGTGTGTTGAGTAACACGACGGTTTTACAATGTGATAATTAATGTTCCTTGCAAACTGGACAAAGCAAGGGGAAGGGGAAGCCGGTACCAATGCAATTAATTAGTCACTCTTCAGGTCTACGCACACACTCACCAAGGGTTGATTCGAAAGAAATAATCCATGGCAAAATAACTCTCCTCTATCCCTGCAAACAGATCGAACAATAAAGTTGTGCAAAAGGCAAAAGTGAAGAAGATTGAACAACAGGAAAACAAAGGAAGATAAAAGTACGGAAATGCTGCTATAAGCTCGAACTCACCTCAACCTAAGCCATACACAGAATGGTTGTAGCCTCAACGACACATATAGTTTTTATATACTAACACAAATTTTGGGGCGCGATCAGGGTGGTGGAGGTGGGTGAGCGAGGATGGTGACGAGCAGCATTGTCGTTGATGTCCCTGGCCCAGATCCTCCCCATCCCGAAATGAGGGAGTGGTCGTCGGTGGCGACACTGGTGCTAGCAGGCGCTCATACCGAGTCACCGGCGATGGTGTCTGCGGAGCGTGCAAGGTGCTGATCGGTGGGCCCTGTGTCAGCCTAACAGTTGAGTCAAATGGTCTAACGTCTGTCTCGCCTAGTCGGTACCCTATGCCACATTGCCCTGATGAATGGGACCCTCGGTCAATCATTTGACACTAATATTGCAAACGGTCAACACTTTTTGATGTGCAATAGGGGCAATATCTAAAGAAAGAAGTCTATATTATAACCTTGAACTACCACCAAAGTCTCAAATAGAGCCTAAACTACGAAATCGTCTACTTTACAACCCTCAACTTTCAAAACCGAAGAAGAAACAACCCTGGGATAGTTTTTGGCTATTTTGACTGGTTTTGACCAGTCAACATCCTAGTCAGCATCCAGTCATCTGCCACTTTATTATCTCTCTCTCTCTCTCTCTCATAAAATCGTCGATGACTCCAGCCGCAACCACGCCCGACTGCTGCACGCCCCACTCCGATCCTCCACGCCACCCAGCTCCCCGCTCACCTTCGTCACCTCCCCACTGCAGTGTCGCCATGGCCATGGATGCAAACGAGCTCGGCCCTCCCTCCGCCGATGGAAGAGAGAAGGGAGGAAGAAAGGAAAGAACTCGTCGGAGGAGCGGCGATCGTTGGAGGTCGGCCGATGGACGGGTTATGCATGCATGGAGGCGGTATGAGCGTGTGGCGGTGGCTGGGTAGAGAACTAATAATAAGAAAGGACATTTATGCTATAACTAGAGCCAATTGAATGATTGATGCTCAAGGCTTCAACCAGACATGGAGATATAACTGCCCACGCTGTTCTCTTGAAATATGGATTTCAACCTCTTACATTTATTGTTTTATACCATGTCCTAGTTCTTATATAATTAATTTTCGTTGCTATACCTTCTCAAGAATTGTAATTGTATATGCTTCAAACACTATTGCTCAAGCACATTGACGGAAAAATGGCAAAGAGTGTTAGGAACGATAGGCATTGGGAACACGGGAAACATTATCTTCGTTTTCTGAGGAACTAGGGGGGCTACTGATACAAGACCTGATACAGATGAAACAAGACCCATCGGCCGTCAAAGAGGCAGAAGAGGACGAGCAAACGCAACCACCAAATACACTAAACACTGCATGGGAATGTCGACGAAGAAATACCTCCCCTGTTCTCGAAGGAGCACAAAAGACGCTTCACGCAACACCACACCACCACACCGCATAATTTGCCTGACCTTCAGGCGCTTTGTTGGGCCAGTAGAGATTCCAGAATGTGATATAGTGTCAAAAATGTCTTACATTATGGGAAGGGGGAAGTAGTTTAGAGCATCTCCTCCCTTCCCCCAAACTGCTTTAACTTTGCTACTGTCCTTAGCGATTCTAGATTTGAACTGAATGGTGATCTCCTTTATGGGCTGTTTAAGGAATGGAATGTTGTTGTTTCAGAGCTACACAAACTAACTTTGTTGTACCCCGAGTAATGCAGCAGTGGCCATGGTGGTCACAAGAAGACACTTGTTTTGCAGACAATGGAGTCACTACCAGAGAGCAAACAAGCCGTATGACCAGCAACATGATGGAGCTACCTTATGGCAGATTTTTAAAATGTGATTACTGGTTAACCTCGGGATGTTCAGTAATAGATTTGAGCCAATATCAGGTATATATCTACTAAGATGCTTAAAAGAATCTCTTCCCCGAGAGTTGGGTTGTTGCCATACTGATAGGTGACAGTTCATTGCAGAGTTACCAAGAAAAGTTAGGTTCCTTCCGGGAGTGACAACATTTGGCTTATCCTTCAATTGCTCTTGACTGAAGAGGTAACAAGTATGAATGGATGAAGATCCGATGGCTCAAACAAAAAGCAAGGTTCAAGAGAAAACAAACATTTGCTATAACTAGAGCCAACTCACTTATATTGGCACTAAAAATTCAAGTGTTCGACCAAACTGTCATCACCTGTTGCTGCGACGCTCGTAGGACGTGTGCAGAGAATACAACGGTTCCTTGTGGAGAACAACCAACCCAAAGAAGAAGACATGATCGGGAGGAAGGAACAAGCAGCAGCGACGAGAAAGTTTCTTCAATTCATCTTTCATGCCCTCTCGTGATGTCTCCCTGAAAACACTAATTAAGGGGTACCCCTTCCAAACGTCACTCTCATCTTCTCTACTGATGACAAGTGTTGCATTGCTTGTGCGCCACTTGTCGCGACCTATGAGTTTTCCCTTGTTCATAGATTTGTTCTTTTCTCAAAACGGTTCATCTCTTGAACCGTGCATCCAAACACAAACCATTTTCACCTTTGGATTTTTCAAGTATCTTCAAAATTAGAACCCATGCTAATAGGTTTCAATGATTTTTTTCCCAGAAACAACAAAATAGAGAAAGCAAAAATGAAAAAAATAATCTAAAACTGAAAATCAGAAGAAAAAAATGGAACCGAATGCATAGTTGTGCTTTTTCACTTTTATTTTAGGAAGCACGGTTGTGCTTTTCCTTTTTAGAAAGGATAGAGATTGGTTTTCTATTTTCGGGAACCGTAGGTGTGCTTCTTGTGGAAGGACATGTTGTGTGTTTTTATCTTTTTTAGAGAAAGCACAACTGTGCTTTTTTTTGAAAGCACAGTTGTGCTTCTCTCGTGGAAGCGCAGGCTGTGCTTTTTTCCTTTTCAGCAAGCACGGACTATGCTTCTTGCGAAAAAGCACTGTTTTCAGCCAAAACCTAGGGAAAACTAAGAAAGAGCCGAAAAGCTAAAGAAAACTAACCCCCCCCTCCCCCAAGAAAAACCCCAAAACACGTGCAGAAATACAAAATGAGATCCTGCGAGTGCACCCAGTGTACAACACGACAATGCTGGGCTCACCATGTGGTTCCTAGAGAGGCTTCTAAGAGCGATAAGTCGGTTTACCCCCGAAGGGGTACTATACCCGCTAGTTTTTTTTAGATAGTTGCTCCCTTGTCTCCCTTGTGCTTTATCCTTCGTGCTCCATGAGCATTGGGCTGGCCCATCTATAGCAGCCCATACTGCAAATGTAATCGAAGGGTGTACGTTTACGCAAAGCGTTACACAAATATATATGCATATAATAAATTTCATAATTGTCCGCACCAACCCTTGGAATATGAATAGAGTTCAATGGCTTACATACACCCTTTTATTGTCCTCGACTAGTTGTTATATAATTAGTCTCTTGGTTGCTGCATTCCTATCTAGAACTCTACATGTATGCCCAAACACTATTGCTCGAGCGCATTGATAGAAGAATAGCGAAGGTGTTAAGAATGATAGGCATCGGGAACACAGACAACATTATCTTCCATGGATGCAGTTTGCGCAAAGTGATATGCAGATTTTCTACATAGCACTGCCACGTGGGAGGTTCGGACCTAGTCAGCTGCATGTTCTCAATGGGTAGTAACATAGAGTAGTAACATGTCCATGTTACTACTCTATGTTATTACCTCTACAATAGGGAGTAACATATGTGTGGTAACATGCAACACTTTATTTATTAGGCTATAGACTCATCTTGCCTTGATATATGTGATGTTACTCATACTAGTAGTAACTAGCTATGTTACTACATGCCTCTTTCTTCATTTATTGCTTGCCACATTATCTATTCTATCTAGATATGTATGATGTTACTACTTATATTACTCGCATTGTGGGTAGTCTTAGACTGACTTAATGGCATCCCTCTTTTCACGTGATCTCGACTGCTTAACTCGTGAGGGCTGATAGTAGTTTGCATTGGCGACCATGTATTACATTGTAAATTGGATGCAACGACAAACGGTCGTCGATGGATAATTTTTTGCCAGCATTTTGCAAAGCAGTGGTCGACAAACGGTCGTCAATGGAGTATGTCATGTCCTATCGGTCTGTACAGCATGGCGGTCCACGGCGACAAGCAAGCGAACCAACTCCACGTGGCGGCGGCATCTTGTTTAGGGCCGGCCATGACTAGGACATTAGGAATAATGGAGTTCACTAGAGTTGCCTGCGCAGGTCGAACTGCTGCGGGCCATTAGGCACGCTTGTGTGTGTATGGGTTGTCGTTCCTGTCCTTTCGGGGAATCCCCCACTTCTATCATGCAGCTAGGGGTTTTGTCCCGCGAAACTCATCAATTAGTTCATAATATGTTCATCATTTTCCAAAAATTACATTTGTCCTATGGTATCGTTAGCTAGCTCGCCCCGCTTGCATCCCTGCCTGCAATGCAGAAACGGCAAACACAAAGCAGAAAAAATAAAATTGCACTGATTGATGAGAAAAAAGAAACATTTGTAGAATGAGCGACGTTTTTCTTGTCTTTTAAAACTCAATTTCCTTCCATCTATTCCTGCGTGAAGAACGCGATAAAAACACGTCTGAAGTCTTTGGGCACCTGAGCTTTAACTTAGCTGCTGTCCTATAGACATTTCAATGGCTTGGGACTCGGGGGATGCAGAACAATGTAGCTTTGCTTGGCTACTGTAGATTTGAATTGAGTCTCTTTCACGAGCTGTTTAAGGAAAAAAAAATGAAAAGGAGGTCGAAACCCCCGGCCTAGCTGTATAATAGCCAACACTATTGCTTGAGAGCATTGACAAGGAAAATGGTAAAGAGAGTTAGGAATGATAGGCAACGGAAACACCGACAACATTATCTTACATGGATGCTATTTGCGCAAACTGGTATGCATATCTTCTACATAGCTCGTAGTTCATATCAATCCATCATTGTTGTCCAAATATCATAGTGTTACTGTTAGGAATGGTTTTTTTTTTTTTGGAGCAGACCTTGAGAGAATAGTCAAGCTGTACTTAGGCGTTCCTCATTCACCGCGATCTGATAGTAGTTTGTATTGGTTGTTTTGTTTTTCAGTCGGATTATTATCATCCCAAATAAGCTTGGCAACTAGGGATGGATTATTCTTAATATTCTCAAGATGAAAAAAAAAAATCTAGCTTATTCTCAATCCAAGGACGAAACAAAGAATGAAAGTGAACCCTAGCATAACTTGCTAACACAATAGCGTTCCAATTCTACTCAATCAATAGCAGCATTACAATCCAGTTGCAGAGCACCTGTTCATAATAATTATAGCTTGTCATCTTCGATGAAATTAATGTTGATTTTACAACTCCTATGATTCGTGCTCAGACATAACTGACGACTCCAACTCATCATTTCACAAGAGAGAGAACTTGAGGAACACCTGCCCTTTTTCTTGTACCTTGTCATATCCAAAAATATTACTGTTTTCTCACTTGAACCGAACCTTTCGGAGGTGTTCTTTCAACAGCATTCGAAACATCCATAATGACGTAATCACCAAGGCGCTTGCTACAATCTTCAGCAACACCGATGGCATAACTACCTAATCAATGCGAACAAGGTCTTCATTTTTCCCCTGGGTGGGAGAGTGATGTTTTGCATAATGTAATACGAAGATATTGAGAAAATGCTTACTTTGGTGTATATACTTCGACATGGTAGGGTAGGGAATGATGTTTCGCATAAGGCAATACGAAGATACTGAGAAAATGCTTACTTTGGTGTATAAACTTCGACATGGCAGGTTAGACGGTTAAGAAAGCATCGTGTCAATCATTGTTGTCAATTACTCCCTCCATTCACAAAACCGACAACGCTTTTTTTTGCAACTTTTCTTAGTGAACTTTTTTTAAAATTTTGTGAAACTTTTCAAATCCATAAATATTTTGTAAAACAAATTGATGATTTTTTTTCAAATCCGCGAGCTCTTCAGCCCAACATGCACCGATGGTAGGGATGTCGTCACCTGATTTTAAATTCCTTTTTATGTAAAATATGTATTGAATGCTTAAAAACACTTACAGTTTTTAATTTTATCCATTTGTATTTATTAGTTATGTTAAAAAATCAAATAACAATTTTAAGTACCTGTCCAAATTATTATTTTAAATACGTTTTTCCTTCATACCTAAAATGGATGCCTATGAAGGGCATTCCACCGGTTGGCAAAAGTTGGGATCATTTCAAGAATGTCCAAACAAAACACCATGTTCAATGTAGGATGTTTGTTAGGCCAAAGGAGCACGTTGTTTCTTGACATCTGTAAAAAAGGGTGATAAATGGTCGATCGTGTCGCAACTTACATACAGCGTCAGAGATCGCTCAAACCTGACATGAATGCCTAACAAGGACCGTGTGCAACAGAGGTTGCACCCGGATAGGCATGCCCATGGTAGGCAACCATGTCAGGTTTGAATAATTTCCGACACCGTATGCAAGTTACGACATGTCCATCCATTTTATCAGTCTTCTTTTACTGAGAAACTCCAGAAAATGTAGAATTTGTCGAAAACCAAATCAACTTGGCATGGTGCCTTGAATTGGTCATAAAAAGCCTACAAAAAATTAGGGCCATTTCAAGAATGTTGAAAAACAACATGCTCTCAGACATACCCTTCTAAACTTACCCAAACAATCATCATTGAACATGGTGTTTTTGTGGACACCTTTTAGATGACCCCAACTTCTGCAGGCGGGTGGGCATGCGCATCTTATGGAAGTTGCAACATGTCCGGCCATTTTATCAGCCTTTTTAAACTGAGAAAACTCCAGAAAAAGCCAAATTTGTCGAAAACCAAAACAACTTGGTATGGTGCCTTTAATTGGTCATATAAGATCACTAGTAGAAAACAGGGCTATGGTCCAGGCCGGCTCAGCCCATTAGTCCCGGTTCAGTCTAGAACCGGGACTAATGTGAGCATTGGTCCTGGTTCGTGCGGCTAAGGCATTAGTCCCGGTTCATCTAGACCTTTTGGTCCCGGTTGGTGGGATGAACCGGGACCAATGGGCCTCGCTCCTGGCCCACAACCATTGGTCCCGGATCGCCTTTTCAGTTTTAAAAAAAATAAAAGAAAATGATGGAAATGTCAAAAAAATAAAAGAAAATAAGTTTCACATGTGATATGTGGTCTAGTTGTTGGGAAAATTTACAAATATGAATTTCGACTTTATTTACAAAATCTCTCTGAAATTTGTAAAATGGGCATAACTTTTGCATACGGACTCGGATGAAAAAGTTTTTTATATGAAAAATCATCTACTCGAAAAGTTACATCCGATGGAGACCGCCTACGGCCTGTTTGCAAATTTCTAGAATCCTCAAATTCCAAAAGGAAAAAAAGTTATGCTCAAATTTCAGTTTTTTTTTAAATTTCAGTTTTTTTAAATACTTATTCAAGAAGTATTAGTGTTACTAAATAATTATTCAAGAATATTAGTGTAATTAAATAATTATTTCACCTTTTTTGAATTTTGGTCAAATCTGGTCAAACTATGGTCAAACTGTGGTCAAACAATGGTCAAACTACTTATTGAAAAATATTAGTGTTACTAAAAAATTATTGTTTTTTAGAACAATAGTTTTAAACTCAAACAGTGAAATATGTGACTTCATGCTCAAGCTAAATTCCTGAGGGTTAATAGGATTGACATCTTACTATTGTCAGGAAAACAACAAGTGCAGACTTGGAAATGAGGGAGAATAGAACCCGGAAGTTAAGCGTGCTCAGGCTGGAGTAGTGAGAGGATGGGTGACCGTTCGGGAAGTGAGATGATTTGGAATGATGAGGGGTGATTAGAGATTAAATTGAGCAGTGATGAGGGGTGATTAGAGATTAGAGGTTAAAATAATTCAAAAATTTGAAAATAAAAAAAATTCAAAAAAAAATCAAAAAAAATCAAAAAAAAAATTCAAAAAAAAAATTAGGAAATTTCCTTTAGTACCGGTTGGTGTTACCAACCGGGACTAAAGATGGACCGACCACGTGGAGGGCCTTTAGTCCCGGTTCCAGAACCGGGACTAAAGGCCCTTACGAACCGGGACTATAGGCCCTTTTTCTACCAGTGGATCATGAAAAAAAATTGGGGTCAGTTTGGTGGATGCTGAAGAAACATGCTCTCAAATTGATCCTCTCGCCTACCCAAACACCCTCTGTTGAACATGATCTATTTTTGGACATGTATGAAATGCCCCTAACTTTTTCTAGTAGGTGGGTATGCCCATGGTAGGCATCTATGTAAGGTTTGCACGAATTTCCTACACCATATCCGAGTTGTGTCACGTCCGGCCATTTATCGGCCAGTTTTCACCGAGAAAACTCCAGAAAATGCAAGAATTATCAAAAACTCAAACAACTTGGCATGATGTCTTGATTTGATCATAGAAGGAGGTGGAAAAACATTCAGGCAAAGCCTTTTGGCCAACCCGAACACCCTCCCTTAAACATGGTCTAGTTTTAGACATTCTTCAAATGACCCAAACTTTTTCAAACAGATTTGAATGGCCATGGTAGTCTTCAAATGACCATGATAGTCATCCATGCCAGATTTGAATGATTTCTAACACCATATGCAAGTTGTGACACGTCCGCCATTACTATTTGCTCACCTTAATTCATAGTAAGGGAAACATGGAGCATTGGAACACTTGGGCCGAGCCTTTTCTACCTACCTTGTCATCTCCGACACCATTACTGTTTGCTCACCTTATTTCATATTAAGGGAAACATGGAGCATTGGAACACTTGGGCCCAACCTGTTCTACCTATGGGTGGAAGGTTTTGGCTAGTCAAAAATCAGCGAACAGTGCAGGTTAGTGCTAGCTGTTATAGGTAGGAAAATGATAGTGCAACGTTTGGAAAAATAAATACTTCTAAAATGTTCTCGTACAAACAAGACAAGAATCTGACTTACATGAACATAATCAGTCAACCGAGTACAACATTTTAGTGATCATATGGTAAAATAAATGCACACTTATCTTGATGGATCTGGTAGGTTACACTAGTAGAAAACAGGGCTTTGGTCCAGGCCGGGTCAGCCCATTGGTCCCGGTTCAGTCCAGAACCGGGACCAATGGGGACATTGGTCCCGGTTCGTGAGCCCAGGGGGCCGACCGGGCCACGTGGGCCATTGGTCCCGGTTCATCTGGACCTTTTGGTCCCGATTGATGCGATGAACCGGAACCAATGGGCCTCGCTCCTGGCCCACAACCATTGGTCCCGGTTCGTGCCTCAAACCGGGACTAAAGATTAGACCTTTAGTCCCGGTTTGAGGCACGAACCAGGACTAATGGGGTTGAGACCTTTAGTCCCAGTTCATGCCACGAACCGGTACTAAAGGTCCCATTTTCAAACTCTACCCCCCCTGATCGCCTTTTCAGTTTAAAAAAATAAAAGAAAATGATGGAAATGTCAAAAAAATAAAAAAAATAAGTTTCCCATGTGATATGTGGTCTAGTTGTTGGGAAAATTTGCAAATGTGAATTTTGACTTTATTTGCAAAATCTTTCTGAAATTTGTAAAAATGGGCATAACTTTTGCATACTAACTCGGATGAAAAAGTTTTTTATATGAAAAATCATCTACTCGAAAAGTTACATCCGAATTTAACAGGGGGAACCCAAAATCCTCAAAAACCTAATAGAAAAAAGTTACGGGGCTTTTAAGATCTAGAGTGAAAAAAATCGAAAAAAATTCAAACTGTGGTCAAACAATGGTCAAACTAATTATTCTAGAATATTACTGTTACTAAATAATTATTTTTGTTATTTCAATTTTGGTCAAATCTGGTCAAACTGTGGTCAAACAATGGTCAAACTAATTATTCAAGAAATATTAGTGTTACTAAATAATTATTGTTTTTTAAAACAATAGTTTCAAAATAAAACTATGAAATGTGTCACTTCATGCTCAAGCAAAATTCCTGAAGGTTAATAGGATTGACATCTTAGTATTGTCAGGAAAACAACAAGTGCAGACTTGGAGCGAGGGAGAATAGAACCCGGAAGTTAAGCGTGCTCAGGCTTGGGGAGTGGGAGGATGGGTGACCGTTCGGGAAGTTAGATGATTTGTAATGATGAGGGGTGATTAGAGGATAAATTGAGAAGTGATGAGGGGTGGTGATCACAGACTAGAGGTTAAAATAATTCAGAAATTTGAAAATCAAAAAAATTTCAACAAAAATTCAAAAAAAATCATAAAATTTCCTTTAGTCCCGGTTGGTGTTACCAATCGGGACTAAAGGTGGAGCTCCACGTGACCGCGCCCTTTAGTCCCGGTTCTGGATTGAACCGGGACTAAAGGCCCTTATGAACCGGGACTGAAGGCTCTTTTTCTACTAGTGTTAATATGTAGTACCCGGCATCTTATACATTGTGCTTTAAAAAAAAGGATGACCCCCAGCCTTTGCATCTGGACGATGCATACGACCATTTTATTAATTATTGACACAAGACCTTACAAAGTCATACAACAGTAAGACTAAAGCCACCGACTAAGCAACATATGTCGCTATTCCTATCCAGTTGATGAAGGGGCGCTGAAAGTCTGGGCCTAATACCAAACAGACCTCGCATACAAACCTAACATCTAAGACTTGGGGTCCCAACCAGTACGCCTGCCGGGTATGGGCACCCACCAGTCCGGCGTGCTCCTCAACCAGAACGTCTGCCGGGTATGAGGTCGCCGCAACCACCTGCCACTGAACCATCTTCAGAGCTGTACTGCTGCATCAACCTTGCCCAGTCTAGCTGCCGGCGACGCCACCACGACACCAGGCAGCGTCACCCTCCTGCGCGAGCCCATCTCCGTTCATCAGGCGCCGAGTCTCCACTGCGCCACACCGCCGAGATCCGCCGTCATCGATGGACAAGATGAAGCACCGCTCCTCCTCTTGTCCCCTCCAGTCAGCACTTGGTCCAAAACGATGCCCCCAGGAGGGAGAACGACATCGAAACGTCGTCATCGTCCGATCCGGTAGACCCGGATCTAGGGTTTCCCCCGGAACCTCCCGATCAGGTTGACGTGACATGCAACAACGATGCTGTAACGCCCTCGATGCGGCTATATCTCCCACGTGTCGAAGCACGACTTAGAGGCATAACCGCATTGAAAGCAATGTCGCAAGTGAGGTAATCTTCGCAAACAACCCATGTACATAAATAAAGGGGAAAGGTACATACTTGGCTTACACTCGCCACATCACACAAATACATAGATAAGTCATTACATTCATCCAATACACTCAGGGTCCGACTACGGAACCAAAATAAAGATTAACCCCCAAATGCGACAAAGTCCCCGATCGCCCCAACTGGGCACCACTACTGATCATCTAGGAAAGACACGTAGTAACGACGAGAGTCTTCATCGAACTCCCACTTGAGCTCGGTCATATCATCTGGAGCGGTATCATCGGCCCCTGCATCTGGTTTTGGAAGTAATCTGTGAGTCACGGGGACTCAGCAATCTCACACCCTCGCGATCAAGACTATTTAAGCTTATAAGAAAGGTAAAGGTATGATGTGGAGCTGCAGCAAGCGACTAGCATATATGGTGGCTAACATATTCGCAAAAGAGAGCGAGAAGAGGAGGCAAAAGCACGGTCGAACAACTATGATCAAGAAGTGATCCTAGAACAACCTACGTCAAGCATTACTCCAACACCGTGTTCACTTCCCGGACTCCGCCAGAAGAGACCATCACGGTTACACATGCGGTTGGGGCATTTTAATTAAGTTAAGTTTCAGGTTATCTACAACTGGACATTAACAAATTCTCATATGCCCATAACCACGGGCACGGCTTTCAAAAGTTCAAATCCCTGCAGGGGAGTCCCAACTTAGCCCATCACAAGCTCTCACGGTCAACGAAGGATATTCCTTCTCCCAAGACAATCCGATCAAACTCGGCATCCCAGTTACAAGACATCTCAACAATGGTAAAACTAAACCAGCAAAGCCGCCTGAATGTGCCGACAAATCCCGATAGGAGCTGCACTTATCTCGTTCTCAGGGCACACCGGATTGTCCAAGGTTCCGGTAGGCCAGCCCAGAGTTGCCCCTGGTGGCTACCGGCAGCTGACAGGTTGGACCAACACTCAGAGGAGCACTGGCCCAGGGATTTAAATAAAGATGACCCTTGAGTCCGCGGAACCCAAGGGAAAAAAGAGGCTATGTGACGAATGGTAAAACCAATGTTGGGCCATGCTGGAGGAGTTTTATTCAAGGCGAAGTGTCAAGGGGTTCCCATTATAACCCAACCGTGTAAGGAACGCAAAATCCGGGAACATAACACCGATATGACGGAAACAAGGGCGGCAAGAGTGAAACAAAACACCAGGCAAAAGGCCGAGCCTTCCACCCTTTACCAAGTATATAGGTGCATTAAGATAAACAAGATAATATTGTGATATCCCAACAATAAACATGTTCCAACAAGGAATGATCTCCAATCTTCACCTGCAACTAGCAACGCTATAAGAGGGGCTGAGCAAAGCGGTAACATAGCCAAACAACAGTTTGCTAGGATAAGGTGGGTTAGAGGTTTGACATGGCAATGTGGGAGGCATGATAAGCAAGTGGTACGTATCATAGCATAGGCATAGCAAAAGAGAGAGCATCTAGCAAGCAAAGATAGAAGTGATTTCGAGGGTATGGTCATCTTGCCTGCAAAGTTCTCAGAGTTGCCTTGATCCTCGTAGGCGTACTCAACGGGCTTCTCGTTCACGTACTCGTCTCCCGGCTCTACCCAAGCAAGAACAACAAGCAAACTGAACACAATCAACCACGTGCAATGCTCAAGCAACATGATGCAAACATGGTATGATATGCGGGATGCGATATGTGATGCATATGCATGATTTGCAAAGGAATGATTGAACCTGGCCTCAACTTGAAAATCCAAGAGTGCCACTGGAAAGGTGAGTTGATTTCGGTTGAATCGATATAAAGATCACCGGAATCGTATGCACGGTTTGGAAATGGCAAGCAAAACAAATATGGCACCGGTCTGCGATAATCAGCACGAGACCATCTAAATGCATCAATAGCAACATGCTACAGCACTCCAACATGACAACAAAATATATGGCAGGGATCCACTCATGATGCTTGACAAAAGATGAACACTGAGCTACGGCTAATTCACTCATTAACAGGTTCAAACAAGCATGGCAAAAGTGCAAAAGATAACAGGTTTCAGACTTAGTGAAATTAACAGCATGTCAGGAATTTATCATCAGGAAGCAATGTTTAGAGCATTATAACTACATGCTACAGGAACATATCATGGCAAAGCAAGGCATGGCATGAAGCTACTCTAAGCATATAACAAAAGTCCCTTAGTGACCATGAGCCAAAAGGGATCAGAAAATACAATTGCAAGCATGTGAACATAGCAAAAACATAAACAGATTCATACTTAGTGAAAAACTGGAGCATGCAAAACAAATTAACAAGTAGGCATGTTTACGAGCTCGATGCACTCACTACGAGGCATTGCATGTCAATCTAAGCATACACCTAGCAAATAGACATGGCATAGAAGCTATACATGGCAAGAACAACAACATAGCATGCACAGATCAACAACAACAAGCTTGGCAAATTGCAAAACATGTTAACAATCTGCCAGGAACATTTTATAGCAAAAGTAGAGCTCGATTGACTCAAGCTAGGGTGCTCCATAATTGCAAACAAAGACATGGATGGATAGAGCACAACATTATCTACAAAACATCCTTACTGATCATGCTCAAAAGAGGCACGGATCACTAGGAAACAACATGAATATATGGCATAAAAATAATGACAGGGCAAGGACTTAGTGAAATTCAAGTCCCTGAAATCAGCATCATTGAGTAAGCTACTTTGCATGCTTGTGCTAGTCACCACAAAGATCACAAAAATACATGGCATACACCCCTGTAAAGATGGCATGGCATTCTTCAAAACACATGTATAACTCAGGATCATAGCATGCACACATTAATCATGGCAAAAATGACAAAAGTGCATTTGCTGAAACAGATCTGAAACTATCATCACATAGCCCTCTTCCAACAGCATTTCGGGCATCAAGATGAGCTCAAATGAAAATGGTGCAATGAGATGAAATGATGTACTCGTCGAGGCGAACATTTTGATCTGCTACACGCACGAATCGGAGCAACGGTTGCAGAGTTATGACATGTCAAAGAATGCAAAAATGCTAAGGTTTAGGGACAAAAAAGTCAACCAAGGGGGAAATCTCAGATCTGGATCCGGCGTGGGGTACTGTAGCAGCGGAGGTCGAGGATCGCCGGAAATGGAGCCGCGGTGGCCAGAGTCGAGGAGGGAGCGCCAGATCCGGTGCGGGAAGGTCGCGGGCGAGTCCCTGCAGCGGCCGGCGAGACGATGGGCGGCGAGGCGCGGCAAGGCGGCGGAGGAACGACGTCGGCGGCGAGGCGGCGTCAGCGGCGAGGCGGCGGGCAGCTCAACGGCGGCCGGAGAAGGAGAGGCGGCGGAGCCGGCGAGCTCGGGCGGCGCGCGAGGGAGGCAGGCGGCGGCGT
The DNA here is from genome assembly GCF_003073215.2 of Triticum urartu. Classification (NCBI taxonomy): domain Eukaryota; kingdom Viridiplantae; phylum Streptophyta; class Magnoliopsida; order Poales; family Poaceae; genus Triticum; species Triticum urartu. The sequence goes on along the minus strand of NC_053026.1, from coordinate 564,411,725 downwards.
CAGGCGCGGGGACGCGGCCCGGTTGCGCGGCGAGGAGGGCTGGCCTCGGGCCCGGCGGGCTTCGGCGAGGGGGCGGACGGCGTCGCCATGTGGCGCGAGCTGATTCGCCGCGGGCGGCGGCGGCGGCTTTGTCCGGCCGGAACGGACGTGTCCGGCGCGGCGCGGGGAATTTTAGGGTTAGGGGGAGAGGAGACCCGGGATTTTAGTGGAGGGACCTATTTATAGAGGTAGGAGGAGCTAGGAGACTCCAAATTGAGCACGGTTTGCGGCCACGCGATCATGATCGAACGCTCTAGATGATGGAGGAGGTTTAGGTGGGTTTTGGGACACTTTGGAAGGGTGTTGGGCTGCAACACACATGAGTCCTTTTCGGTCCCTCGGTTAACCGTTGGAGTATCAAACGAAGTCCAAATGGTACGAAACTTGACAGGCGGTCTACCGGTAGTAAAACAAGGCCGCATGACAAGTATCGGTCCAATCCGAAAACGTTTAACACCCGCACATGAAAAGAGGTAGAAAGGGACACCGGAGGACATAGGAGCGCCGGAATGCAAAACGGACAACGGGGAAAATGCTCGAATGCATGAGACGAACATGTATGCAAATGCAATGCACAAGATGGCATGATATGAGATGCATGACAAAGACAAAACACACGGAGACAAAAAAACCCGACAACGAGGAAATAACATAACTTAGTGCCGAAAATGGCAAGAGGTGGAATACAAATAGGGTAAATTACATCCGGGGTGTTACAGATGCCTCGAGAAGGAAACGACGTCAGAGACGCCGCCATCGTCCGCCAAGACCGTAGTCAGGCGTGATTTTCACCGGAAGCTGTGTCATCCTGATCTCGTGGCTGGCTAGAACCGCGCGGAGTCTCGCCATGAAGACGTATGCCACTACTGGTACTCCGGTAGAGATCCTCCATACCCTCATCGGTCCCTCCACGCACCGCCGGCCGGCCAAGACCACGCCGCGGTGGATCTGGACGGGACGCTAGATCCGCGGCCGCCGCGACCCATCTTTAGGTAGAGCCATCCACCGGTTCATCCATGGAGTGCTTCCACCATCCATGCACGAAGGGAAGCCCATCGCCGTCCTGGACCGCTGCCCGCCGCCGCACAGGCTAGGGGCGCCGCCCTGCCTGCTGCCCACGGGCGCACCACAAGAGACGCCCATGCCGCCTCAAAGGTATCCCGCTGCAGATCCGCTCGCCCTAGCGCCTTGCCATCGGGCCCGCCGCCACCGCGGACCTCGCCGGTGGCAGTGACGGCGGGAGGATGGCCGAGGGAGGCTGGCGGCGCTAGATTTTTTGGCCCCCTGGCGTCGCCCAGGGAGGCGACGCGAGGGGGTACGAGGGGGTCCTCCTATACATTGTGCTACATCTGAAAGGCCAAAATCCCTACCTCGCATGCTGATATTCCACTACCACGCAATGGAGAAAATAGGATTAAGTGTCGTCTTTCAGATGCTTAGTATGGCATTGGTGTTAGAGTGCGTAATGGGCCTAATGGCCTGGGCTGGAAGGAGGGCGCGAGAGGGCCGGCCGGGGGCCTTTTGCCCATGGCCGGACAAGATGGAAGGGATTTCCTTCTTAATTCTTGCTTGATTAGATTGATACATCTCCTCTCTTTATATAGAGTGGTTTACTTGACTCCCAAGCAAGGCTTACTTGACCCCTAAGCAGACGACCCATATCTCTAATTAACCCTAAGACTAACGGGCTATACCACCAGCCCAGGCCATTAGGCCCATTACGCACTCTAACAATTGGACTTCAGACCAAGGTATTGCTGCGCTAGGTTTTGCCGTAGCCTTTTTCTTGATGTTGATGACCATCAAACATTTTTATCTCCATCATAGTAGTGTTCGTGTTAACATTTGCGCGCTCCCAATTTGTCAAAAGGTTTAGAAAAACATCATAGAAGGCCAAACTCATTGCCAACTTGTTGTATCAAGAGGGGTTGAGGGGGATCAAACTTTTCCTGTCTCCTGTATATGTGTGTGTTTGGGGGGGGGCTACGTCTCAGACCCTAGTTGGCGGCTTGCATGTTAGAGATACGACAGGCAAAAGAAACGACGAAGATCAAATCAACACAGAAGGGACACAAGATTTTAACGTGGAAAACCTCTTATGTGAAGAGAAAAAAACCACGGACGGACGCCAGCTAGCGAAACTTCACTATACTGGGAGAGGTTACAAACTTCGGGGATTTAGAAAAACAAACTTATCTCGTGTGGCGGCTTACAAAAGATATATAGTACGATGAACTTATCCGCTATGTCCCAAGCCTCCTGGCGACGGACCTCTGCTCCAGAAGTTAGCATTTATACTTTATATGAATTTGGATCACAACTTAACATGACATGTCCTCTTCTAGGTCATGGCCATGGGCCTGGCCCACATGGGTTTAAGTGAGAATGGGCAAGCCCATAATGGTTCAACACAACCTGATGCTATCCCTGAGAATGTATGTTTGACAGGACCTGAATGTTGGTGTTAACCATTGTTGTTTAGTTTCTTATCATGTTTTATTTCCGAGTCTTGCATGTAGATGAAGCTGCAGCATGTGCACACTTATAAATGTGGTCACATGTACACATTGCAAAGCTTGTTAGTCGTGTTTAGAGGTGTCAGCTTGGTGTTGTGCATGTATGATACCAGGCCCGGCCCATAGGCCGGGCAAACGGGGCGCCCGCCCTGGGGCCCCGAGAGGCAGGGGCCCCAGTCCAGGTAGTGGTAAGTATCATAATCTGCCTTAGCCCAATGAAAATACACGGAAAAAAAGAAGGCCCAAGGAACAGCCCATCAGGCAAGCCGCACAAAGGAAATCAAGGACCAGCGACTCCTCTGCTCACCCAAACCACACACTCCAAGAACGGCGCCGCCACTCCCGTGCCTCTTCGCTTCCAACGTCGCGGCCGGCCTTTAATGGAAAGCTACGGCGTGAACTCATTCCCCAACCAGCACTCCTTCCTCTCTCAACGCTTGGCTTGCTCCCCAACTGGACTTTGGAGAGACCTAGATGGTACATGCATGTTCTCTTGTTCTTCTTTCTTTCTAATCTTGTTCCTCAATTCAAAGATTGATTGACAAATAGCTCTGCGTTCCGGCAAAGACGATTCCAGATAGTACATCCATTAAATCTGCATGTGTCTTGTTCTGCTTTTCATTGGATCCAAATGTGAGAGAGTCTTCAGGAAGGAGATTAGGAGAAGGGAGAAAATTTAGGCAATTCAGGCGTGTCTTTTTGTTCGTGTTGACTGCTATGGTGTACGGATAAGCCACCTACAACATCCACATGAATCGGTTTCCAGGTGCTTTTGATCCCTGTAGTAACATGTTTTGACATCATAGTTAGTTTATAAACATGAAATACTCAGCGTGCTTTGCTTTACTATGACTTATGCAGGATAGTTATTCTTTGAGTAAACAATTTTGGAGTGAAGAGCATGGTAGATCGGGGATGATCCAGAAACAAATGTAAGTTCAGGCAATAGTTTTATTTCTCATGGAAACACAAATGTTTTATGTTGCAACCAGTTTTGACAAGGCTATTTGTTTTGCCAAAAAGAAAGATGTGTCCACTGACAATTAGGAAATTGATCTTTTCTGGCGCTATATTGTTTCATTACTATCATGATGGATAAATAGTAGTATTCTCAGTCTTAGAGTCCAAGATCAACAATATATGCTATGTACTCTATATTTACTTTGCTTCCGAAGAACGACTTAGCTTTTGTTTGTCAAGAAGGGCCCCTTGTTCTTATCTTGCCCCTGGGCCCCATATATCTGTGGGTCGGCCCTGCATGTATGGCACCAAGTATGCGTGTGAGTCTGCATCCAAGAGTTAGTTAGTTGCAAGCCTGGATAGTAGAAGGAGTGAATCACACGTACATGCATGGATAGAGTTTGTTGGTAGATTGGCTTAGAAGTGATCTTAGTAATCAGTCCTTATCTCCAAGACGTGGGGAGATCGGCCGAGTCGTGTGGCCAAGTCATGGGATTACTAGTGGCAGTTTGTACCGGCTAGTGGAGCTAGTCGTGGTGTGACTGGCTTGTGTACGTGCACTACTAATAGGCCGTGTAACAAATTCATTTGCTTAAGAGAAAGAGAGTCAAAAAAGGCACAAGTTGTGCGGTGCCAAAACTCCTGTGTGCTCTTCTTCTATCTTGTGTGCGTGAGTTTATCTCCTACCTTGGGCAGAGATTACACTGAAATGGTGTTATAACACACATTAGGTGAATTTAATGTGATTTTACAATATATGCTCAGTACTAGATTTAGGGAATTTGGCAAAGATACTATTTGCCATCAGTCAGCTCTTTGCCGTCCGCCGTCAGCTAGCGGACGGCAAAGAGATGGATGGGGTCCAGTGGACGACACTGCTGTAGTGGCCGTCCACCTTCTTTGCCGTCTACGACCGACGGCAAAGGGGTCTTTCCCATCCGCTGGCAAAAAGCAGACGGCAAATCAGCTCTTTGCCCGTGTTTACAGGGCCGGGCAGGTTTGTCATCCGCGGCTGACGGCAAAGACGTTTGCCGTCCGCTTTCTGGTCCTTTGCCGTTTGTCGTCGCAGATGGCAAAACAGCTGATTCCTGTAGTGGCTGCTGATGAATATTTTTGCTCAGAAAGAACAATGGAGGCACTAAACTTTAATTAGGTTGACAAACCTAAGCCGCAACATGTTAGAGTCAATCAAATTCTTCTTCAGACTATTTTGAGAAGCACATCAAAATCAAGTAAGCACATGTCCTTGGCATAAGGTTCAATATACTATATACTAAACCCTTTGGAGTTCTTCTTCGAACAACATTCAGAACATCAATACTGATGTAATCATCAATGCGCTTGCTACACTATTCAGTAGCACCGATGGCATAACTTCTTAAACCAATGTGAACAAGGTCTTCAACTTTAATCCAAAGATAGTGATAAAATGCTTACTTTGGTGCATATAGTTGGACATGGCAGCTTAAATGCTTGACAACACGTTCTTCAAAACATTATTATTAACTACTTTGGAGCATTCTATATAAATTATTACCAATTGCTGCTCACTGTTAGATGATTAAGATAATGAACAAGCCATATCCCAGCAACAAGAGAGAATTATCTTTTGGCAGAAAAGTCTTAATGTGATAAATGGTTATATATCTATTGGGAAATTTAGTGTGTAATAGGTTTGAGTAAATAGATCAACTACATGCATAGTTTTTGAGGGATGCTATATATGCATAGCACCTTTATGATTGAGTCTGCTGAGATATAGATATACCTCTTTCACAAGAGTTGAGTTGTAGAGATAATGGTTGATAGTTCATCGCGGAATGATCAAAATAGGTATTCTTTTGGAGTGGAAACATTTAGCTTAACCTTGACTTCTTTTTACATAAGAGGTAACAAGTATGGATGGCTGGAGGTCCAAGTGATTCGGAAAAAAAACTGAAGTTTAAGAGAAATGGGTATTTGTTCCATAACTAGAGCCAATTAAATGATTGGCACTAAAAATTCAAGCCTTCAACCAAGCATGTAGCGATAAATGTCACAACCACTCGCGCTAACTCTTGTAATATGAGTAGAGTTCAACCTCTTACATATACACTAGAGTTCAACCTCTTACATATACAAGTAGTTTCCTCGTTGTTACCTTCACAGGAATTGTAAATTCAGTGCCAACACTATTGCTCCAACACATTGGCAGAGACAATGGAAAAATGTGTTACGAATGATAGGCAACGGGAACACGGAGTGGTATGCATATCTTCTACACAACTTGTAGTTCAGGTCATTTTGTCATTGTGTTGTACAAATATCACAAAATGTATACTATTTATGCCTTTCTTCTAGGTGCGGCGCACGGCCATGAAGAAGGGTTGGAGCTGTTCTTGAGTCCATTGTATGTTCTACATAGGTTTACCTAGTGATTGCGCTCTTCCCGTGTGAGCCTTAGTGCTTTGCTCCCGAGGTTTGACAAGACCTTGTATTGGTGACCATGTTTGATGTTTCCTTTGCTTTTTAGCTGGATCACAGTCGTCCCAATTCCCAAATGAGCTTGCCAACTATAGGTTATTCTCAATCTGAGGCCAAAACTAGTAATGAATGCTAGCCGTAGCACGATTCGCTAGTACAACAATGATCTAAGAGCATGTCTAACAGAGCCCTCAAAACTCAACCTTCAAAACCAGTTTGAGGGCTGAGAAAATATCGTTTTGAAGGCCGAAAATCCCTGGCGCAGATCAGTGCCCTCAAACCAACCCTCAAAATCTCTGTCTCGTCGTCCTCTTCGTCTGCACGGAGGGAATCGAGCCGAGACGCTCGGGAGCGAGGGAATCGTCTCTGTCTTCATCAACGTCATGCGCTGCTCACCGCCGGAATTCGTCGCTGTTCGTCGACGTGGGTGCCCGCCCGCCACTGATTTTGGCCGACGTGGGTGGCCGCCACCATCTCCGCGTTTAGATTACTAAAATAGTGATGTAAACTAATATAAGAGCGTTTAGATTACTAAAATAGTGATGTAAATGCTCTTATATTAGCTTATGGAGGGAGCACTTCGTATTTGTATAGGACTTGTCTTGATGGCGTATGGTGTGATGCCAGTTGTGTGGAGTTCTTGGTCGGAGCGTGCGGGTCGCGCCAGGCGTTTGGTGGTGGCATTTCTCCTCTCTGTGATGCTGCCATGGGAGCCCAAGGGGGAGGGGGATTAACCACCGGCTACCCGAAGAATAAGCCTTTTGGTCCTCAGATCTGCAGGGAGAGGTCCTGGCCTTGCTGCTCTCTTCACACTGCCTTGGTGGAGGAAGATGGGACGCAGAGGAGGCTCAATCCGTCTCCAGCGGAGCTGCAACAGCAGTTCAGTCCTGGAGCTGGAGCTCATCAGCGCGTGCGTGCGTGATGGGCCGACAGCGCGCATCGTCGGTCCCTTCCCTTTGGGGGTGTCACTTCTTATCTCAACATTTTGACATCAAAAGAAATGCAGACAAAAGATGTGCTTATATGCTTCTAAAATATTCTTCTACAGATAAGACATGGGTTTGACTTGCCTGAACGAAATCAGTTTACTGAGCACAACATTTTGGTGATCCTTTGGTAACAAAAAAACATGCTATCTTTCACTGGTATGTGTGATACGTTAATAGGTAACCCGCGTCCTCTTATATCCTGTGCTACAGCTGAAAGGTTGAACGCCCTATCTCAAATGCTGATCTTCCACTGGTGGAGAACATAGGATGAAATGCCGTCTTTCAGGCGCTCAACAGCGAGTCGGACTTCGGACCAAGGTACTGCTGCCAGATCTCGCCCGAGCCTTTTTCTTGGTGCTGACGGCCATCTTCAGCGCAAACATTCTTGGGTCCGTCATAGTAGAGAATGTCTGTGTTAGTGTCTGCGCGCTTCCAGTTGGTAGGGAGCTTTAGATAATCGTTATAGAAGGCCAGAGTCATTGCCAACATAACGCTGTCCCTGAAAATGGATGTTTGGCAGGAATGGGAATGGTGTTATCATATACCTAGGTGAATAAGTATGATTTTATAATACATGCTCAAGATGGGTATTTTTGCCCAGAACAGAATCTGAGTCACTGACCTTTGATTAGCTAGGTTGACAGCCTTGGTCCAAAAGGCGATAGAGTCAATGAGATTCCTCTTTATATTACGTGGCTCCACCAGAAGCACATCAAAATCAAGGAAGCACGTGTCCTTGTCAAAAGTTACAGTATGATGTAGCAAACCTCTTGGAGCTGTTCTTTGCACAGCACTCAGAACATCCATACTGATGTAATCTCCAAGGCACTTGCTACAATCTTCAGAGGCACCCACCGCATAACTGCCCAAATCAATGCGAACAAGGTCTTCAATTTTGCCCTGGGCACGTAGGAGCAACATTTCACATAAGGTAACCCGAAGATACTGAGAAAATGCATACTTTGCTATATACTTGGACGTGACAGGTTATGCCTTTTGTGTTTAATAACTGGATATTCGTGCTCAAAATCTTCCATGGAGCTATGCCTAATTTATCAAAGAACTCACAACCCTGGCAATATGACCGCTCGCTATCATCATAAGTTAAATTGTTAAGAGAGCAAACAAGCCATATGACCAGCAACATAAAAAAACTATCTTCTGGCAGAATTTTTTAATGGGACAAATGGCTATCTCTCGGGCAGTCCCATAATAAGCTGAGTAAATAGATCAGATATATGCATAGTACCTTTATGATTGAGTCTGCTGAGGTATAAACATATCTCGTTCGTGAGAGAGCCCTTGCAATAACGATTGGTGACAGTTCATTGGGGAATGACGCAAAAAAGTTTCCTTCTGGAGTGGCACGATTTAGCTTATCCTTGATTTTCTTCTGGCTGAAGGTAACAAGTATGAGGACGCGAGAATTCCAACGATACGTGACCATTTTAATTTGTGCGCTCACCTAGTAACAGTAATATTTGAATCAGGTAGCACTGCTTTTATCTTGTAGTAGGGCACTTGATCATTGCCTCCTTCAGGTATCAAGAAATTGAAGGATACATGATGCGGATCACTGTAAAAAAAAGTAAAAGAAACATGTTGGTTACATAAAACACTAAAAAAATACGTAAAGCCACAATTACGTCATTAATTCTGTTCTATACTGTAGTATTGCAATGAGCAGAGGTAAAACTATCCAATACCAAAGGGGTGGTTTATCACTTTATGTTTTGCAGTCACCATTGTCCATGGAAATGTGAAATAATCATGAATCTTATGATGCAGGATGACATTTTTCTACAGCAGGTACCATAAAGTTCTGGTAGTTAAAGGCTCTCTGTTATCGTGTTAATTTCCTCACAGCAAAATTACTGAAATAAACATAAAACGGAGAAACAGAACCTTGAGCTGGACAGGGTGGAGTTTGTCAGCACAGCGAGAGTACGAAGATCCAGACAGCTTATCGAAGAGTAGACATCTACAGTTTTAACCTCATGGGACAGATCCTGCGGGCAAAATAAAATATAGAGCTTATTTTGGTAATTCGGAATAACTTGTAATCGAAACCGTTGTCAGTGCAAATCAATCCCAACTCTGAGGAGACACCCTATAAAGTACAGTAAACCACCAGGCAGGAATTCCAATTTAACCCTGCACTACTACTACTAGTATCAAGTTTAGTTTTGATCCTACATTTGGTTCCTATACTGTAAATTTCAAGCACCCACGAGATGGAGGCCAAATCGCATCCACCCAATTTCCCCATCCGTGAAAGAAGTGCATTTATCATGAGTAAAACAGTTAGAAAAATCATGAAAATGGGAATCCCAATTATACGAATTGCATGCTAGTGATGCCCTAGTGAATCGGGGTGAAATATGGAGAAATCAATAGGCAGGCAGGGAATATCGCTCCGCCCACTCAAGTCCAAGAGCGCAAATCGTAGGCAGCGGGGGAGCCGGGAGCGAGACGGGCGGGCCCGGCGAAACGCGGCGGCGGCGGCGGCAGTACCTGGGGGTGGCGCGAGGAGTCGAAGGGGACCCAGGTGCGGGAGGGGTCGGCGGGGTGGCGGAAGTGGGTGGCCGGCAGGAACTGGAGGCCCCCGAGCACGAGGACGGCGGCGAGGGCCAGCATCTGCATCCCGGGCCACGCCCGCGGCGCCGGCTCGACGTCGCAGTGGATGACGCGCTGCCCGCCCGGAGGCTGCCCCTCGCCCCTCGCGCTCGCGGCGGCCGCCGCCGCGGGCCGGCGCTGGAGGCCGTCCATGGAAGAGCCGGGCGGTGGGGGCGGTGGTGGGAATGGGTGTGGAAACGGGCGGCTCGAGCTTCGAAGTCTTCGTCGCCGGGCGTGGGTTTGTTAGTAGACGGGCCGGGGCTCTGTTTTTGCTCTGGCCTTTTGGATCTTGCGGGCGATCGGGCGGTCCGATTTATGTGCCATCTCAGGAAAGCCTGTACCAACGGCCTTGTCCTCAGCAAATGATTTTTATTGAGTTCCATAGATAAGGTTGGGTTTCCCACAAGAAATTCTAGAGCAAACCCTTTGAATTTGAATTGTGGTTTTGCTATGTGTCACAATTTGCCCTTCCTCCTCCTTCTTTTCGCCTCTAGTTGTGTGAGGCGGAGCTCACCGGCTAAGTCGGCCAAGGAGATGACAATGGCAGCGCGTGAGCTCGAAAATGAGATCTCACTAGAGTGCGATGGTGACTTGAAAGGAGTGACCTGAAGTTTACGAAAAATCAGACACATGTGCTATATATAACCAGCTCAACTAACATTCACACAATAAATGACATAACTGTGTGTGTGCCAATTCTCAGTACATGGATGGAGTTATAAATAGGTTCTTCATCGCTACCTTTTTCTCTAGAATTGTAGTTGTATGCGTGAATGCTGTCGCTCGGACACATCAACAGGGAAGTGGTAATGTGTTAGGAATGGTAGGCAACGGGAGCGCCGGCAACAATATGATCGAAGAGTGCCGTGTGCACAAAGTGGTGTGCATATCAATAGGAATTTTTCATGCAATCGTGCTATTAGCAACATCCAAATTGGAGTTCTGAAATCTCACGGGATGATAGAAATTTCCTTAAGAGTAAGACGAGAGTAGTACTAAGATCTGGAACATTGGGCAGGCAAAAATCCTATGTGGCCACAGGAAGTGCATGTGGGTCACCTAGAGTTTGCCCACTGAGCTGGGTCATTTACTCTACAATCATTCCTAGTGCATTGTTGCGTAGGATTGGCCACAGATATGCTTCACTGACCTAACGCATGACCGTCAAGGTTTTTATTTCAGCATGCACATGCCGCAAGGAGCATTCAATCAATCTTGCTCAAGACATGTTGTACAAATTACATCAATGCCCTCTTTTTCAAAAGCTAGAATCAAACCATTTTATATATGAAAAACCATGCATTAAATTCATGCGTCGTTGAAATGCACTGAAAAGCTCCCCAATCTTAAAAAGAAGCCAGCTTATATATGATATCTTTGCGAAAAACAATATGACTTTAAAGCAGACAAAGTGTCTCAAACTTGATTGTAGAAGAAAAACCTGGCTTCCGAGTTTAGAGTATATCCACTTATGGATAAAGTAATATAAATATGTTTGTTCTTCATTTGCCCAGGCAGGAGAAGAAACAAATTAACCATTTAGAGAAATCTCCCTCAAAAATGCCAAATGGGCCAAATAGCTAGTTTTAGTAACCTAGCTAGGACACTGGACATGCATGCATGTTACTTTGCTTACCTTTTGGAATATTTTTAGTTGAAATTTAGGGTCTCCTTAGTTAGTAGGATTCTGGAATTAGAAATATGCAAAATACCTACTAGGAAAGAAATGCATGCACAACATGGAGTATTGGAAAAATATATTTATTTATTTTGCAAATTTAGATGTTGGTCCACATGAATAGAGAAAAACTTTGATGTCACATAGTCAGATTAAAATCAATCCACATGATAAAATATAGTTAGGATGTTATTTTGACATTAAGGATGTCGTTTTTGTACTTTGTGCATACGTATTCTATAAAGTCGTACATGTTATTTAAATCTCATGAGTCTTTTTCATTTGAAATCGGGATCAAGAGAAACATCCTCCATTTTTCATTTGCTGCATTCCTTTGAACTAGATGCATGAATAGTGCCATGGTATGCTTTTTCCCCCTATTCATATTTTCTTCTGGTTTTGGTGTGAACCAAAGCTATCTTACATGATTAACAAAGGAATTGAGTGTATTTGCACCACCAAGCCTCGCTTGCAAGGCTCAACAAAAACTTTCCTTTTAGCAATTGGAAAATGTATAAGATCATAACCACACATTAAAATGAGCTCGAGACCAATCACACCCCCAATGTAGTTATTTCTAATTTCTTTTTGACGTATTACTCATCTTATTTGATGTTGCACACTAAATTGCAGATGTATTTTACAACCACCCATCTCTTTCCACGTATTATGCATCCTATATAATCTCCTCTCCTTTGCAAATTACAATACTCAGCCATCCCTATACATTTTCGGCCAAAACTTTACTTATTTCTTTATGATTCCATTCTACACTTGATCAAATACTCGATACCCAATTGTACACGTATGACAAGAGAAGACAATGAAGAGTTCCAAGAATACGATGAAACAATGCTTACCAATCATGCTTGAGTAACATTCGAAAGTTTTAGCTCAATGAAGATGCATGGAAAAGATGTGTGGTGTAGACTTAGGATTGAAAGGCGTCGGAACAACCTATCAAGAAATAGCCTTATTTCTTGGGAGAGGCATATCATAGTGTCGTAGTTCACCAGAATAGATTTGTTACTTTGACAAAGTTCTAATGTGACTAGTTGAGTCCGCATGCATCCATCCATCTAGACCAAAGAGACTGTGCATGACCACGTGTACTTGTCTCCGTGAGTTGCACTGGTTTCTGGCATACGCATGCACATGTGCACGCATGCATCCATCTAGGCCAGAGAGAACTTACACGTGCATGCTTCTATGAGTTGCACATAAGGCAGGAACATGGTGTATCTTCGTCAGTCAGCATGTTCAGAGTAGGATCACATTTTGAAACAAAAGAAACTATGGATGTTACCCTTGCCCAACAAAAATCCCGCACTTTCTATGGAGACTGGCCCTGTAAGAATGAAACTACAAAGCAGAGGAATGGAAATGGATACATGATGGCCATCAGCGCCTTGCACCGTGCTGTGCGCTCGACACAGCTACTCTTGTGGGCGCTCTACTTCTTCTTCCAAGCGGGCCAAGAAGCTCCGCGATGTCTCCTTGCTGATCCAGTTGCCTCTCAAGGGCACACCCAAATAGCTCGGGAAGAACAAGCTCAAGGCGCTCACAGACTGCTACGACCTCAACCTCAACGGCGTCCTGGTGGAGGCCGAGGCTCGCTCTGTGGCCTCTGCTTCTACCTCGTGTGCGCACACCCTCGACCTTAACGATTAGACGATTCAGAGTGATCGTTGCATTAGTTGGCCTTATGCCTATTTTGCTAGAGCAGTTCATGGTTGTTCCCTTTCCCAGCCTGTTGGGAGTCGTCAGGGCGGGTTCCGTTTGTGTTCGTCCTGAGGTTTGGTCGGGTCTCTTGGCCCTCTCTACCGCTGTCTGTATACTATGGTAGTGTCTTGTGTTGGTCGAGTTTGTGGTCTCTCGCTTGTAAGCTCCGGATGTTAGTTTGATGCATGGCATGTTTATTTTCTCTACTTCCCGTCTCTCTTGGATGATCTCTCAGCTCACACTTTTTTTTGAACCGGGCTTTACCCCTTTCCATTACTAAGAGCGGAAATACAAACCAGTTCAAGTTGACAGGAGGAGGGAAAGAGGGTAGAGCGAGTTCAAGCATTACCAGGAAACCCACCACATCCGCCCGCCATCGAAACGGGTGCCATGGGGCGAAAACCTAGTAACACTACCATCAAGTTTATTACAGCCAACTAAAGAACGACCAAACAGACGCAAACCACATATCGGACTGCCCGAACTAGCATGACTAGACAAAAGTATCAGACGACGAGAGTAGACGGAGAGGATCGCCTCCAGCTCCATTTCCAGGGGACGCCAGGGTCATTTTTCACCACGCTGAGGCCGCCCCTGATCTTCACGTCTGGATCGTTTGCTTGACAGGGTCACACAGCTTCATCAGCTGCAGCGTGCCGTTCCTGATCATCTCTGCACCTGCACGAAGCTCTCCAGCCGCCTCTCCTTTCTGCAAACCTGTCCAGTATAACAGAAACAAACAAAGGGAGAAAATAATCTCAAAAGGAGTTTTAATCTGTTTTTTCTCAAAAGTGGCCCGATTACGCACCAACCAGATGGCCCAACATGTAGCAGCTAAGCCCATAGTATAAAAGGTCTCTTTGCCAGGAAGAAATTTACTGCACCAAACGAAATATTGCCAATAGTTATTGGGGCACTTATCAGTGCCCAGCGCAGCCCCAATAGATCTCCAAACCACCCTAGTAACGGGGCAAGTGAAGAAAAGGTGTTTAGAGGTTTCTACCTCCCTGCAGAATGAACAGCAAGGATTCCCTGGCCACTTCCTTTCCCTCATCACTTGTCTTGTGAGTACCGCATCTTGGGATAGCTGCCATAAAAAGATTTTAATCTTGAGAGGAAGTTTGGCTTTCCATATCCACTTATAGTTACACCCAGCAAGGGGTTTTTCCAGCAATTTGTACACAGATCTAGTAGTAAACTTGCCGTTCTGGTTAAGCCCCCAGAAGACTTTGTCACCATCTCCACCTTTTGCAAGGGGAATGTTTTTATTGTAGATCGCAACGCTTACCACTTCTTAAGCAGATCAGGGGTAAGCCTGCGTCTAAAGAACGAACTGGCATTGTCACCAGCCAACTTGTTCAAAGTACAGTCTGGGAAATTGCAAATGTCAAACAACTGAGGGAATTATTCCTGAATAGCAGGAGACCCATTAATCGAATGTTTCCACAGCCTAGTGATGTCCCCCATTTTAGTGTCTATCTTCCTGCCCATCATATATATATTTTTGACTTTGAGCAGTGATTTCCAGCAAGGTGAGTCAGAAAATCTGGCAGTGACATCCGCGACAGTTTTGTTGCGAAGGTATCTGGCTCGGACAATATCCTGCTAGAGCCCTTTTTGTGTTTCAAGCTTCCACGACCATTTGACCATCAGGCTTATCTTTTGTTTCCGCAGGTCCTTGATACCCAAACCTCCTTTCTCCTTGGATCTACATATTCTACTCCATTTCACAAGGTGGTATATTTTTTCTTATTACACCCTTGCCAGAAAAATCTCCTTCTGCGCTTATCCAATCTCTCAATAAAGGTTTTATTCATAAGCCACATCGACATATGATACATAGAGATTTGTGTAACCACATAATCTAACAGGGTATGTCTCCCCCCCATCGAGGCCGCATTACCTATCCAGGCCTCGAATCTCCTCAAGTACTTGCTCACAATGAACTCCCAATCCGAGTTTTTTAGGTTTGTATAGCTCACAGGCATGCCTAAATATTTAATGGGAAAGCTGCATATCTCACAGTTAAACAACTCCGCGTATTTCTTTACAGTATTTTCATCCCCCCCTCCCCCCACACAGTGAGGATTTCACTTTTCTTTAAGTTAACTTTTAACCCAGACATCATTTCGAACAAATATAGTAGCAACTTCAAGTTAACTGCCTTATCGATATCATCCTCCAAGCAAATGATGGTATCGTCTGCGTACTGCAGAACAGCTACCCCATCAGGAATGAGATCAGATGCTAAACCCGTGATCAGCTTATTTTTCTGGGCGTTTTTAATCATTTTGGTGAGGCATTCAACAGCCAGGTTGAACAGAAAAGGAGAATGGGGATCCCCTTGGTGAACCCCCTTGGCACTTTGGAAGTATGGGCCTGTGCAGTTATTCAACTTGATGCTAACTGTCCCCTCGTATAGGATTTGTTTAATCCATCCACACCAAGTTTCATTAAAGCCGCGCATTTTGTGACATTCGAGAAGGAAATCCCAGTTTACTTTGTCGTAGGCTTTTTCGAAATCAAGTTTAAGAACAATCCCCACTCTTT
Organism: Triticum urartu; assembly: GCF_003073215.2. Taxonomy (NCBI): domain Eukaryota; kingdom Viridiplantae; phylum Streptophyta; class Magnoliopsida; order Poales; family Poaceae; genus Triticum; species Triticum urartu. The sequence goes on along the minus strand of NC_053026.1, from coordinate 564,396,192 downwards.
TCTTGGCATGTGTATAGTTGAGAAACTCATGGAGTGAGAGCACTCCATCCATGATGTTCCTACCTTTCACAAAGGCATTCTGAGTGAGGCTGATTAGCTTATCAGCATATACAACAACCCTACGGTCGAGCACTTAAGTTATGAGCTTATAGGGGCAACGGAGCAAGAGAATTGGCCTGAATTGCTGAATTCTCTCAGCACTAGACACTTTAGGCAGAAGGGTAATAATCCCATAATTGAGATGTTTAATATCAAGCTTTCCTTGATGGAAATGGTCAAAAAGGGCCATGATATCGTCCTTAACTATCTCCCAACAGACCTGATAAAATTCAACAGGAATATTATCAGGTCGGGGGGCTCTATTTGAGGCCATGTCAAACAAAGCAGTTTTAACTTATAGCTCTGTAAATTCTCAACTCACACTTGTCTCTTCTATGGTAAACTGGTTACCAATGATTATTGCTAGCTGGAATTTGTGTGGATTGGGTGAACCAAATAAACATTGTTTAATTATGGAGAACTCGGTTCTTCCAAGCCCAACATCGTCTGCCTCCAAGAAACTAAGATGAGCCAAATTGACTGTTTCACCATCAGGAAGTTTCTGCCAGCGTCGGTTTCCAACCAGCTAATGGAACATCTCTGTCCCCCGCGGTTGTAAAAACACGCGACACTATCCCCTCCCTCGCAGCCCCGTGAGGCAATAGGGAGGGGTCTTCGTTCTGCGCCGCCGGTCGTCTCCTCCTGCCTCCGAATTGTAGTTTTTACTATGTATCACAATTTGCCCTTCCTCCTCCTTCTTCTCCCCTCTAGTTGTGTGAGGTGGAGCACACCGGCTAAGTCAGCCAAGCAGATGGCAATGGCAGTGCATGAACTAGAAAATGAGATCTCACTACAGTGTGATGGTGACTTGAAAGGAATGACTGAAGTTTAATAAAAACCAGACACATGTGCTATAATGAGCTCAACTCAACATTCACACAATAAATGACATAACTGTGCGTGTCGATTCTCAGTACATGGATGGAGTTATAAATAGGTTCTTCATTGCTATCTTTTTCTCTAGAATTGTAGTTGTGTGCGTGAATGTTGTCGCTCAGGCACATTAACAGAGAAGTGGTAATGTGTTAGGAACGGTAGGCAACAGGAGCACCGGCGACAGTCCAATCGAAGAGTGTCGTGTGCACAAAGTGGTGTGCCTATCAAATTGATATTCTCATGCAATCGTGCTATTAGCAACATCCAAATTGGAGTTCAGAAATCTCACTGGATGACACAAATATCTTTGAGGGTAAGACGAGAAGTGATAAGATTTGGAGCCTTGGGCGGGTAAAAGTCCTTTGTGGTCACAGGAAGTGCATGTGGGTCACCAATAATGTCCACACGGGGTTTTCCCACTGACCTGGATCGTTTACTCTGTAGTCATCCCTAGTGCATAGTATTGCGTAGGATTGGCCATTGATATGCTTCAATAACCTAATACATGATTAGCAAGGTTTGTGTTTCGGCATGCACATACTGCAAGGAGCATGCAATCAATATTGCTCAAGGCGTGTTGTACAAGTTACATCAATGCCTTCTTTTTCAAAAGCTATAATTAAACCATTATATATATATATATATATGAAAAAAATCATGCATTAAACTCATGTGTCGTTGAAATGCACTAAAAAGCTCCTCAATCTTAAAAGAAGCCATCTCATATATGATACCTTTGTGAAAACAAATATGCCTTCAAAGCAAACAAAGTGTCTCGAACTTGATTGTAGAAGAAAAACATGGCTTACGAGTTTAGAGTATATCCACTTGTGGAGAAAGTAATATAAATATGTTTGTTCTTCATTCACCCGGCACGAGAAGAAACAAATCCCCACATGACAAAATATAGTTAGGATGTTATTGTGAGATTAAGGATATTGTTTTTGTACTTTGTGCATAGGTATTCTATAAAGTGGTACATGTTATTTAAATTCCATGAGTCTTTTTCATTTGAAATCGGGATGAAGAGAAACATCCTCCATTTTTCGTTTGCCGCATTCCTTTGAACCAGATGAATGAATAGTGCCATGGTATGATTTTTTCCCCCTATTCATATGTTTTTTATTTGGTTTTTGGTATGAACCAAAGATATCTTACAAGGTTAACAAAGGAATTGAGTGTATTTGCACCATCGTGCCTCGCTTGCAAGGCTCAACAAGCTTTCCTTTGAGAATATGAGATATCAATCGGAAACTATATATGATCATAACCACACATTAAAATGAGCTCAGGAAAATCACACCCCCAATGTAGTTATTTCTGATTTCCTTTTGACGTAGTACTCATCTTATTAGATGTTGCACATTAAATTGCATATGTATTTTACAACCACCCATCTCTTCCATGTATTATGCATCCTATATAATCTCCTCTCCTTTGCACATTACAATACTCAGCCGCCCTATACACTTTCGGCCAAAACTGTACTTATTTCTTTATGATTTCATTCTACACTTGATCAACCCAAGTGTACACATATGACAAGAGAAGACAATGAAGAGTTCCAAGAATACGATGGAACAATGCTTTCCAATCATGCTTGGGCAACATCCACAGGTTTTAGCTCAATAAATTTAGTGAAGATGCATGGAAAAGATGTGCGATATAATTTAGGATTGAAAGGCGTCGGAACAACCTACTGAGAAATTGCCTTATTTCTAGGGAGAGGAATATCATAGTGTTGTAGTTGACCAGAATAAACTTGTTACTTTGACAAAGTTCTAATCTGACTAGTCTAGTCCGCATGCATCCATCCATCTAGACCAAAGTGACTGCACGTGTACTTGCTTCCGATGAGTTGCAGTAGTTTCTAGTATACGCATGCACATGTGCACGCATCCATCCACATCTACGTGAGAGAGAACTTATACGTGCATGCTTCTATGAGTTGCAAACAAGCTAGGAACATGGTGTAGCTTCGTCAGTCAGGGTGTTCAGCGTAGGATCACATTTTGAGAGAAAAAACTATGGATGTTACGCTTGCCCAACAAAATCCCGCACTTTCTATGGGGACTGGCCCATAATAACCTACCTGTAAGAATGAAACTACAAAACATAGGAATGGAAATGGATACATGATGTCCAATATTTCATCTAGATGAAGACAAAGGTCATTGTTTCCTAAACCGCAAATATGTCAAGGTTGTTTGGACATGGTACTTTATACTTATTTCTTTACAATTTCCTTCTAAACTTTATCAAATACTTGATACCCAATTGTACACGTATGACAAGAGAAGACAATGAAGAGTTCCAAGAATACAATTGAACAATGCTTACAAACCATGGCTGGTTAACATTCATAGGTTTTGACTTAGTAAATTCAACGAAGATGCATGGAAAAGATGTGTGGTGTAGACTTAGGATTGAAAGGCATTGTAAATACCTATCGATAAATTGCCTAATTTCCAGGGAGAGGAATCCGAAATCATTGTAGTTCATCGGCACAGACTTCAGTCAATCTCAAGACCCACTGACTCAGTCTCTCGGATATGCTCATAGGGGCAGGGTATGTGTTACTGCATTCATAGGAGTAGGATGTGCATGCATGCATTTATAGGTGAGTGTATATGCATGTATGTTGGCATCTGCATCTACACTATGTTTCTAATAAAATATGAACAATCCAACTTCTTCTTCCAAGAAGGTAACAAGTTTCCTGTCTCTACATGCTTGTATGGACACATCCATCCATCTTCTTTGATAAAGGGCGATTTTTATTATCTCAAAATGTAGCATCAAGTGGATACAAAGTATTATGAGTAACACTCGGTCTCTGCATAACTAGTATGCACACGATCCAATATGAAAGTCTGACAAAAATTAGGTGAAAATGTTGCTCGACATGCTAGATGGACTAGATACCTTGACCTAGCTACGCTGCATGACAAGTATGCTTGTGATTTTGTTTACCTATTTTATCATACGGTTGAATTTTAGGGCTTCCTTGGTTTATGAGATATTTTTTCTCTCGAGGAAATGGTTCGCAGGATTCTGAAATCCAAGAATACATAGAACACAATAATATGATATGAATGCATAGTAAAACAAAGTATTAGGAAACACCAACATTTTACAAATTTAGATGTTCAGTTCACTTGAATAGAGAAAACATGGTTATCACGCAGTCATATTGAAGTCAACCACATGAGAAAATATTATTAGGATGCTAGTGTGATACTAAAGATCTGGTTCTTGCACTTCTTATGTAGGAATTCCGAAAAGAGGTATGTCGGGACTTTTTGTACATCTTGTGTAAGAATTCTTAAAAGAGGTCCATGCGGATTGTAAATCATGAGTTTTCATTCAAATCAGTTAAAAAAATTGTCAATTTTCCAACTATATTCCTTTGAACTGGATGAATGAGTAGTGCCATGAAATGAAAATCTCATATTTCGTGTTCCTATCGAGTTTTCTTATGAACCAAAGAGGCATGTATGACAAAATCATTGAACGTAGCGAAAACATTGCATCTGGCTCACAAGGCTCCATGAGCTTTCTTTTGGAGTATGAAATGATGGGTTTCGTAGTAATTTCAAAAAATTTCCTACGCACACGCAAGATCATGTGATGCATAGCAACGAGAGGGGAGAGTGTTGTCTACGTACCCAACGCAGACCGACTGCGGAAGCGCTGACACAACGTAGAGGAAGTAGTCGTACGTCTTCACGATCCAACCGATCAAGCACCAAAACTACGGCACCTCCGAGTTTGAGCACACATTCAGCTCGATGACGATCCCTGGACTCCGATCCAGCAAAGTGTCGGGGAAGAGTTCCGTCAGCACGACGGTGTGGTGACGATCTTGATGCACTACAGCAGCAGGGCTTCGCCTAAACTCCACTACAGTATTATCGAGGACTATGGTGGCAGGGGGCACCGCACACGGCTAAGGAATAGATCACGTGGATCAACTTGTGTCTTTCTGGGGTGCCTCTGCCTCAGTATATAAAGGACTAGAGGGGGGAGGCTGGCCGGCCAAGGTGTGGCGCGCCAGGTGAGTCCTACTCCCTCTGGGAGTAGGATCCCCCCCCCCAATCCTAGTTGGAATAGGATTCGCGGAGGGGGAAAAGAGAGAGAGGGGGCCGGCCACCTCTCCTAGTACTAATAGGACTAGGGGAAGGGGGAGGCGCATAGCCCATCTAGGGCTGCCTCTTCTCTTTTCCCCTAAGGCCCATCATGGCCCATTTAGCTCCCGGGGGGTTCCGGTAACCTTCCCGGTACTCCGGTAAAATCCCGATTTCACCCGGAACACTTCCGATATCCAAACATAGGCTTCCAATATATCAATCTTTATGTCTCGACCATTTCGAGACTCCTCGTCATGTCCGTGATCACATCCGGGACTCCGAACAACCTTCGGTACATCAAAATGCATAAACTCATAATATAACTGTCATCGTAACCTTAAGCGTGCGGACCCTACGGGTTCGAGAACAATGTAGACATGACCGAGACACGTCTCCGGTCAATAACCAATAGCGGGACCTGGATGCCCATATTGGCTCCTACATATTCTACGAAGATCTTTATCGGTCAGACCGCATAACAATATACGTTGTTCCCTTTGTCATCGGTATGTTACTTGCCCGAGATTCGATCGTCGGTATTCTAGTACCTAGTTCAATCTCGTTACCGGCAAGTCTCTTTACTCGTTCTGTAATACATCATCCCGCAACTAACTCATTTAGTTGCAATGCTTGCAAGGCTTAAGTGATGTGCATTACCGAGAGGGCCCAGAGATACCTCTCCGACAATCGGAGTGACAAAACCTAATCTCGAAATACGCCAACCCAACATCTACCTTTGGAGACACCTGTAATGCTCCTTTATAATCACCCAGTTACGTTGTGACGTTTGGTAGCACCCAAAGTGTTCCTCCGGCAAACGGGAGTTGCATAATCTCATAGTTATAGGAACATGTATAAGTCATGAAGAAAGCAATAGCAACATACTAAACGATCGGGTGCTAAGCTAATGGAATGGGTCATGTCAATCAGATCATTCAACTAATGATGTGACCTCGTTAATCAAATAACAACTCATTGTTCATGGTTGGGAAACATAACCATCTTTGATTAACGAGCTAGTCAAGTAGAGGCATACTAGTGACACTTTGTTTGTCTATGTATTCACACATGTATTATGTTTCCGGTTAATACAATTCTAGCATGAATAATAAACATTTATCATGATTATAAGGAAATAAATAATAACTTTATTATTGCCTCTAGGGCATATTTCCTTCATGAAATGCAAACAATAAACATATGGAAGATAATAATGACCCATACAATAATAGAGCATGGTACTATAATCACACCTCACTTTAAGTTATTTCTAACGTAGTACTCACTTTTTAAAAATTGCACATTGTTGTGTATGTACTATACAACCAACCATCTCTTCATGGAATCTAATTTCTATAAAATCTCCTCTTTTTCACATATTCCCATACCCAACCTCCCCTACACATATTCTGCAAGAAACTTCACTTATTTCATTATGATTTCGTTCTACACTCAATGAAACACTCGATACTGAAGTGTTTATATGTATGAAAGGAAAATACAATGAAGAGTTCCCAATGATATGTCGGGACAATGCTTATGGGTCATGGCCAGATATCATTCACACAATAAATTCAATGAAAATGTCTCAAAAATATGTGTAGTTTTGACTTAGGATTAGGAGGCATCAGAACAACCTATCGAGTAAGTGTTTGTGTTATGGGGAGTGCAACCCTTGACTGTTGTAGCTCAATGGTGCGGGGTGGGGGCTTCGACAAGCTTGTAATAAGGCCTCTAGATCCTATTCATTTCTGAAATAGAAACAAAAGCCTCTTATCCTTCGTATACACACATGCCCATGTCCATCCCTGCAGACCGGAAGGATAATCTTGTGTCCTGTGCGTGCTTCTGTGAGTTGTACCTGGTGTTTTAAAGCAATGTAGATGCCTTGAGGGAGACTGGGAGAGTAGTTACAACTTATAATCAAGTCAATTTCTGAAGCTCACACATACGTGTGTGCTTCTTCAGGTTGTATTTCTTCGTTGAGGACACACAACCCCCCTCGTCTTGTGGGACAAACTAAGGTGGAAATGGCCGTCCCAGAACTACTGGATCTCCTAACCTGGTCACTCCGCCTCACCGGTTCACCACTTGACCTACCTCCTGCTTTTGACTTTCTTCTTTGTCCCAATTCAAATCAAGCATGTCTTTCTCCATCTATAGATAGAGAGGATATATGATAGGGGCTCTCAAAGCGAATAGGATTCAGTATCTAATACTGATATAGCTACTAACCACATTCAAAGTTGGCTTGACCTCTTATTTTGGATAGCAAGAAATGCTTACGCCCTAGGGGGGTCTGGCCTACTCCCTTTTGTTCACTCATCAGGCTCATCACCTCTTGGATATCAACCAACAGCCAGTCTACTTAATCATGGTTCACTGGTATCAGGTTAATTTCCTCGCACCAAAAAACTGATGAAATAGATAGGTGATACACAAAAGACGAAACCTTGAGCTGGATAGGGCAGAGTTTGTCAGCATGGCAAGGGCACGAAGATCCGGACAACTTATCCAAGAGAAGGTATCTACACCTACAAGGCTACAACCTCATGGGATAGATCCTGCACGGAAAATAATAGAGCTTCTTTTGGTAACTCGGACTAACTTGTTAGCTACCCACTTGGAATTCAGCTGCCGCTGATACGAATTCTGGATACAAGCTTCAGTATGGAGAAAGAGAGAGAGGAGGAGGAGGGGAGAAAGTTGACCAATCCAACATTAGTAGGGCCCAGAGCAACGCCAATAGCTCCCCTAATAAACTCCCCGTAAAAGTCATTTGTGGGATGACAATACAATTTAGGGGAAGCTGTCTGAAACCTACTTTTCTCAGTTCCTGTAAAATATTTATTTTCTATTTTTCATTAAAAAAAGTCTAGCTCAAATAGTGCACCACTGGCGCGGGTCGGCATGCCGGTGCAACTCGCCATAGAGACGGTGGTTGGCGCGTGATGGTGGTGGCATGGTGTCAGTCAGAGGAGGAGGCGCGGCGGCAGGGAGGCTCACCGATGGGTGGCGCCGTCAGCGGCGGCCAGCATGGCCAGGATGCGGTGCACGACGTGCCTCACAGGGGAGATCCTGTCTTGGTGGCGATGGCTGTTGGAGGGCTATGTTTGCCTCAGCTCTTCGTAAACAGCAACCTTTTTGAAGGATGCGGGAGCTATTGGAGTTGCTCAGTTGTAAATAAAATCATTGTCAATGCTAATCAATCCAAACTCTGAGGAGACATCATGTAAATACAGTAAACCACTAGAGACAAATTCAAATTGAGCCCTACACTGCTTTGACAAAACGGAGTACGTTGCTGTTACAGGTACAGTTACAAGTTAGGGACTGTACAGATAGAAAAACACAGAAAGCAAAGAGACGACGCCCCCCAGTGCCAGCGTAGATTGCTCCCCTCAGCTCGCACCACAGCGGTGATCAAGCTGTTTATCTCTTTGACAATGCCATTGCATATTTGCATACCATCAAGAACGAAGCAACCTTCTGTTCGAAAACGCAAGTGTCCCTCTACTTCCAAATATGCCATCAAACGATCATGACGAGCACAAAAAAAGCCTTCTTGCGGTTAGCCGGCGCATCCTGCAAAGAGCTAAGCCACCATTCAATTAAGCTTTCAGTAGCAAGGTTTGGTATGATGATGAAAGGGAAATCGAATCTTGTGATGCAAAAAACCCCAAACACCAGCACCAAACGCACATTGAGATAAAAGGTAAAATGACTGACACCGGGCTTAAGTAATTACTAGCAAAAGGGCCAGTGCGTTGCAACGGGAAAAAAATCATTATCTCCAATGGCCATGACCACATTTCGCTGCATCATCGAGATGCAGTATCACTCTCAATTTCGTGAAATCATGAACAATTTTCGAGATCATGAACATTTTTTAAACCATTAAAATATTTGAAATCATGAATATTTTTCAAATTCATGAATACTTTTACAAAAAAATTAATATTTTATGAACTCATGAACATTTTATACTATTTGCAAACATTTAAAAAAATTATGAGCATTTTTAAACGATTTTCTTGAATCGGCAAACATCTATAGAATGGACAAACATTTTTCTTGGAAATTGGTGGAATTTTTTTTGGAATTCACGAACAGTTTTTGTTTTAACGTATATTTTTTGAAATGCATGATCATTGTTCGAATCAGTGAAGATTTTATGAATGAATAAATTGTCACGAAATTACTTTTTATTTTTAGGATATTTTTCTATTCATGAACACTTTTTTATTTCCCAAACAATGTTTTGGACATTTTTAATATTTGTTGAATAACGACACCATTTTTTACAAAATGGTGAACATTTTTTGAATTCACAAACATTTTATGATTTATTTAAAAACTTTATTTCGAAATTCCCATATTTTAAGTTTTTTTGAACTTTTTTTGAAGTCCCTAATTATTTAAAGGAGAAAAAAAGAAAACAGAAAATAAAAAAATAAAAAAGGAAACTTACAAAGCAGGCACCCCGGACATGGGTTGACCCAAACGGGCACGTTGCGTGTTCTCCCAGCGCACATAGCGCAGTATAGGAGGTCCTACTGCATGGGCTGGCCCAGGCAGAGCATTTCCCTGTGTAAAACGTTTTTTATCACTTATAGATGGCATTAGTGGGTAATATATATTTTGCAACTATAAGGGTAATTTCTGTGACGTACCGCCAAAAGAAATAGCCATTATTATGTATAGAAGTTGCAGAGATGGCACATAGGTTGATGTGACCTCTTTTTGCTACATTATCAGCCGTCGAGCATTTTCCCTGCATACACATCCCTTTAAAGAAGTGTCAATTACATCACTTGTGCTTACACTTGGCGAGAGAAATCACTTTAGTGCTAAAATTTGCAGCATATATTGATCAGGTGCCACAACTTGACACGAGCGTGCATATACGATACAAAACATGTTTGGATACGAAAATGGTGATGACAAGGCACGCTAGTGTGGCACGGGAACTGCCGTTAGTGACGAAAATGGGGACTAGCCTTGTGGCCTATTTTTCTTCTGTAAAAACCCACTCAGCATATTTTTCGAAGAAAAGGGTTCCTGGTCCACCTCATGCAAACCGGCACCCGTGTGTGGCACTCCAACCGAGAATGTTATTTAAACAATGTTCATGTATTGACTTATTAATATAAATTATGTCCATATAATCAAATTATGAAATATAACAATATTTACAAAAGTAATTTTAGAAATATCTTATATATTTAAACAAACACCCATATAAGTTAAACAATGTTCACGACTGTAATAAATTACTCATCTATTAAAAGAAATTTATGTTGCTCTAAAAAGTTGTTTAAATAAAGTTTTTGTGTTATCTAAAAATACATATATTATAAATAAAATTCAATATAAAAATATGTAAAAGAATAAATACGAGCCTAGTGTGCCCCAGACTCCAGACACTCAAATTATTATTATTAAATTATAAAAAAATGTTTTGTTTTGTTTTATGAATATTCTTTTATAAAATACGTGATTTTAAAAAATGAACATTTTTTAATTTCATTTACTTGTATGATATTTTTTAAACACTCAAATATTCTAACTGTTATTACTGTGATTATAATTTATATATTCCTTACCTTCTTGCAAATATCTAGAAAGACAAAAGACTAATTTGTGGGAAATGGGCTGCCCTGACTGCAGCCAATTATTAAATTTCTTAATTTAAATAAATGGATATAGTTAAAATTAATAAGTGACTATTTTCTGAAATTACATGAACATTTTTAAATGAAATTTATTATATTTGTGTATATTATTTATAATGCATGATTATAATTTCAATACATAAATGTTAATTATTTATTATAAACATGAAATGTTCTCGGTCGGTGTGGCATGCACGGGTGCAGGTTAGCATACTAGATCGATTCCCACAGTCATCTTTTTTTCGTTAAGTTTTTTTCTTATTTGCCGGAAATGATATAAAGCGACAATATCCTTATTGGATTACAAAGGTGGTGCCTGGGGTGGCTACGCACGTCGAAGTGCTCTCCTCTAGTCGCTGGTTCGATCTCCCGTGCGGTCGTGCGGAACATATTTTGGTTTGGTTTTTATAAGGAAAAAGTCTAAAATAAACCTCAAACTTGTAGACGAAAGATAAATCGAACCCTGAACCATGAATCCCGGAAATTGGCACTCTGAATTTGTCGATCCCGGTCTATTCTAAACCCTGTGCCTGTTTTCTATATGTCAGAAAAAAAACACAAATTGCTACTCTCACGGACAACACTGACCCACTTGTCATATCTATCTTCAACCTTCTTTCTCCTCCCAATTTTTCTCTCCCGACCATCCTGTCGCTCGACGCCAACGCAGTTCCCCGTCTCTCGTGAAATCAGAGCCGGCTGTACCGCTAGAAGGCGTGGATGTAGGGCTTCCGGTTTTGGCGTCTTTTTTGGTCCGCATGGTGTAGGGGCATCCATGGAGGTCCGCTCCAATAGAGGACGACGTGGCCGGCGCCAGCGCTGGCGATGCAACGCGAGAGGAAGAACCGAAGCTGCCAAGGGATGATCCGCGATGGAGTGTGGAGGTGGCCGGCGAGCCGCTGGGTCGATGCGGCGGACCGCGTGCGGACGACCTCCGCCATGGCGATGGCCGGCTGGAGGTGCGCGACGCGGCGCACACGTACAATGGATACACGAACCTGCTCGGCTTCGTGCTCCAGTCCCTCAGCAATTACATCGTTGGCCACTATGTGGTACATGCGCGTGCTCGAAGTGCTCCTTGAGAGCAATGGAAGCTCGGAGCTAGGCAAGCAGGTGGATGGATTTTGTCAAAAGTTAGCTCTCGTACGTAACAAGTTGCACGCCAGTAGCTTGATTGATCTGTGCAAGTTGAGCGGCGCCGGCACGTGAAGCAAGGTCGGCGACTGGGAGCGGCCGTTCTGTGGACGCGCCGAGTCCAGAACTTGGCTTTGGCTTCTTGGACCTACGCACATGGCCGGCGGCACGACACATGCTGGGACCTATCCGGCCGTGGCGGGGCCTCCACTACCTAGCGCCTCCACGGGCGCCAGTTCGCCGGCTGCGGGAACACGGGAAGGGGATGGATATGACATGCGGGCCCTCGTCATCAGTGAGGTAGCATGTTATCCCCGTCTGGATTGTAGTATTTCCGGTGCGCCAAACAAGTCTAGGGTCTGAAATAGACCGGGATCGACAAATTTAAAGTGCTAATTTCCGGAATTCAAAGTTTAGGGTTTGATTTATTTTTCATCTACAAATTCAAGGTTTGTTTTAGACTTTTTCCTTTTATAACTTTTGTAGGACTCCGACAGGTAGGCCAGGGGCTTTTTTGTGCTGAAAAAACAATTTCAGGGGTTCTCTGCAAAAAAGAGGCCACATGTCCCATCCCCGTCGTTCAGTCACTGACAGCGGGCATGACGCTCTGGCTCGCCTCGTCAGTCCCGTGTTCGTATTCATGCATGATTGGCACCGTAAATGCACGCTCATGCCAAGTTGTAGCACCCGTTCAATGTATGTCACAAGTTTTAGCATCAAAGTGACTTTTCTCGTCAAGTTTAAGCACTGATGGTGTAACTTAACTCATAACTATAGTTTCGCTACCGTGTCGCTCCCGCGAGCGGCTCGGGAGCAAACCCTAGCCGCCGCCAGCACCCCCCCCCCCCCCCCCCCCCCCCCCCCCCCCCCCCCCCCCCCGGAGATTGCCGGGCGAAGCCCGCGTGGCTCGGCGGCGGCGGGGCCCTCTTCCTCCTCCGCCCGGGGCTGGCTGGCGCGGGCCGGTGGCATCAAGGGGAGCTCGAGCGGCGGCGCACGCTCGGGGCGGCGCTTCTGGCCGCCGAGGACACGCACGGGGACTCGGGGCGCGCGGATCTAGCGAGGGGCGGCGCGGGCTGGCCGCGGCCGGCTCGCGAACGCGGGGATCTGGCGCGGTGCGGCGCATGGTGGTCGCGGCCGGTTCGCGGGCGCGCATGGTGACCGCGGCGGCTCGGCTGGGCGACGGTGGTCGCCTTGGTGTGCGCGGCGTGGCTGCTCGGCTGGGCGGCTGCGTGTGGTGTCCGGCGGGGGACCTGGATCTGGCAGGTCTGCGGTGGGTTGGCGGCCCGGGCGGGGTTTCTACCGGCGGCTGGCAGTGCCTGTTGGCGATTGCTGGAGCAGGAAGGCTTCGCTCGTGGTTTGGACGCGGGGTGCAGGATCGGATCTGGTTTCCTGCAGGCCCGTCGACGAGGAGGCTTGCTGGTGGCCCTGCACAGCGTTGGCGCGCTCGCTGTGTGGGGGGTGCACGGTCCAGTGGAGGTACGGGTCGGCCTCGGCCGGCTGCGTGGGAGTGGCTGCCCCGGGCGAGTAGCCTGGCCGGTGCTAGCCGACCGGCGACGACGGCGCTCGTGGGCGTCGCTATCCTCCTTGGAGGCGTCGTCCGGAATCTTCGCAGCCTCTACTCCTGGATCAAGTTCTTCGGGTGAAAGCCTAGATCCTGCTGTAGGGTCGGGCGGTGGCGTCGTCTTCAACGTCGTTCCCCTCTTTAGGACGCCGTCTTGAAGACCTTGATCCCATTAGTGCTTCCTGCGGCTGGACGTGCACGGTGGCTGACGGCGGTGAGCAATGTCGGAGGCGTGGCCTTGGTCGTGGTAGTCGGCTCTTCTTCTCCGGTGTGTCCGTGGGTGTGCCTCGACCGCTTGTTGTTGTGAAGTCGAAGCCGCGGTAGGGGGCCGGTGGTATACGATGACGCGTGACTGATGGCTCGTTCGGTGATCCTCCGTGACGCCACCCTTGCCTGTTTCCTTAGTAGTTTCTTCATCGGAGTCGGAGCTGCGCTGCCTAGTATGGATTGTATGAAGTGTTGTGCGGCAGCTATTAGGGCTGTTGTTTCTTTTCTTTTCTTTTCTCTTTCTTTGATCTTCGGATCTGGTCCTAGGACCTTCATCACCCTGTTGTTTTCCGCTGCTTCCTGCTATTATTAATGAAATGCCAGCGATGCTGGATCTTTCAAAAAAAAAATCTATAGTTTCAATTTTTGTTTTGATCTCACATTTGGGCTTCCGATACTCTAAATTTCAAGCATCCACGAGCTGGAAGCCATATTGCATCCATCTACTTTTGGCATCCGCGAAAGAAGTGCAGCAACGGTATCCTCAAATAAAATAAAGAGTAAATTCCGGTTTTTACTCCCTATTTTTACATTTTTGACAATAATTACCCCATTTAGCAAGATTTCATCCGTTTTATCCAATTTAGCAAAAGTGTTGCCACTGTTTACCCAGTTTAATATTTTATGAGCATTCTGACACGCTGGTCCAATTGTGTTACCATGTTTGATATTTTTGGAGTTGATGGTATTCTCCTATTATTTATAAATCAGATCATTCTCCTATTATTTGCAACAGATCATGGAAATACACTACTATCAAAATTTATTAATATAGACTACAGATTGCTCCGAGTTCACATGTTGAAAACAGGTTGAATGATGCTTCCCATTTATAGATAGCACCAGGACCTTATAGTACAGCTGAATAACATCACATGTATAGATAGCTTCACTAGTTCACAACTGCAGAAGCTTCAGAATACACCAAACAGTAGCAGTGGCACATACACCGTGTCAGTCTTCACCTTTCTTAGCTCCTACACCTTGCAAAGCTCTCCATCTAGGATGCTAACATCATCTTGTCCTCCATCACTTCCAGGAGCTGTCACAAACCACAAAAATCATCCTCCATCTATGCGCCTTACAACCACTGAAGGAGATCTGGGTTACTCTAAAATATATTCTGATAAAGGTTTATCAAACTGAAGAAGTAAAAGAATTCCAATATTCAAAATGTTGAAAAACACTTTAAATCAATGTACCTCAATTACAGAAGGGTGATATATATATAGACATGATCTTCTAATAAGCATCTTAATTTTGTCCGAATTAAACGCCTAACCAGCAAATGCATGAGTCAGGAAAATTTTAGAATACACAAATTGCTGTAATAGAGATGGTCAAAATCATGTGGAATGGGGTATGACTGAGAGGGCTTGTTTGTTCACCAACCTCGCTGATTTGTTGGACCAGACGTCGCCATAGAACCGCCATCAACTGAGCACAGACTAATAGGGTCCCTGCTATGTCGTCAAAGTAGGAAGAAGAACTAAGCACAACCTGATGCGGTCACATACATGATTAGTTTTTTAAGTATATCAAATTCAGAGGACTACGCCGACGTCAGCGAACTTGACGGGACCATCGGATTCCACGAGGTCATTTCTTGCCATGATGTTGTGGCCATACAGCCCGGCCCGAGGAGGTATGAAAGCGCATGGCCAGGACCTCAGCACCCGCCACCGTCGCTGTCATCGTCGCCACTGCTTGACAATCCTGAGCAACGATTGGGGGCGAGCAACGCAAGCAAGAACCGAGTAGAGGCGAGCATGGCGCTCGCCGCTCGGCCGACTCGCACGTTGTGCGTTGGACGCGATGCGAGTGATCACCATCAGGCTGTCCTGGTCGGTAGAAGCTACGAGGACTGGTTCGGCAGGGAGAAAAATAGGCAATAAAAAATCATTGATGTGGCATGCCAGCTGGACCAGACAATTGAAAATTATCGGTCAGAACACAAAATCTCGCTAAACAGGGTAAATTCTGGCAGAACTTTTGCTAAATGGGGTAAAACGGACAAAATCTCGCTAAATAGGGTAATTAGTGTCAAAAATGTCAGAATAGAGGGTAAAAACCAGAATTTACTCTAAAATAAAAGAAGAAGAAGGTGGTCAGTGGCATGGCCGGCATGCACCGGAGGCCCCTGAGTACGAGGCTGGCGGCGAGGGCCAGCATCTGCATTTCCGGCCACGCCCGTGGCACCTACTCAATGTCGCAGTGGATGACGCGCGCTTGCGGTGGCGGCCGCCGCGGCCTGGCGGTGGGGGCCGTCCATGGATCAGATGGATGGACCGGGCGAAGTCTTCATCGTCTGGGGTTTGTGGACGGGTCGGGGGCTCTGTTTTCCCTCTCGCCCTTTGGATCTTTTGGGTGATCGGGCGGTCCAATTTATGTGCATCGTGCCATCTCAGGACTACTCTGGGAATGCATGCCTTGTTCTGGACAACTGATTTTTATGGGGTTCCATAAATAAGATGGGTTTCCCACAAGAAGTTCTAGAGCAAGCCCTTTGAATCTCAATTATGATTTTGCTATTGCGCAGCTAATTTGCTTGCTAATTCTTCATCTCCGTCTAGTTGCACGAGTTGGAGTTCATTAGCCATGTCGGGCAAAGGAGACGGCAATGGCAGCGCGTAACCTAGAAAATGAGATCTCACCACAATGTGACGGTGGCTTGAAAAGGAGTGACTGAAGTTTAAAAGAAAACCGGACATGTGTGCTATAACCAGTCCAACCAAACATGCACTCAATAAATGACATAACTGTGTGCGTCAATTCTCAGGACATGGATAGAGCCATAAGTAGGTTCTCTGTTCCTACCTCTTTCTCAAGAATTGTAGTTGCATGCCGGAAAATTGTTGCTCGAGCACACTGACGAGAAAACGATAACGAGTGTTAGGAATGGTAGGCAACGGGAGCACCGGCAATAGTTCCATTCAGGAACTGTGTGAGAGCAACGTAGTATGCATATCAACAGGATATGTTCAAGCAATCACGCTATTAGCAAGATCTAATCTGGAGTAAAGAAATCTCACTTGTTCTGTTGGTATCCTAGAGAGTAAGATGAGAGTACTGATAAGATCCGGAGCGTTGGGCACGAAATAAATCCTATGCGGTTGTGGGAAATACGTGCAAGTCACCAGTGGGGCTTGCTCGCTAGAGTGGATAGTTTGTGCTTCAGTATGCACATGCCACAAGGAACGTCCATTCATCCTCAAGACGTATTGTACAAAATTACATCGATGCCCTCTTTTGTAAAATCTAGAACTAAATCATTTGATATATGAATAACCATGCACTAAATTCATGCGTCGTTCTGCAATGGTTACTTGGCAATGAATCTGCGTGAAGTGATCCTCAATCTTAAAAAAGAAGCCATTTTATATATGACATCTTTGCGGAAACCAACTTGCCCTCAGAGCAAACAAAGTGTCTTAAACTTAATTATAGAAGAAAAACATGCCTTCGGAGTTTAGAGTATATCCACTTGTGGAAAAAGTAATTTAAATACGACCAATCTTCTTTTGACCCGACATGAGAAGATTTTTTTTAGCCAATTAGAGAAATCTCCCTCGACATGCTAAATAGGCCAAATAGCTACCTTAGTAACCTAGTTGGGATACTGGACAGGCATGTCTGTTATTTTCTTTACATTTGGAAATATATACAGTTGTATTTTAGGGTCTCATTAATCCAAATGACTCTGAAATTAGAAATATGTGGAGCCCCAAATAGGAACGAAATGCATGCACAACTTAGAGTATAAAAAAAACTTTTGCAATTTTAGATGTTGACTCACGTGAATAGAGAAAATTTTGATATCACATAGTTAGATTAAAATCGAACCACATGAGAAAATATAGTTAGGATGTTATTATGAAATTAAGGATCTCGTTTCTATAGATTGCGCCTAGGAATTCCATAAAGTGGTACAAGTTATTTTAAATTCCCTGAGTTCTTCATTTGAAATCGAGATCAAGATAAAGTTGCTCCATTTCCACATTTCTTTGAACCTGATGAATGAATAGCGCCACTGTATGATTTTTTTGTGTTGCTATTCATAAGTTCTATCCGGATTTGGTATGAACCAAAGAGACCTTACATGGTTAACAAAGAAACTGAGGGTATCTGCAAGACCGCGCCTTGTTCACAGGGTTCAACGAGATTTCCAGTGACAATATGAGACGCTGATTGCAAAATCTGTAAAGATCACAATTCAAAACCACACACTAATATGACCTCGGGACCAATCACCCCTCGATGTAGTTATTTATAGTTTCTTTCTAACATAGTACTCATATTATTAGACATCCCACATTAAGTTGCCCATGTATATACAACCATGGGCAGGGGGCAGTGAGGTTTCCTTCCTTGCGGGCATGGTGCATGGTGGCGGTGGTCATGCCATTGTTACACAGTTGAGCGGATCAGCTACGGTGGACACAAACATGGTGCCGTGCGAGCATGCCTGGCCCAAGGTCCCCGAGCTAGGGCCTTGCTTCGCGACAACCGTCGTCAGTCACTGGATCATCCTCCTGCCCCTGATCCACCAGGAATGGCCGGGGATGCAGGTATAGGTGCTTCCTAACGTGAAGGCACTGACCTAGATCTAGTGCCTCATGCTGTGCTAGGAATGGATGGGGTAACTATCCTCCTTCTGCTGTGGTTGGTGCGGTGTGAAGTGAGGTTGGCGGTGTTTCAGACCTTGAATGCCAGAGTGGCGCCCCGGAAAGTCGACCGCATGGTTGGCTCTTCAACGGGTGCCATAGCGTTGGTGATGGCTTTCCTCCTTGGTCGTGTAGGCGGCGAGTGGTGGAGCGGCGGGTGGCTCGGGCGCACTCTCTAGCAATGGCAATGCTTCGATTCTGACCTGGAGCTCTGAATTCGCCACACTTGTCATAGAGACCTTGCGGTGGCACGAGGGATTTGTCGGGCGAAAGCTATACACTTTGTCACCGACGAAGGCGACATTCATGGGCATCGCCTTCTTCTTGAAGATGTTGCTGCTATTCTCCTCTCTATGTCTGGGTTCCGGATGAAAATCTTTGTCTGATGTGGATTTGGCAGCGACGACGCTTAGCGATGTTCTCCCTCCTTGGGGCGTTGCACTTAGGTGTTAAAGGGCATATATAGCATGGTGTTGTACTGAGTTCTGCATGCGCTTTCTTTCAGTAGGATAGTCGCGTGCATCTTGCGTGACCCGGTTATCCTAGGATCAACATTGTATGAGGGCTACCTCATTACCTTGTATCGTATAGCCGTGTATTTTTTCATGGGTTCACTAATAGAAAAACTCCTTATAGTATTTTTCCTATCTGCAGCGTTTGAGCAAAACCGGACGCAGCGGTTATTTCCCTAATTACTAGTCCCTCCGTTTCAAAATACAAGTCTTTTTAGAGATCTTAAGAAGTGACTACATACGAAGCAAAATAAGTGAATCTATACTTTACAATATGTCTACATACATCCGTATGTTGTAATCTATTTAAAATGTCTAAAAAGACTTATATTTAGGAACAGAGAGAGTAGAAGCGTTCTCCTTCCAGCCAAACGCGGCTAAGATATCTGTACTTGCAGCGTTCTCATTGGACAAAATGCTGCCAGTGTGTGATGCCTAGAAGATTCCAGGCCTCAAAGTAGTAGCCGCGTTCGGACAGACTAAATATTGCATCTGTTCGACTTAGTAGCAGCGTCCGTCATATCCGCGGCGTCACTAATTTTATCTTCAAGGAAAATGCTCTCTGTCCAAAACTTTAGCAATGTTTGTCAGAGTCACACGAGTCACACACTGCAAAACATGTAAAAAGTTGCAGCATTTGTGGGCGGCAAACTTCTAATATTTACAATATCTATCTCTTGCTGTATATTATATATGTATTGCACGCATGCTCGAATATTTGGATTTATAAATTATGTTCATGATACAAAAGCAAAATGGAGAGCAACATAATCTGGGAGCATGAGATTATGAACCTAAAAAGATAGTAGCAGCGTGTAAGCCCCAGCGGACGCTGCTAGTGGTCGTTTTAGCAGCATTTAGCATCCCTAAACGCTGCTAAGGTGTGTTATGCAACACCCTATGGTATATATAGCTTACAACCTTTGATAAATCCCAAAAATATGCATAAACGAAATTATGTCACAGCATAAACAAAAACACTAAAGCATTCACATATATACCTATACACTCCCACCGGCCCAATGAAACACATATAGTCCACTGATTATCTCCTGTCACGGGGTTCAAAACAACTATAAAAAGGCTTCCGCCCCGCTTTATATATATAACACACTGCCAAGTGATGAGGAGACCCTCTTACAAGCAAATCAAAGAAAAAACCATGAAAACATCAGAGATCACACCCAAACCACAACACAATCTAGACTACTGCCACGGAAGGAACACCTCACCACCAAGGGAAATCTCCGGGCCTCGTTGCGTCCTACGCACCAAACTATCGCCGGAGAAGTCCCCCTGCCCTCCCGCTCCGGATCGTGGAGCCCGAACCTGCGTGCAGACACAAGGATCTTGATAGGCGCCCACGAGGACCCGTGTAAATGATTTGGAAACCAAGGAGACTGCCCAAGCCAGAAACGGGGAAGCTCGAAGCCAGGATCCAAAAATGTCTGCCTATGACAACATGGTGCACCAGAGGGCCCTGGGCTCCTCGATGACGCCCTCAAGAAGGAAATGATGTACAAAGCCGTCGTTGTTGAGACCGAGGGCATGGTCCAGGGCTTTCACCTGAAGCCCCTGGCTCGGTGAGAGGGACCACAACAACGCCCCCAAGAGGGACGCGACACCCACAGGCATCGCCGCTGCTGGCACCGGGGCAGAAGGCTTTCGCCCAGAGACTCTTTCCTACACCACCCAGAGGGATCCCGAGCACCTACCCACCTTGAGGGAAGGCATGTCGCCATCAAACAAGACCTCCAGAGCACGATCTGGGAATCACCGCCGCCGAGGCACCATCGGCACCAGGATCACCCACTGCTACAGCCTCTGCCACCCACACGGCCAGAAAAAGTAAGCATCACCGGTGCCAAGCACTTGCGGACAAGCAACCCGATGGACCGCCACCCAAGGCCACCGCTCCGGCGTCCAAAAGTTCCCATCTTGTTGCATCACCGTTGGTCGACATAGATACGACCAGTGAAGAGACCACACACGACCACCGTCGGCGCCCCAACTCGTTAGCCATAAGGCCAAGCTCGGGAGACCCTCCGACGACTAGCACCGCAACCCGGGGAGGAGAGAGAGAACCACAACCTGTCTGGACATTTTCACCACTTCAGCTTCCCAGCCCTCACCCTGCCCCAGATCTGGGAATGCGAGGGCACCCCGAGCAGCTTGCCCCTGGACCAAGGCCAAGCAAGCAGGTCACCAGCGCCCCCGGTCGTGACCCACTCGCGAGGAGGATGGCGGTCACATGCCCCCTAGTTGTGGCCCCGCAATGGACTGGCGAGCCCCAGCAAACCAGCCTCCTGAAAGCGAGCTCTCAGACCACGGTGGGACGCAACAACGATGAAGCCGCGAACACCACCACCCGGGGCAGCCTCCCACCATGGCGTGAAGATGAAAGTCCCATTGAGGCGACCTAACCTCCCGAAGCAAGTGAAGAAGGATCTGGCCGATCCAGATCCAAAGTCCACCGGATCCACGGGCGCCACCTCCACGCAGCCCTCCGCGTCGTCGCCAAGCGTCCACGACCCCGCCGCCAACGCCCGCCACCGCGCTGTCGTGCCCCATGCAAGCACATTGCCACCGCTCAACAACACCACCCGCGCCTAACGCCGTCGAGAGGGGGGGGGGAGGAAAAGGCCCCACCACCGCCAACATCAGCCGGGCTTTGCCCGACGACAGCGAGGTGAGGGCTGGGAGGAGGGGGCCCGGCGGCGCTAGGGTTCCCCCCCTGTCGCACGCGGAGGTGACAGGAGAGGGAAGGGGAGGGGAGCGTCGTGTGTGTGCGGGTTCAAAGCAACTATTACACACAAATATTTAGATCTATGAATTATGTTCATGAAACAAAGGCAAAAAGTACAACAACATAATTTGGTAGCATGATATTTTATAACACACAAACAAAAATATAAATATGCTTTGCATGGAGAGAAAAAAAATCCTAAAACTATATTAGCTATGTTTAAGATTGAGGAAATACTGCTAGAGAGGGTATGAGTAGCGTTTAATAATAATATGGAATGCTGCTAAGTTAAATTATGCAAATTTCCTACAAATAGCATAGCAATTTTATAATTCCAAAATTATGATATATCACTAGGAATGGTGTACATTACATGCATCCAAAATTATGTCACAAAGAAAACAACACCCACTCCCTGCGCCCTTTCCGATCGATCCACTTGATAAATCATGTCGGACCGGGTCGAAATAATTAAACAATGTATCAAAACTTATGTTGCCGCCGCTCCCATACCGGAGCCTGCCTGACCTTGCCGATAACAGCCGGGGAGTCTTCGGGCACGTGCCCCTATGGACTAGCACCCCGGAGCCGCAATCTTCATTGTTGAATACTTGAATAGATTGAAGAAACTGACACCAAATCGCCATTGTGTACGAACAACGAGAAACCCAAACCTCGCCACCCTGAGGAGCTGGTAGGAATCTACGCCATAGTTCCATCTAATCCGTCCCAATGGACGAACTTGAGGAGGATCGAAGCCCGGGAAACCGACTCGAAGAAGAAGAAGCGCCGCCATCTGTCCAAACGCCGCTCCTGCCAGGACTAAAACCCTACCCATCCACTACCCGGATTGGAGGCACCCGAAATTCACTCCCCGCCACTACCCGCCGGAGCGGCAGACGGAGGGGAGGCGAATCCACAGACTCGTCGGTGAAGATCGAAGGGAGGAAGGCTTTCGCTAGTCGCCTTGCGAGAGGGAAAAAAATCTACACCCAAAGCATCGTCGATCCATCACCCCTTCAATTTGACCCACACAATAGCTGAGCTTGGGACCAATTCCTCGGGTCAAGTTCTTTCTAATCGTAGTACTCATCATGTTAGACATTGCACATTAATTTTTTTAGAGAAAAGTATGTTTTTGGTTCCTCAAGTTCCCCAAAAGTGACTTGGTCCCTCGAGATTTTGTGATGGATATTTGGTCCTACAAGTCTCAAAAAAGGATAGGTTTGTTCCAAAACCATATTTTAAGCACGTTGACCGGGTTTGACCAATGAACAGTAAATTCAAAAAAATAAGCAAAAAAAATTGTGACAACCAAGACACTTGGTTGCACTAGGTGCGTGTAAATTTTTGTGGTCTAATAACATCCGAGGAGCTCTAGCAAAAAAAATTATAATTTGGCTTTTTTTCATGAGCCAAAACTTTTTTTCTTCATGAGCTCCTCGAATGTCGAAACACCACACAATTTTTTACACACCAAGCATCTTGGTTGCCACAAAATTTTAGTTTTTTAATTTATTTGCTATTTTGTTTTTCAAATTTACAGTTCATCGGTCAAACCCGATCAACGTGGTCAAACCTGGTCAATATGGTCAAAATCTGGTTTTTACGAAATTTATCCGGTTTTAAGACTTGAAGGACCAAGTGTTTACCAAAAAAACTTGAGGGACCAAGTCTATACTTTTGGGGAACCGGAGGGATCAAAAACATACTTTTCTCTAATTTTTACATGTACTATAGACCAGCCATCTCTCCTCAAGGATTCTGCTTCCTATATTTTTTTTAGAAAAGGAGGATGACCCCCGGCCTCTGCATCTGGGAGATGCATACAGCCACTTTATTGATTATTCTCGAGGACCGTACAAAGTATTACAATAATGTGCCTGAATCCACCATCTTGGCAACATATGCCGCTACTCCTATCCAATATGATGAAGGGGTGCTAGCTGGGCCACTACCCAAACCACTCACCTAAGCCTAACATCAAAAGCCGGAAGCCGAAACTCATTCGGAAGCCCCAGCCGAGCCACATGCCGGGTCTGGGGCACAATCCGGTCAGACGCACTCGTGTGTCATCGCCGCCATCTTCCACAGGTCTTCAGATCATATTGAGGCTTCTACCTTGTCTGGCCACTCTGCCATCGACGTCACCATGATGCCAGACAACAACCTCCTCCTGCGCGAGCCCATCTCCATGCATCGGACGCCAAGTCTCCACAGCGCCATGTCATCGATCTCCGCCGCCATCAATGTGTGAGATGAAGCACCACTCCACCATCCCTCCAGCCACCACTTGCTCCAAAACGATGCCCCCAGAAGGAAAAGCGATAGAACGCATCATCATCCGATCTGGAAGACCCATATCTGGGGTTTCCCCCTGAGCACCCCGAGCCTGATGGCACAGACTGCCGACGATGCCTCGACCATCGGCAGTAGCTCCACCAGATGAGCGTCGCCTACGTCGCCGCAGCCTCCAAGATGAAGCTGACCAGAATGCATGTGTCGACACCGAACCGCCACCACTTCCACCGCCGCTTGAGTAGCCCCCGAGCAACGCCTTCAGGAAGGAGCACGCCACCATGGTGTCGTCGTCGCTTGGAACAGGGGGGGGGGGTCTGAGGATTTCACCTGAGCTCCTAGGAGGGGTGGAAGGAAGGAGTTCCTCTCCGAAGCCTCCAACGAGGGAAGCAAACACCCAAAGGCACTGCCATCAGAGTGGCCGCCACGCCGGCCAAGAGATTCCCCAGGAACCCTTCCAGCCACCAGATCTGCAAGGCCAACACCTAAGAATGTTGACCGAAGCCACCAAGGCCGGATCCGCTGCAGAGCGGAGTAGATCAGGGTCGAAGACGAACATCACCATGGCCACCAACATCCAGCGAGGAACCGTCGCTGCAGCCGAAGCCCACCACCTGCCCGCCATCCACATGGCCAGGGAAGTGGCCCACCTGTCCACGCCGGCGCCGCCCGCCGCCAAGCTGCGCCACGTGCCACCAGCCAGGGCCGCCGCCATGGATCCGAGGCTCCCCGCCCGAGGAGGAGACACCTGGATCCCCGCCGCCACCTTCACCAGTACCACGCGGCGGCGCCGGTGAGTACCTCGGGCGGCGGCAAAGAGGGGGGACGCGCAGGGAGGAGCGGGTCGGGGCGATTAGGGTTTGCCCCCGAGTCGCCTCAGAGGAGGCGGCGCGGGGGAGGGAGCTACCATGTGATAATGGAGGAAGTTGCTTTTCAATATAATCTCCTCTTATTCACAAGTTCCAATACTGGACCGTCCCTATACAAATTCCCCTAGTATAGTAACATTCGCAGATCTCGGCACAATAAATCCAACGAAGATGCATGGGAAAGATGCCTAGTTTTGACTTAGGGTTGGGAGGCAACGGAACAACCTATCGAGCAAGTTCCTGTTTTTTCGGAAGTACAATACTCCACTAACGTAGTTCAAGACCAGAGAGTGGTGACTTCAACAAACTTCTAATATGGTCGGCACAAGCTGTTCGTCTTTGTCTTTAAAAAAATAAGCACATGCCTCTCATCCCCCGCATCCATACATGCACATGTAACACGTTCATCAATGCAAACCCGAACGATATGCTTGTGTGGTGTGCATGCTTCTCTGAGTACACCCAGTCTTCTAAACCAATGCACATGAGAGTAATTTGTAATTTACAAATTACTCCTATAATCCAGAACACGCAAGTGTTGATTCTCACACATACATGCATGCTTCTTCATTTCGTCGAGAGCACGCAATCCCGCTCACCTCTTGGACAAACTGAAGTGGAAGTGGTCGTCCCAGCACAGCCGGATCTCCAGAAGATTTACAACACTTCACAGGTTCACCGGTATCAGATTGATTTCCTCATATCAAAACTGAAACACAGAATCAGAACCTTTAACTTGTGAGAACGGGAAGAGGAATCCAACTTTACCTGTATGGACGCCTACCCTTCTGCGTCGCCCCCGCAAGGCGGACGGGAGGAACCCTAGAGCACCACCACCAACCCCCTTCTCAGCCTCCTCCTCCTCCCTTGCCGTCGCCAGAGGGCGCGACCGGGCAAAGCCTGGCCAGCGTCCGCGAGGCCTCCTCCGTCTCCCCTCCCCTCCCCTCCCAGTGGCCTTGGCGTGCGTCAATGTATCTAGATCGGGATGTCGCGCTGACCCAGGGCGAGGTGGAGCAACGGCACAATGGCATGACGATGACACGACAAGC
This sequence comes from Triticum urartu, assembly GCF_003073215.2. Classification (NCBI taxonomy): domain Eukaryota; kingdom Viridiplantae; phylum Streptophyta; class Magnoliopsida; order Poales; family Poaceae; genus Triticum; species Triticum urartu. The sequence goes on along the minus strand of NC_053026.1, from coordinate 564,370,312 downwards.
ATGGTGTTGGTGACGTACCTGATGCGTCGGCTGCTCTGCCCACCGATGACATGGGCTAACAACAGCTTGGGTCACAGGCGGCCTTCTCCACGAGTGTTTTTGGCCGCTGGAGTGGAGGCGCGATGGTGGTGGCACACGTCAGGTGGCAGCCTGGCGGTTGGCCTCATTTCATCTAGTTCGGTCGTCGGTGGATGGTGGTGCGAGCTCTCCCTCTGGGAGTACAGTCTTTTCGACGATGACCAGGTGGCAGCCAACTGTTGATGGCATTGCAGGTTGACGTGTCATGATGGTGCCGAAGGCGATGATGGCTGGTGCAACCAAGGCTATCGGGGCGACTGGACGCCCCGTGTCAAGATCTAAAGTGGCCAGATCTGAAGGGGATACTACAAAAAAAAGACACATCCGTGACATTTTGGGCCGAACGAATTTTTTTTCTGTCATACATATGACACTTTTATGACGATAATTGTGACAAAACCCGGCATCATCATAGATGTGGTGGGCTCCTACTTCTATGACAAAAAATCATGACAGAAAATGGGCTTTTCGTCCTGGCCGGGCCGGAAACGCAGCTGCATGAAATTCTTTGGGCCGTCCATGACGGAAAAAACCATGGTAGAAGCGAGGGCGAGGAAAAATTCGGGGAGTTCCCGGTTACGGTGGGAGGTCGGGGGCCGAGCGATGCACGTTTCTCTTATACACGTACGCGCGTGTGTGCGAGGCGTTGGCTCTAACTGAACCCGAGCGAGGCGTTGGGCTCTAACTGAACCCGAGCGATTGCACTGCAGGCTACGCGTTACTGAACCCGAGCGATCGATCGATGGCTGTTAACTGAACCCGATTGAGCGATTCCTTCGCTACTGCTGCTAACTGAAGCCGATCGATGCTGCCTCTGGATTAACAGTGAGCATTGCCGGGGGGGTTGGATGAACAGTTCCCGGTGGGGGTGGATGAACAGGACCCCGTGATGTTGCCTTGGGGCTGGATGAACAGGACCACCCCGTGGAGGGCAGGATGAACAGTAGACGATGGAGGGGTGGTTGAACAGGAGCCCGTGGAGAGGGCTGGTTGAACAGTAGCCGGTGGAGTAGCGCGCAGTGGAGGCTGGATGAACAGGAGCCCGTGGATGAACAGTCGCAGGTGGAGGCTAGAGGAGGTCGGCGGTGGATGAACAATAGCTCGTGGAGGCTGGAGGGGGTCGATGGTGGAGATGAACATTATCCCGTGGAGTCCCGTTTTGCGGTACGCCACACCCCTCCCGATGAATAGGACCCCCGTTTCGACCGTAGCGCTCCAACACAAGTCTGTTTCGTCCGTTTTGTGGTACGCCGCACCACTCCCGATTAACAGGACCCCCGTTTCGACCGTAGGAGGTCCGTTTCCTCCGTTTTGCGGTACGCCAGACCCCCCCGATCAACAGGACCCCGTTCCGAACGTAGGAGGTCCGTTTCCTCCATTGTGCAGTACGCCAGGCCTCGTTTCCATCGCCTGTTCCATCCAAGCCCTCCCGACGAACACGACCACGCATTCCGTTCCGACCCAGCCGGTTGGCTCCCACGCGTTCCGTTGCCTCCCCATGAACACGACGCATTCCGTTGCCTCCCCATGAACACGACGCATTCCGTTGCCTCCCCATGAACACGACGACGACGATGTTTCTCCGATCCGACCCAGCCATGTACACTAGCCCTGGCCGTACGTATGCGCGAGTAGGCGTACGAGACCCCGCCCGTATGTACACATACGTGGCCGTATTTTCTTTCTTGCACCCTGGCCGCTGTACGTACGTGTACATGCTACGTGCGCGCCTCTACTACGACATGTGTGCGCCTCTACTACGACACGTGCGCGCCTCTACATTGACCAGTATGTACGTACACGTTCGCGACCAGAATGACAACGCTACGTATGCTTCGACCAGGTGGGTCCCGACTGTCAGACACTTCCTTGCCTGCGAAGATGTAGCTGGTGGGTCCCAGCAGTCAGGGGGCGAATAATTTTTTTGCCCGGACGCACTTCCTTGCGTGCGAAGATGTAGCTGGTGGGTCCTAGCAGTCAGGGGGAAACGTTTTTTTCGTGAAATACTATGGCCCGTCCGGTGGGTCCCAGCTGTCAGGTGGAGGAATCATTATTTTCCGCGTAATAAGGAGGCACTTCCTTGCTGTGGCCGTGGACCCAGCTGTCAGCCTCTCCACGTACAGTCCACGTCCGATGGAAGTCGTTCCTTGACCACGTTGACCACGCCGCGCCGAGAGCACCAGGGTGGTGGACGACGGCGAGGCCTAGGAAGGGGACGACACGGAGGCAGGGAAGACTCGGCAGTTGTTTCTCGCGTGGAGGGGAGTACGACTGTATGAGGGTTTACTGGTTCGTCTGACGTCGCCGGAGAATAACAGCAGGTGTGGGTGAGTAGAGGGATGGCTAGGTCAGCGATGGGAGTACGGTCGGGCGGTGAGGCCTGCACGGCAGCACAGCCGGGCGCGACGAGGAGGGAGCAGGCAGTCCTGCCGGCGCTTGTTTGAGCGGCTGGAGCAGGAAGAGCAGAGATTGAAGAAGCACGACGACCGTTGGATGGACATCCAACAGTCAGTGCTTGTGCGTCAATCTTTTTTTAGGAAAGCCTCAAATCTGTGGAAAACAGCATACAGCCCATCTGCCATTATTTCTAATAATTTACAACCCATTTGCTAATACTTAAGGTTTTTTTGGAGCTCATATTCTTTTTGTTAGCATTACAGCCCATATTGTGGCAACGGTTAAAAAATTATACGAAAATTTGCATATTTCGGTGCGGTCCGAACTATTTTTAATCCCGAAATTTTGACTCACATTCAAACTGATTTTAAAAATAAATGTATATCAATATAAAATCCACCAAATTCTCCACGCATAAAAATTAATATAATTTAAAATCTTAAAATGAAAAAAAGATATTTGAAACTAATTGCTGGTTTGATGTGTTTTAAAAATGTACAACCCATTTCTCATTACTGATGGGCCATTTTCTCGGCCAGCCGAATGAAAGCTCTCCTCATCTTGAAAGATTTGCAGACCAACAGGCCTGACAAAGCGACTTACTTGGAAAATCACAAAAAAACTTGGCTGTGACCGTGGACCCAGCTGTCAGCCTCTCCACGTATAGTACTCTTCTGATGGAAGTCGTTCCTTGACCACGTTGACCACGCCGAGCGGAGAGCATCACGGCGGTGGACGGCGGTGAGGCCTAGGAAGGGGACGACGCAGCAATGGAAGCCCGCGCGGAGAGGACTACGAGGGTTCACTGGTTCGGCTGAGGTGTGAGGCTGCCGTCGCCGCAGGGCCTGGCCAGCGGAGGGAATAGTAGGGGGCGGTGAGGCCTCTGCGGAAGCACAGCCGGCCACGGGAGGCAGGAGCATGCGGCACGACCGGCGCTGCTTTTGGCGGCTGGAGCAAGAAGACCAGAGGTTGAAGAAGCACTACGACCGTTGGATGGACATCGTACGATCCCTGGAGCTAGAATCGTTCATATTGACTAAGTTGACAAAGCCCTTCGTCCCCGTCAACTTAGTAGGCCCACAAGTCAGCCTCCCAGCAAGGTGGGTCCCAACTAGCCGGGGGAGTATTCATTTTTTTGTGCGTAATAAGGAGGCACTTCCGGTGGGTCCGAGCTGACAGCGGGGGGAATATTTTTTTCGCGAAATACGGTGGCCCGTCCGGTGGGTCCCAGCAGTCAGGGGGGAAACGATTTTTTTCACAAAATACTGGTGGCCCGTCCGGTGGTCCCTGCTGTCAGGTGGAGGAATCATTATTTTCTGCGTAATAAGGAGGCACTTCCTTGCTGCCGCCGTGGACCCAGCTGTCAGCCTCTCCACGTACAGTCCACGTCCGATGGAAGTCGTTCCTTGACCACGTTAACCACGCCGCGCCGAGAGCACCGGGGCGGTGGACGACGGCGAGGCCTAGGAAGGGGACAACGCGGAGTCGGTGAAGACGCAGTAGTGGAAGCCCACGCGGAGAGGAGTATGAGGGTTCACTCGTTCGGCTGCGGTGTGTGGCTGCCGTCGCCGCAGGGCCTGGCCAGCGGTGGGAATAGTAGTGGGCGGTGAGGCCTCCACGACAGCACAGCCGGCCACGGGAGGCAGGAGCAGGCGGCACGACTGGCGCTGCTTTGGGCAGCTGGAGCAAGAAGACCAAAGGTTGAAGAAGCACTATGGCCGTTGGATGGACATCGTACGATCACTGCAGCTAGAATCGTTTATATTGACTAAGTTGACAAAGCCCTTGGCACGTCAACTTAGTAGGCCCACAGGTCAGCTTCTGAAACGGTGCGCCCCAGATGTCAGGGGGAAGAATCATTTTTTGGGCGGGTGAAGCTAGAATAACCGAGATTGAAGAAGAAGCACGACATCCATTGGATGGACATCCAACGCCCACTGCTGCTAGAACCGTGTGTTGACTATAAGTTGACAAAGCCTTGCATACGCGTCAACTCTGTTTTTTAGGGGACGCGTCAACTTAGTAAGGCCAGAAGTGTGTGGCAGAGAACTTATAGCTCATTTGAAATTTGTAAGAATGTGTAGCCCATTTTTGAATTCTAATGGAATTTACTACAACCCATTTACAGTTTGTTAAAAGTACAGCCCATTTCAACGAACCGTTCAAAACAAAATTCAATAAAATGTCCCACATTTTGATTGGATTTGAAATATTTTTATCCCGAAATTTCTAGTCAGATTAAATACAATTTCAACATAAATTTATATTACGTAAAAATCCAACGAAACATTGCGCTCGCAACAATTAATGAAATTAAAATTTTCAATATCCAAAAATAATATTTTACAAAGTAATCACGTGTTTGGTGCATTTTTTTATAGTTACTGCCCAGTTTTTATAATTACATCCCATTTATTATTTCTTAAAGTCCATTTTCTTGTTAAGCCTAATGCATCCCTCCTAGGAAAGATTTGCAGCCCAGCGGGGCGGAGAATAACAACTTGACCTTGCTTGAGTATTTCTAAAAAAAGTATAACTAGGCTAGCCATTTTCAGCTTGAAAAAAATTAATATCTGGGCTGGATATCTAGCCGGGGCTAGACGGGCCACAACCCGCCCAGTTAATACCTGCAACGATGTTTTTGTTGTTGTTCAGAGGAGAAAAATTAATATCTGGGCTAAACATCAAAAAACTCTGCAGTGCTCACACCTCAAAAACACAAATACCGCTCGAGCTGCTTGGTCCCAGCTGTCAGCCGCTTCTTGTGCAATTCTCTCGTTTATTGACTGCTACATAGGTTGACAACGGTGTGGGACCGTGATGTCAGGAAACCAGGGGGAAGCAAAATAAATTACTCCAGCGAGCGCTTCCACCTCTGCCTCGTTGTCTCCCGTGGAAACCCCTTTCCTCCCTTTTTTTGCTCGGGCAAGGACCAATGCATGCAGCACGTCCATGCGGTTATTAGGCAAGAAATAAAAGCGCTTTGCATGCTATGAATTATGATGGCCTGCATGGGTAGCTAATAAGGCATCCTCTTAACTGCTGTGATTAAATGTTGTGTTTAGAAGAGAGAAATATTTTTCTTTTCCACCAATCTGCTTGCACCTAGGTCGTGATGCACCTTCTAATACAACTTATTCACCTAGACGGAGGGAGTATAGTTTTATACATATATACATATATATATATATATATATATATATATATATATATATATATATATATAAAATATGGAGGCACTTGCGTACGTGAGGCTATGGACCTGGTGGGTCCCCATTGTCACCCTCTCCAAGTAAAGTCATCTCCTCGCCCGCGCGCGCTTTCCGCCCGAAACAGTCAGTTCCGCCCGCCCCGCTTCCCGGTGCAGGCGATTGCTCCACCTTCAAACGACACAAGTGTCGTCCGTCCGTCCATCTGCCACCCACATTAATGATACGCGGTTGCCGAGGCGGCTACTCCGGCGCCACACGTCCGTCTCTCCGCCCGCCCACCATTGCTATATAAACTGCTGCGCCGGCCATAGCCGCAGTCATCCGCATCCGTTCCCTTTCTCCTATCCACACCACTACTGCCCACCATGGCTTCCTCGCGCTCCAGCGCTCTTCGGGACGGGTGGACGGCGGACCACAAGGAGATGGCAGCCATTGCTGCCGACCAGCTGGCCGACAGGCAGCCGGAGGACGACGGCGTCCCAATGGAGAACATGGTAGTCGACGATCCGACGCCAACCCTCTCCACTGCGCCATCCTCGCCGGTGCATTGCACCATGACCATCGGCGAGGCCCGTGCCCAATATATGGACACTGTGAGGCAGATGCGTCAGGAGCAGTTCCAGGAGGCGCAGACCGACGCCGCCTACAACCACCATCTCCTCCAGGAGCACCTGCAGGCGGAGGAGCAGATCGCCGTGGAGCGGGCGGAGTAGGAGGCGCATTTCGACTCGTACCGCTCTGCCTGCAAGGGCCGCCTCGAGCGCTGGCGGTACCGCATGCAGGTGGCGGAGACTGCGGCAGCCTACGAAGATGCTAGCAAAGAGGGCGATGAAGCGGGCGAGGAGCTGTTTGGCGAGACCGAGGGCGAGGCAGAGGACAATGCCGGCTCCCACGAGTCCCTGCTCCGCCGAGGCCCCGCGGCGCCAACAACGAGGCAGAGGACACCGCCGGCTCCGCCGAGGCTCCGAACCACCAACAACGAGGCAGAGGACATCGCCGGCTCAGCCGAGGCCCCACCCTTCCGGCAACGCGGGGGAGGATTTCCACCGCTCCGCTGAGGCGCCGCCCGCCGGCAACGAGACGGAGGACATCGCCGGCTCCGCCGAGGCCCTGCCCCGCTGCCAACAAGGCCGCGCCACACAAAAAACGAGGAAGAGTAGAACACGGTAGGTCGCCGCCGCTTGGGTCCAAGTAAGGCCACCGCTGCTACCCTCCTGTTGAAGCCAAGCTAGGCGGGTTGACCATTGACGGCCGGTTAGCTTCTTGGCAGCGACGTGAAGTCAGGGAGTTCTGCTGGAGAATAAAGCTGCTTCTACTTAACTACTGGTGCAGTTGGCTAACTGACACATGGGCCCAACAGACCACATGTCAGTTATGCAACTGCACCTGCAGTTAAGTCACTGAAGCTTCTGTTCGACTCAGCGGGATACAGGTGGGTAGCTTCGGTTAATTAATTATACCTCCAGCGCACCCCTTTTTAGTTGAAGAATGTATGAAATGTAATGAAATCTGGCGTATTTATACGAAATCCGACTGTGTATGAATGAATTTATTTTGATTAGTTCGAATTCCTGTATCACTGGCATTGGATGAACATGCAAAACAATACGTACTAGAATTATTCCCAGGGTGATCACCTTGTTTGCAGCAGTTTCACATGTACTCCCTCTGGTCCTTTCTAGTCTGCATACAAGTTTTGTCTGCAGTCAAAGTATCTCTACTTTGACCAATCTTATACAAAAAAGTATGCACTTTCACAACGTGCGAAGTAAAAAGGAACAGAAGGAGTACAAAGAGTTTGAGCAGCTTTTTAGCGTTTCTATACATTGCAATCAAACACACAGGCCTGGCAATTCATAGAGAACACTCAAAACAATCGATGATTATGCATCTCACCGACTCACATGTCAGACGCAGTATTTACTTCACAACTAAAGAATAAAGAAAAAATTGATCGATGCTGCTGACAGCAAAGGGCGTCCCATTCGAAAATATCAAACGCATGTCTTGCTAAAATCAATGAGCAAAATTTGACAAGGTTGTCCCATTCCAAAATATCAAATGCCTACGATTGTGGAATGGGCAGGGTTTGCCATCAGTTCGGACATTGACATGGCACCTCGTGCTAAATAAACCAGCTCTTATTTTTGTGCAGTTCCACCAAAATCAACCAAATTCGCGCGTAGCTTGTATGATTTCGCCCTTATATGTTGCAACGCCCTGAACTTATCGGCACCTCCTTTGTTGTGGTGGAAATGAATGATTCGATGTATTCATGAACATTTTGTGCAGTTCCCATTGAAATCAAGCTGAGCACCCCTGTTTGCACAAATACAAAAAAGTGATTAGTATGGAGAAAACTATACTATGAATTGACAGTTTCAACAGGCACATACATGGTCCATGTAGAGCACACTTTTAGAAAAATGGAATTCGCCAGAAAGAATCCTAGAACAACATTGTACTCGCGCATCACAGCAAAAAAATGGAGATTTTGTCAGTCCTTCTGAGCTGAAGTTAGTTTGGTCTTGTGGGGAGTAATGTAACCATCCTTCAACTGCTCCTTCTGATGATAAGATAGACAGGGCTTATTCATCCTGGCATAATTAGAACTAGTCACTTCACGTACTCCATATTCTTCTTCAGAGGAAGATGATCCTGTTGTGCAAAGACAAGAGGACTACTAAATGCTAGCATCATTGTTTGCTCGAAAAAAAAGGAAAGGAAATATTTAAAACAACACAGATGAAGCACTTCTCAAGGACAATACCACTTTTTCATGACAGTATCTAAACAGTAGCACAACACCAATAGAGATGACAAAGCTCAATCATATGGATGAAATCAGTGGGCGAGTACCAACCTTTGTCAGGAGGCTTATTGTGTAGAGCATACAGATGAAGCAATTCTCCGGAACCATCTGTTGCTATCTACGGTGGTGGCCATGCTTACTATATACTCCTTGATTAGTTTAATGTTTCCAACATCTTCTTGTGCAGTTCCACTAAAATATATGGTATCTTCAAAGAAGATCCCTGTTTGCACAAGTAGAGATAATTACATATTACATTAAGAGTGGCATCAAATCAGTGGCAAAACAATTGCTCGTTCTAGCCATAGCAATAAATTAAGATGCAAAACTATATCATTACTTGTGTCATCACAGTTCCAGTGCTTCATTACAGCACCGGGAGTTGATTTTTGTTTTTCTTCCCCTTCATCACTTGGTTCAATAACAAACAAGCTTTGCCTTCAATGTAAGATTTGGCATGTCAATTAGGGAGCACAAGTATAGTACTAAACTTAATTTTCTGATGAAAGTGGCAAAATACAGGCCAGCAGTTGTGAAATATCCTTATCTTACCTCAATGGGATATTACGATGGACATGCAGATTGGAAGTCTTGTCTCCATTTGTGCAGTTCACTAAAATCAAGCAACATTATCGTACAAGTAGCACAACATATGAATGCACACTGTAGAATCATGTGAAAGAAGGCTAGTACTGACCTCTCATGATGCAGAATTCAAACAACTCACAAGAAGAAGATCTGAACCAAATTCGCCTTAACGGATAGGAAGTAAGATCTCCTCTTGTGCAGTTCCACTAAGATCAAGCAATCAAGCAACGTTGTCGGTGTGATATTTTGGTTGAACTGCACAAAACACTCTTAAAACAAAAGTGTTTTGTGCAGTGCAACAAAAGGTCACAATGGCAATGAGGTGAAGCAGATAACCCTATTTACACAGAGGTGTAGAGGAAACAATTAGTGGTCAATAACGGTGGATGACACAGAAGCCAACAAAAAGAAGCATCTACCTTATCTAAATGGCTAAGAAAGCAAGACAGTAGCATTTCTCAAATAGTGGCATTGATTAATATTAACATAGAGATTATATTAACAATAAAATTCGTGAAACATGTAATTTGCTTTTAACTGTGGCATTGCATCAATTTTCCAGCGGCATTATTAGAGGGTGTCTGTTTACAGGGACATTTTGGTGTAGGGACTAAAAAAACTTCGTGTCAGTCCCATCTAAACCAAAGAGGAGGGACTTTTAGGGACTAAAAGTGGGCATTTGGGACTAAAGAAAGAAGTCCCTGAGGGAGTCTTTTTGGGACTTTTTCCAACAGTTGCCCCTGCCACGCATCGCACCTTGTCTCTATTAGTTCATTACTAGGGGTAACATGGTCTTTTAGCATGTCATTTAATAACCTCTAGTCCATGTTTAGTCCCTGGAACCCAGCAGGTAGGGACTAGGGAGTTTTTAACCAAACAAGGCCTTATATTAACAACAGCTAATGAGTTGCACGGGACAGTGGACGCAGTAGCACCATGTGCATCTACCGATGTACTGGGGTCATGCACAGTCTGTTGCAACAAAGAACAAACAACCAAGGAGCATATTTGTGTTGGTCCCAGTTTTGTTATCTTTAGACGCCTTTCCCTATGTGAGCGCAGCAAATCTAGTCCTGCTCAAACTCTACAGCCTTGTCCCTTCCTTTCCTTTTTGAACTAGTACTTTTGCCCCTTCCTTTCCTCTTTGAACCACGTCCTAGATTTATGCGATACAACTTTCCCCACTACTTTCCCCCATTCCTTTCCTCTTTGAACCACGTCCTAGATTAATGCTATACAACTTTCCCCCTTCATTTCCTCTTTGAACCACGTCCTAGATTCATGCTATATACAACTTCTCCCACTACTTTCCCCCACCCCTTTCCTCTTTGAACCACGTCCTATATTCATGGTATACATGCAACTAGAGCAATGCATGTGGAGTAAGTAAATTATACCTTAAGGTTCTTGGGGCGTGGTTCGGTGGGCGACGGGACGGCGGCGAAGAAGAAGGGGTCGGAGGCCCTCCCGCGCCGCCGCTGGGTGGAAAGTGAACAGCTGCGCCGGTAGTCCCTCACCGACGGCGACAGCGTTAAGCCTCCTTACCTTCCCGGCGGACGGATCCTGCCGGCTCTTTGAGCAGCAGTGAGGGGAGAGAGAGGCCAACGAAGTCTTGTTTAGATCTGGAGAGGGCGAGAGAGTTTGAAGAGAGCAACTACAAGCACTGAGGCTCCAGTGGGAGAGGGCGAGAGAGTGTGAAGAGAGCAACTACAAGCGCTGAGGCTCCAGCATGTATATATATACTGGAGAGAGAGTGTGAAGCGTGCAAACCCTAGAAAACATTTTGACCAGTCAAAGAATCCTCCTGGAACAAATTATGCTCAAGTGTAGTTATCGAACCCGAGACCTCAAGTTTGATGAGCGAACAGGCTAACCAGCTACACAACCCTCCCGTTATGTTCAACGAGAGGGAAATAAACTTTTATACATTCCTGCATTCGTGTGACAAGCATGCCGTGTTTTTTTTTGTGTGTGGGAGTCATTGGGATTTCAATCATAATCATGTCATGTGGCTTTGGTGGTAAGACTATCCACAGTGGTGCAGAAATAATGCAGCCTTAGTCACCTTACCTCTCTCCACGTAGTACGTTGGGTCCCACCAGTCAGAGGGTGAAACAAACAAATTAATAAGAAAAATTAAAAGTGCCAGCGGTGTATCCTACCTCACACATCTCGCTACTGCTCGGGAACACTGTCCAATTGATCCCTCTGTTCGCTCACGTACTATTTTAAGTGAATCCTTATTATAACATGCACACAAATTTTGGGCACTTGTATTCGACTTAAGTCAGTGTGCCACCGTATCTCGTATACTTACTACTCCCTCTGTCTAGGTGTAATAAGTCACGTTAGAAGGTGCAACGGGACCAAGGTGCGTGCGTGTGTGTGTGTGTGTGTGTTTAACACCATGTGTGTGTTAGAGAGAGTGACAAATCGACCTACTCCTACAGAGAGATGTTGTGTAGTGTACGATTTTAGCTGCAATAGTCGGTGCATCCTCTCGTTTCCGGGCGTGTCCGGTAGGGACATGCGGACAGCTGCCACGCCCGCTCCTGATTCCCGCCCGAAACGGTCAGCGCCGCTCCAAAGAATCGGTGCCGCATTCATGCCCGGGCAGAGCGGACGCGACCTCTCACTGGCGCAAGAGTGATGGTTGCTTCGTTCGTCCAACTTACTGCTGGGTCTATGTGATTTGACGGCTCATTGGTCTTTATTACTGAGGTGGTAGGATTGCTGGATGTCCCACGCTTTCGGCGAAAGGAGGTATACTACTAGTACTAGATTACAATTTTCTCCATTCTTACAGCGGAGGCGTGCAACAGCAGTGAAAACATGCAGGCTCATTGATTACATGGCCCACCTCACACTATCATCGTGTGACACCTAACTCTTTACATAGTACTCCCTCCGTTCCTAAATATTACTAGATGAGTCCCCGCGCGTTGGCGCGGAACAGCGGTATATCTCTCTGCGCAAAATTATCAATTTCATAGAACAAAAAAACTCTATAACCGCATGACAAATGTGGTAGCCAAACTAAATAAACTCCCATCATCATTTAGATCATCCCACGTAAGGAAAAAAGATCAGCCAACTCCTACTACATAATGGGATTATATTTTTCTTTTTGACATGTGAATGGGACTTAAAAGCTCACTTACATGCATGCTACTGGTGCATGCTTGCATGCAGACATGTTGATGTGATTTAAAACCCACTCACATGCATGTGGCATGGTATTTCTGCATGCTTGCATGTGGCTTAGTGCGGAGCCTCTCAACGTCAAGATCAGACGGCTATTATGGAATAATTTACTTCATCTAACGGCTACATCAATTTTGATGACGTGGCTCAAGGAGAGGATAGAGAATTCCTAGTAGTGGGGGCTAGCTATTACTAGTAGATATAAGTCTTTGTAGAGATTCCACTACATACGGAACAAAATGAATGAATCTACACTTAAAATGCATCTATATACATCTGCATGTGGTTCATGGTGAAATCTCTACAAAGACTTATAATTAGGAAGGGAGGAAGTACTAGTATAGTACGTACTGTAATTTATCAGCGAGATAAATTTGTACAATGCTATGAAGCTTCCAGCTTCTGTTACATGTATCTTGCGTCCAAGGTTTCCCGTTGCAACATTTCATCAAATACAAAGGAGACTAACATGCATGCTATTGCATCTCAATGATTGACAGATCATAGCAAATATGTACTCCCTCCGTTCCAAAATAAGTTTCTCAACTTTGTGCAAACTTTAGTACAAAGTTGTACTACTGCTAAAGTTGACACTTATTTTGGAACAGAGGCAGCTAAAGAAAAAACGATCCATGCAGTCCCTAGCCCTTGAACCGTGAACCCTAACCAGGCTTCAATTTGTTGGCAACATTCGAGCTTCCTAATAAATGAAGTTTGCAACCTTTTGACCATCAATCATTTTGTGCAGTTTCACCAAAATCGAGATGAGCATCCCTGTGGCAAAGAAATTGAACAAGCGTGATTAGAATAAGATTACTGGGACTAGTTGATGAGACATAAACTCATCACAAATACAGTACGTAGAAGCCAGTAGAAGTATGTGAGGGGCAAAGAAGTAGAGAAATATCCACATGGAGTGATGTGGGCAGCTGGAGCAGTGGTGCAAGCCGGCTGTAAAGGGAGTTGTACCTGAGGGACGTAGCTCAACCTTGAGGAGGGCGGCGGGAGGCGGCAACTGCCCATGTCGCGGCAGTGAGCAAGGGACGAAGGCAACCTCACCGGCTTTGTGAGAGAGAACGGCGGGGACCCCTGATCGGGACGTGCCGACAGTGGGTTTTCGCCATCGGCGACGGCCACCGCATCTACACTAAGCATCTGTTGGAAATATGCCCTAGAGGCAATAATAAAATGGTTATTATTATATTTCTTTGTTCATGATAATTGTCTATTGTTCATGCTATAACTGTGTTATCCGGAAATCGTAATACATGTGTGAATACATAGACCACAACACGTCCCTAGTGAGCCTCTAGTTGACTAGCTCGTTGATAAAAAGATAGTCATGGTTTCCTGACTATGGACATTGGATGTCATTGATAACGAGATCACATCATTGGGAGAATGATGTGATGGACAAGACCCAATCCTAAGCATAGCTTGAAGATTGTGTAGTTCGTTTGCTAGAGCTTTTCCAAATGTCAAGTATCATTTCCTTAGACCATGAGATTGTGCAACTCCCGGATACTGTTGGAGTGATTTGGGTGTGCCAAACGTCACAACGTAACTGGGTGACTATAAAGGTGCACTACGGGTATCTCCGAAAGTGTCTGTTGGGTTGGCACAAATCGAGATTGGGATTTGTCACTCCGTATGACGGAGAGGTATCTCTGGGCCCACTCGGTAATGCATCATCATAATGAGCTCAATGTGACCAAGTGGTTGATCACGGGATCATGCATTACAGTACGAGTAAAGTGACTTGCCAGTAACGATATTGAACGAGGTATTGGGATACCGACGATCGAGTCTCGGGCAAGTAACGTACTGATTGACAAAGGGAATTGTATACGGGATTGATTGAATCCTCGACATCGTGGTTCATCCGATGAGATCATCGAGGAGCATGTGGGAGCCAACATGGGTATCCAGATCCCGCTGTTGGTTATTGACCGGAGAGTCGTCTCGGTCATGTCTGCGTGTCTCCCGAACCCGTAGGGTCTACACACTTAAGGTTCGGTGACGCTAGGGTTGTTGAGATATTAGTATACGGTAACCTGAAAGTTTTTCCGAGTCCCAGGTGAGATCCCGGATGTCACGAGGAGTTTCGGAATGGTCCGGAGATGAAGATTTATATATAGGAAGTCATGTTTCGGCCATCGAGAAAGTTTCGGGGGTAATCGGTATTGTACCGGAACCACCGGAAGGGTCCCGGGGGTCCACCGGTGGGGCCACCTATCCCGGAGGGCACCATGGGCTGAAGTGGGAGGGGAACCAGCCCCTAGTGGGCTGGTGCACCCCCCTTGGGCCTCCCCCTGCGCCTAGGGTTGGAAACCCTAGGGGTGGGGGGCGCCCCACTTGGCTTGGGGGGCACTCCACCCCCTTGGCCGCCCCCCCTTGGAGATCTCATCTCCTAGGGCCGGCGCCCCCCTAGGGGTCCTATATATAGTGGGGGAAGGGAGGGCTGCGCACCCTAGCCCCTGGCGCCTCCCTCTCCCTCTCCCTGAGCTTGGCGAAGCCCTGCCGAGATCGTCGTTGCTTCCACCACCACACCGTCGTGCTGCTGGATCTCCATCAACCTCTCCTTCCCCCTTGCTGGATCAAGAAGGAGGAGACGTCTTCCCAACCGTACGTGTGTTGAACGCGGAGGTGCCGTCCGTTCGGTGCTAGGTCATCGGTGATTTGGATCACGACGAGTACAACTCCATCAACCCCGTTCTCTTGAACGCTTCCGCTCGCGATCTACAAGGGCATGTAGATGCACTCCCCTCTCCCTCGTTGCTAGATGACTCCATAGATTGATCTTGGTGATGCGTAGAAAATTTTAAAATTCTGCTACGTTCCCCATCAGTGGCATCATGAGCTAGGTCTATGCGTAGTTTCTATGCACAAGTAGAACACAAAGCAGTTGTGGGCGTCGATATTGTCAATTTACTTGCCGTTACTAGTCTTATCTTAATTCGGCAGCATCATGGGATGAAGCGGCCCGGACCGACCTTACACGTACACTTACGTGAGACTGGTTCCACCGACGGACATGCACTAGTTGCATAAGGTGGCTAGCGGGTGTCTGTCTCTCCCACTTTAGTCGGATCGGATTCGATGAAAAGGGTCCTTATGAAGGGTAAATAGAAATTGGCATATCACGTTGCGGTTTTGGCGTAGGTAAGAAACGTTCTTGCTAGAAACCTATAGCAGCCACGTAAAAACTTGCAACAACAATTAGAGGACGTCTAACTTGTTTTTGCAGCATGTGCCGTGTGATGTGATATGGCCAAAAGGATGTGATGAATGATATATGTGATGTATGAGATTGATCATGTTCTTGTAATAGGAATCACGACTTGCATGTCGATGAGTATGACAACCGGCAGGAGCCAAAGGAGTTGTCTTAATTTATTTATGACATGCGTGTCAACATAAATGTCATGTAATTACTTTACTTTATTGCTAAAGCGTTAGCCATAGTAGTAGAAGTAATAGTTGACGAGACAACTTCATGAAGACACGATGATGGAGATCATGATGATGGAGATCATGGTGTCATGCCGGTGACGACGATGATCATGGCGTCCCGAAGATGGAGATCAAAAGGAGCAAATGATATTGGCCATATCATGTCACTATTTGATTGCATGTGATGTTTATCATGTTTTACATCTTATTTTCTTAGAACGACGGTAGCTTAAATAAGATGATCCCTCATAATAATTTCAAGAAAGTGTTCCCCCTAACTGTGCACCGTTGCGAAGGTTCGTTGTTTCGAAGCACCACATGATGATCGGGTGTGATAAATTCTAACGTTCGAATACAACGGGTGTAAGCCAGCTTTACACACGCAATACACTTAGGTTAACTTGACGAGCCTAGCATGTACAGACATGGCCTCGGAACACGGAAGACCGAAATGTCGAGCATGAGTCGTATAGAAGATACGATCAACATGAAGATGTTCACCGATGTTGACTAGTCCATCTCACGTGATGATCGGACATGGCCTAGTTGACTCGGATCATGTTTCACTTAGATGACTGGAGGGATGTCTATCTGAGTGGGAGTTCATTGAATAATTTGATTAGATGAACTTAATTATCATGAACTTAGTCTAAAATCTTTACAATATGTCTTGTAGATCAAATGGCCCACATTGTCCTCAACTTCAATGCGTTCCTAGAGAAAACCAAGCTGAAAGATGATGGCAGCAACTATACGGACTGGGTCCGGAACCTGAGGATCATCCTCATAGCTGCCAAGAAAGATTATGTCCTAGAAGCACCGCTAGGTGACGCACCCATCCCATAGAACCAAGACGTTATGAACGCTTGGCAGTCACGTGCTGATGATTACTCCCTCGTTCAGTGCGGCATGCTTTACAACTTAGAACCGGGGCTCCAAAAGCGTTTTGAGCGACACAGAGCATATGAGATGTTCGAAGAGCTGAAAATGGTTTTCCAAGCTCATGCCCGGGTCGAGAGATATGAAGTCTCCGACAAGTTCTTCAGTTGTAAGATGGAGGAAAACAGTTCTGTCAGTGAGCACATACTCAAAATGTCTGGGTTGCATAACCGCTTGACTCAGCTGGGAGTTAATCTCCCGGATGACGCGGTCATTGACAGAATCCTTCAGTCACTTCCAGCGAGCTACAAGAGCTTTGTGATGAACTTCAATATGCATTGGATGGAAAAAGACCATTCCTGAGGTATATTCAATGCTGAAATCAGTGGAGGTGGAAATCAAAAAGGAACATCAAGTGTTGATGGTGAATAAAACCACTAAGTTCAAGAAAGGCAAGGGTAAAAAGAACTTCAAGAAGGACAGCAAGGGAGTTGCCGCGCCCGGTAAGCAAGCTGCCGGGAAGAAGTCAAAGAATGGACCCAAGCCTGAGACTGAGTGTTTTTATTGCAAGGGAAGTGGTCACTGGAAGCGGAACTGCCCCAAATACTTAGCGGACAAGAAGGCCAGCAACACTAAAGGTATATGTGATATACATGTAATTGATGTGTACCTTACCAGTACTCGTAGTAGCTCCTGGGTATTTGATACTGGTGCGGTTGCTCACATTTGTAACTCAAAGCAGGAGCTGCGGAATAAGCGGAGACTGGCGAAGGACGAGGTGACGATGCGCGTCGGGAATGGTTCCAAGGTCGATGTGATCGCCGTCGGCACGCTACCTCTACATTTACCTACGGGATTAGTTTTAAACCTCAATAATTGTTATTTAGTGCCAGCTTTGAGCATGAACATTGTATCAGGATCTCGTTTAATTCGAGATGGCTACTCATTTAAATCCGAGAATAATGGTTGTTCTATTTATATGAGAGATATGTTTTATGGTCATGCCCCACTGGTGAATGGTTTATTCTTAATGAATCTCGAGTGTAATGTTACACATATTCATAGTGTGAATACCAAAAGATGTAAGGTTGATAATGATAGTCCCACATACTTGTGGCACTGCCGCCTTGGTCACATAGGTGTCAAACGCATGAAGAAGCTCCATGCAGATGGACTTTTGGAGTCTCTTGATTACGAATCATTTGACACGTGCGAACCATGCCTCATGGGTAAAATGACCAAGACTCCGTTCTCAGGAATAATGGAGCGAGCGACCAACTTATTGGAAATCATACATACTGATGTGTGCGGTCCAATGAGTGTTGAGGCTCACGGTGGCTATCATTATGTTCTCACCTTCACTGATGACTTGAGTAGATATGGGTATGTCTACTTAATGAAACACAAGTCTGAGACCTTTGAAAAGTTCAAGGAATTTCAGAGTGAGGTTGAGAATCAACGTGACAGGAAAATCAAGTTCTTGCGATCAGATCGTGGAGGAGAATACTTGAGTCACGAATTTGGTACGCACTTAAGGAAATGTGGAATAGTTTCACAACTCACGCCGCCTGGAACACCTCGGCATAATGGTGTGTCCGAACGTCGTAATCGCACTCTATTGGATATGGTGTGATCTATGATGTCTCTTACCGATCTATCGATGTCATTTTGGGGCTATGCTTTAGAGACTGCCGCATTCACTTTAAATAGTGCTCCGTCGAAATCCGTTGAGACGACACCGTATGAATTATGGTTTGGGAAGAAACCTAAGCTGTCATTTCTAAAAGTTTGGGGATGTGATGCTTATGTCAAGAAACTTCAACCTGAAAAGCTCGAACCCAAATCGGAAAAATGCGTCTTCATAGGATACCCTAAAGAAACTATTGGGTATACCTTCTACCTCAGACCCGAAGGCAAGCTATTTGTTGCCAAGAATGGATCCTTTCTAGAGAAAGAGTTTCTCTCGAAGGAAGTAAGTGGGAGGAAAGTAGAACGCGATGAAGTATTACCTCTTGAACCGATAAGTGGCGCAGCTCAAGAAAATGTTCCTGAGGTGCCTGCACCGACTAGAGAGGAAGTTAATGATGATGATCATGAAACTTCAGATCAAGTTGCTACTGAACTTCGTAGGTCCACAAGGACACGTTCCGCACCAGAGTGGTACGGCAACCCTGTCCTGGAAATCATGTTGTTAGACAATGGTGAACCTTCGAACTATGAAGAAGCGATGGCGGGCCCAGATTCTGACAAATGGCTGGAAGCCATGAAATCCGAGATAGGATCCATGTATGAAAATGAAGTATGGACTTTGACTGACTTGCCCGATGATCGGCGAGCCATAGAAAATAAATGGATCTTTAAGAAGAAGACAGACGCAGATGGTAATGTGACCATCTATAAAGCTCGGCTTGTCGCTAAGGGTTATTGACAAGTTCAAGGGGTTGACTACGATGAGACTTTCTCACCTGTAGCGAAGCTGAAGTCCGCTCGAATCATGTTAGCAATTGCTGCATTCTATGATTATGAGATATGGCAAATGGACGTCAAAACGGCATTCCTTAATGGTTTCCTTAAGGAAGAATTGTATATGATGCAGCCGGAAGGTTTTGTCGATCCTAAGAATGCTGACAAGGTGTGCAAGCTCCAACGCTCAATCTATGGGCTGGTGCAAGCATCTCGAAGTTGGAACATTCATTTTGATGAGATGATCAAAGCGTTTGGGTTTACGCAGACTTATGGAGAAGCCTGCATTTACAAGAAATTGAGTGGGAGCTCTGTAGCATTTCTCATATTGTATGTGGATGACATATTGTTGATGGGAAATGATATAGAATTCTTGGAAAGCATAAAGGCCTACTCGAACAAGTGTTTTTCAATGAAGGATCTTGGAGAAGCTGCTTATATATTAGGCATCAAGATCTATAGAGATAGATCGAGACGCCTCATTGGTCTTTCACAGAGTACGTACCTTGACAAGATATTGAAGAAGTTCAATATGGATCAGTCAAAGAAGGGGTTCTTGCCTGTATTGCAAGGTACGAGATTGAGCATGGCTCAATGCCCGCCCACGGCAGAAGATAGAGAAAAGATGAGTACCGTCCCCTATGCCTCGGCCATAGGGTCTATCATGTATGCTATGCTGTGTACCAGACCTGATGTAAACCTTGCCGTAAGTTTGGTAGGAAGGTACCAAAGTAATACCGGCATGGAACACTGGACAGCGGTCAAGAATATCCTGAAGTACCTGAAGAGGACTAAGGATATGTTTCTCGTTTATGGAGGTGACGAAGAGCTCGTTGTAAAGGGTTACGTCGATGCTAGCTTCGACACAGATCTGGATGACTCTAAGTCACAAACCGGATACGTGGATATTTTGAATGGTGGGGCAGTTGAAAGTGCAACTATCCCTAGGTGGTTTTGGTAATTCATAACAACATATAGCTCATTGAGCTAATGCTATTCCAAGATGATCATTTCAGGAAAGCTCAATGATTGGCATGGCATGGATGGTGAAAGTGGAACCCTCAAAATGCTAAGGACAAAGGATTGGCTCTAGCTCATATGCTCAAGACTCTTCATTTTACATTTTAGTGGTCCAAGATCACATTGAGTCCATAGGAAAAGCCAATACTATCAAGTAGGGATGAGGTGTTGCTTAATGAGCCTCTTGCTTCATGTGCTTAATGATATGCTCCAAAATCCTCAGTTACTTTCCCATATCCACATTTGACCTAAACCCAAAGCCAAACTCGGCCCTACCGATTCTTTCAACCCGGCGCCACCGAGTTTCACTTGTCATAGCCATTGCCAAACCCTAAGCAAATCGGTTCTACCGATAGGGATCTCGGTCTCACCGAGATGGGATTGCAATTTCTCTGTTTCCTTTTCGTAACTTTTCGGTCTCATCGAAAGAGCGGATCGGTCCCACCGAGATTGCAATGTAAACTCACTGTTTCCTTTACGTAACATTTCATTCTCACCGAGAAGAGCGAATCGGTCCCACCGAGTTTGCCTGACCAACCCTCTGGTTAGCTTATTACCTAATCGGTCTCACCGAGTTTGTGTAATTGGTCTCACCGAGATTACGTTATGCCCTAACCTAACCATATCGGTCCTACCGAGTTGCATGTTAGTCCCACCGAAAATCACTAACGGTCACTAGGTTTACTATTTCGGTCCGACCGAGTTTGATGATTCGGTCCCACCGAGATTGGTAAATTGTGTGTAACGGTTGGATTTTGTGTGGAGGCTATATATACCCCTCCACCTCCTCTTCACTCGTGGAGAGAGCCATCAGAACACATCTACACTTCCAACTCATATGTTCTGAGAGAGAACCACCTACTCATGTGTTGAGGCCAAGATATTCCATTCCTACCACATGAATCTTGATCTCTAGCCTTCCCCAAGTTGCTTTCCACTCAAATCTTCTTTCCACCAAATCCAAATCCTATGAGAGAGAATTGAGTGTTGGGGGGACTATCATTTGAAGCACAAGAGCAAGGAGTTCATCATCAACACACCATTTGTTACTTCTTGGAGAGTGGTGTCTCCTAGATTGGCTAGGTGTCACTTGGGAGCCTCCGACAAGATTATGGAGTTGAATCAAGGAGTTTGTAAGGGCAAGGAGATCGCCTACTTCGTGAAGATCTACCGCTAGTGAGGCAAGTCCTTCGTGGGCAATGGCCATGGTGGGATAGACAAGGTTGCTTCTTCGTGGACCCTTCGTGGGTGGAGCCCTCCGTGGACTCGCGCAACCGTTACCCTTCGTGGGTTGAAGTCTCCATCAACGTGTATGTAGGATAGCACCACCTATCCGAACCACGGGAAAAACATCCGTGTCTCCAATTGCGTTTGAATTCTCCAAACCCTTCCCTTTACATTCTTGCAAGTTGCATGCTTTACTTTCCGCTGCCAATATACTCTTTGCATGCTTGCTTGAATTGTGTGATGATTGCTTGACTTGTCCTAAAATAGCTAAAATCTGCCAAGAACTAAAATTGGGAAAAGGTTAAGTTTTTATTTGGTCAAGTAGTCTAATCACCCCCCTCTAGACATACTTTCAATCCTACAAGTGGTATCAGAGCTTTGGTCTCCATTTGCTTTGATTTCCATAGCTTTTGGTGGTCATAGCCTTGGTTTCACAACCTAGGAGAGTATGGCGTCTAGTGAGGGAAATTATCACCGTAGAGGTCCTTACTTTGATGGTACTAATTTTGCTAGTTGGAAGCATAAAATGAAAATGCATATTCTTAGACATAACCCCACCGTTTGGGCTATTGTGTTTGTTGGTTTGCAAGGTGACTTCTTTGATGGGAGAGAACCAAACCGTGAAGCTACCGCGGATGAGTTGAAGATGTTGCAATACAATGCTCAAGCTTGTGATATTCTCTTCAACGGATTGTGCCCCGTAGAATTCAACAAAATCAGCCGTCTTGAAAATGCAAAGGAAATTTGGGACACTTTGATTGATATGCACGAAGGTACCGACTCCATCAAGGAATCCAAATTGGATGTGCTTCAAAGTCAACTTGACAAGTTCAAAATGAAGGATGGTGAAGGTGTCGCTGAAATGTACTCTAGGCTTGCTCTCATCACAAATGAGATTGCCGGCTTAGGAAATGAAGAGATGACCGATAGATTCATCATCAAGAAGATTCTAAGAGCCTTGGATGGAAAATATGATACCGTGTGCACATTGATCCAAATGATGCCCAATTACAAAGATCTCAAGCCAACGGAGGTAATTGGAAGAATTGTTGCTCATGAGATGTCACTTAAGGATAAAGGAACTTCACAACAAATCAAGTGGTGCCTACAAAGCCTCATGTGAAGCCCCTACATCATCAAGTGAGAAACAAAACTTCAATGAAGAATTGAGCTTAATGGTGAAAAACTTGAACAAGTTCTACAAGAGTAGAAGCAAAGATAGAAGCTCCAAGTCAAGGTCCTACAATGACAAAAGATCTTCTAGTCGAGAGCGAATCTGCTACAATTGTGGAAGACCCGGACACTATTCCAATGAGTGTACGGCTCCCTACAAGAGAAGAGAAGACTCTCCAAAAAGAAGAAGCAAAAGAGAAGAATCACCACCAAGAGAGAGAAGGAGTAGAGATTATCGTTATGAACGAAGACACTCACAGAGAAGCAAGGATTCGGAAAGGAAGGAAAAATCATCAAGGAGCTACACAATACGAAGACATCAGGCTCATGTTGGTGAATGGGTATCCGGCTCCGACTCCGACAACCACTCCAAGAGAAGTTATCACTCCGATTCCGAATATACTCAAGATGAAGGTGTTGCCGGTCTAGCACTTGTGTCAACCAACTCCTACGATATATTTGAATCACCAAATGAAGGAATTGGAAGATGCTTCATGGCCAAAGGTCCTAAGGTAACACACCCCGAGTATGTTGATTTTAATAGTGATGAAGATGACTTGTTAGGTGATGATGATTTACTTGTTGACAACTCTAGTGATGAATAATATGATGAAACGTCAATTAATCATGCTAATCAAGATAAAACGAATGACAATGATAAGGAGTAGATTGAAGCTCTAACTAAAGAACTAAACACTCTTAAGTTAGCTCATGAAACTATCTTCGAAGATCATCGAGAACTTTTAAGAGCTCATGAGAAGTTATGCTTTGAAAAGCTCAATCTTGAGCAAGAGCATGAGTTTTTAAAGGCAATCAATGATGATCTCCGCAAGAAAAGTTCTTCTTACATTGCCAAGCATTTACTCTTATCCACTTACATGCCTCAAGTCAAGTCTAGTAACAAGAACAAGAAAGATTCTTCCTCTAGTAGTAACAATGATCATGCTAAATCCAATATTGTTGCTTCTAGTAGTTCTCTTGATTCCACTAATGATTCTCTTAGCCAAGTTACACTTGAGCAAGAAAATAGCTTATTGAAGGGAATTATAGAGAAAGGAGTGTACAAAAGCCTTGCCGGGAGTAAGCAATTTGAGGAAATTGTGCGCAAGCAAGGAAGGCACCGGAAGAATCAAGGTGTTGGTTTTGAACGAAAGTTCAATGCCAATGGAGTTGAGTGGGAAGAAGATCAATACCCCAAGACAAAGTTTGTTCCTCAACAAGAGAAGTATGATACTTCCTTCAAGGGGACACAAGCTCAAGATGATCTTCCACCACAAGACTACAAGCAAAAAGGCAAGGACAAGCTTCAAGAGGAAATTGATGCATTTGAAGAAGCTCCTAAGACCTTAGTCAAGTGGATTCCCAAGACCACTTCAAGTTCCACTTCATCAAGTACGACTACAACTCCAAGGATTCCCATCAAGATGGTGTGGATCCAAAAGAAGAAGAACTAGAGAGTTCTTGAGGGTGACTCCGCCAACATACTTCACTCTTATCATTTTGGCAAGAACAAGTGCAATCAACTTCCACATCTTGCACTAGTTCAAGGAGTCACAAACCCTCTTGTTGGTAAGACAAGGGACAAGGTAAACTAAAAGTTTTCATGGACATCATCTTGTGTGTGCATCACTCTATGTCTATGGATATCCTTGTTTGTTCCTTGTGGGACTAACCCATGTAGGTATTGAAAGTGCAATTCACTCAAATGGATAGCTCCAAGTGATCTACATCAACATTGAGCATCCACATCTTCAACATCTACATGAGGTCATCATCGACAAAACCCAAGGTTAGTTCATCCCTCTTAGGGGGGATATCACATCTAGGGGGAGCTTTACTCAAAGACTTGAGCTAAAGCAACTCTAAAGATGTGAACACAACAATGCTTTATGTAAAAGTGGTAACCCCACTTGAGCTTAAACGATGAGTATGACCTATGATCAAGTGTTCTCACTTGACTCCTAAGTCAATATACTCATATATAGATGACCTGGTCATCACCAATTGCTTGATAGATGCTAGAATTGGTTGTGCATGCTTTGTCACATATTTCAATTGCCATTTTATTGTGTGAGCATGTTGGTTGCATATTTTACTCATTCGAGGACATCCACTTGTTGTTTTGATTTTTTGGTTTTATTTCCTTTTGCCAAGTGGATGGACAAGAATGCCTAAGAACCCCCTCTAGCTATCTATGCTTTTCTCGTCTCAAACTCTATTCATGCTACATCACAAATTTTGATCAAGTCAGATTCGAACCACTCTGTGTGAGGAGCACTCGGAGTCCCCGATTCGTCATAGACTTAAACTTCCAAAACCTCTTTGTGATTCTCGGTCTAACCGATATCCTACTTTTGGTCCTACCGAGATCATTAAGTTGATCTGAATTTCTGATCTCGGTGCAACCGATTTGAACCATTCGGTCACACCGAGTTGCAATAACTGTATACAGTTTTGCATCTCGGTGCCACCGAGTTGTTCCACTCGGTCACACCGACAGGGTCGGGCTATATATAGTCATGGGCAAAAATTTGGAAATTTCTCCGAACCCCTTCCCCCGCGCGATAGCTCGCTCTGCCAACGTGGTCTTCGGATCGTCTCCTCGCCGCCAGCCGCCTCCAGTCGCTGGTCTCCATCGCCGTCAACGGAATTCAACCCCGCTGTAGCGAGTCTCCACCGAACTAGGGTATGGACTCGATCTTTGTGGTATCCCCAATCTGATTCCTAGCACATTATGATCTTATTGTTTCTAGCCACGATTGAAACACTCCTATCTAGTCAATGCGTTCGTAGAATAGGATTGATTCGAAAATTTTAGGGTTAGGTTTCCACCGAAACCATCTCGGACCCACCGAGTTGAAAAACTCGATCCCACCGATTTGGCTCATGCCATTGCACAAGTGAGACTCGGTCTGACCGAGAATTACTAATCGGTGTGACCGATTTTGGAACTTTGTGAAACCCTAGCAGTCTCGGTGCCACCGAACTGTGACTCGGTCTGACCGAGTTCACTAGTTTAGGTTCCAAAACTGCTTCGGTATCACCGAGTTTAAAAATCGGTAGATCCGAGATGATTTCAGTGGGAAACTACAACTAAGATTTTGAATCATTCTTTTGCAAAAATCTCTGCATTTTGTGATGCTCATCTATTCTACCTCATCTATAAACTGTTCACATGGTCAGCAGTCAGCTTGTTCATCATGTCAGATCAGAGTGATAGCCAAAACCTATCAGAGCAGCAAGTGCACATGAGTGAGGGCACTAGTCCCTCCAGTTCTTCAGATGAAGGCAGCAGGAGCACCCCTAGCAATTTGCCAAAAGCTGCCACCAGACAAAGGAAGAAGAGAACCTCAGATTCAGAGGATGAGGACTATGTGGCAGAAGAGGAAGCCACTTCAAAGAGAGTAGTGCTCAAGAAGGAATATGGCTCAGCTCAAAGCACAAAGCCAGGCATGAAGCAAAAGGTTCCTGCAAAGAGAATTCCAGTGTCTAAGGCCAGAGCATCTACTCAAGTCCCTTTGGGATCTAAACCCAAAGAGGCTGCTGCAGAGCGGAAGAAGAGGAAGGAGAGGATCAAAAAGACCACTGCTAGAGTGCTTGGGAGATCCTCAATCATGATACATTCTGAAGAGGAAGAGGAAGAAGAGGTTGCGGCTCCAGCACCTAAGATACAAAAGCTTATGGGTGATGCTATAAGATCAGGGGCTACTGTATCCAAGCCCAAGGAAGCACCCAAGGCTGCATCAAAGGCCAAGACAGCTCCAAAGAGGAACACAAGGAGCATACCAGCTGCTGAAAAGAACAAGGCCCCAGTGCCTGACACTGCAGAAGAAGAGGAAGGCCAAGTTCTCAGGAAGCTAAAGCCCAAGATCCCAGACCACAATGATGCTCATCCTATGGCTGAGGACATGAAAATCAGAAGAGACTCAGGGCTGAGGAAGTGGAGAGAAGCAGATCCGTATGCTTCAAGGAGAAGAACTGCTGTTGACTATAGGTTCCACACTAAGGAATAGCAGGACTTCTATGAGACAGTTTTGCTTGATAAGAATCCTATCGTTTGTGACATGAGATGGGTAGACTGGGAGTACATCAAGGACAATGAAGAGCACTATCCTAGAGTGCAAGACAGCTTCAAAGCTTGTGGAGTAGCTGACTTTGTTGGGCAGAAGCTCACAAAGTGGAATGAAGAGCTGATCATGCAGTTCTACTCCACAGCACACTTCTATCCAGATGGAAGGATTGTGTGGATGTCTGAAGGTACGAGGTACCAATCAATAGTTGCTGAGTGGGCACAGCTCATCAATGCCCCAGAGGAGCATGAGGATGACTTAGACATATATGCCAAGAAGAAGATGGACCACAACTCTATGTCCAACATGTACAGGGAGATTCCAAACAAGGCACTTGATACTTTCAAGTTTGGGTCTGTACATTATCTTCTGTCAGGGTTGCCAACTATCAATTGGATTTTGAGGCACACTCTGTTGCCCAAGTCAGGTGATCAGAAGATGATCAGAGGCCATGCAATCAACTTGCTTCATATCTTTGATGTGCCACAGAAATTCAAAGTCATGAGCCTCATGGTAGAGACTATCAAGAGGACTGCAGCAGATCAGAAGAGGAGCTGTGGTTATGCCCCTCAGATCTAGGAGCTAATTAACTCCAAGATGGGCACAAGCATATACCTATTGGACAAGGAACATTTGCCTATTCATCCAGATTTTGAAGATAATGAAGTTGTGATGAACAAGGATGATCCATCATCAGTTCATGCTCAAGCACAGAAGGAGAAGGCAAGGAAGGAGAAAGTTGCAAAGATGCCAACTCAAGAGGAGGCATCTGAGTATTTCCTGAAAAACAAGCAAGAGCAGCTTAGTTACTTGATTGCATCCACACTGAGGATTGAGAAAGGACTGGTGTAACACCCTCGATGCGACTATAGCTCCCACGTGCCGAGGCACGACTTAGAGACATAATCGCATTGAAGGCATATGTCGCAAGTGAGGTAATCTTCACACAACCCATGTAATACATAAGGGAAAGAGATACATAGTTGGCTTACAATCTCCACTTCACACAATTACATGAATAAAGCATTACATCATCCAAATACAATCAAGGCCCGGCTACGGAGCCAAAATAAAAGAAGAACCCCAAATGCGACAAAGGTCCCCGATCGACCCCAACTGGGCTCCACTACCGATCAACTAGAACGAAACAACTCAAAGGATAAGATCTTCATCGAGCTCCTCGTGAGCTTGGTTGCATCATCTGCACGGTCTCATCGGCACCTGCAAACTGGTTTTGGAAGTATCTGTGAGCCATAGGGACTCAGCAATCTCGCACCCTCGCGATCAAGACTATTTAAGCTTATGGGTAAGGTAAAAGGTATGAGGTGGAGCTGCAGCAAGCGACTAGCATATATGGTGGCTAACATACGCAAATGAGAGTGAGAAGAGAAGGCAAAGCACGGTCGTGAAAGTATGATCAAGAAGTGATCCTAAAACAACCTACGTCAAGCATAACTCCAACAACCGTGTTCACTTCCCGGACTCCGCCGGAAAGAGACCATCATGGTTACACACGCGGTTGATTCATTTTAATTAAGGTCGACTTCAGGTTTTCTACAACTGGATGTTAACAAATTCCCATCTGCCCATAACGGCGGGCACGGCTTTCGAAAGTTCAAATCCCTGCAGGGGTGTCCCAACTTAGCCCATGACAAGCTCTCACGGTCAACGAAGGAATAGACCTCCACCCGAGACATTCCGATCAGACTCGGTATCCCGGTACAACAAGACATTTCAACAGGGTAAAACTAAACCAGCAACACCGCCCGAATGTGCGGACAAATCCCGATAGGAGCTGCACATATCTCTTTCTCAGGGCACACCGGATTGTCTAAACTTCCGGTAGGCCAGCCCAGAGTTGCCCCTGGTGGCCACCGGCGGCTGACAAGTTGGACTAACACTCAGAGGAGCACTGGCCCGGGGGGGTAAAATAATGATGACCCTTGGGCGCGCGACCCCCAAGGGAAAAGAAAAGGCTAGGCGGCGAATGGTAAAACCAATGTTGGGCATTGCTGGAGGAGCTTTACTTAAGGCGAACTGTCAAGGGGTTCCCATAATAGCCCAACCGCGTAAGGAACGCAAAATCTGGGAACATAACACCGATATGACGGAAACTAGGGCGGCAAGAGTGGAACAAAACACCAGGCATAAGGCCGAGCCTTCCACCCTTTACCAAGTATATAGATGCATTAATTAAATAAGATATATAGTGATATCCCAACAAGTAAACATGTTCCAACAAGGAACGGTATCTCCATGTTCCAACAAGGAACAAACTTCAATCTTCACCTGCAACTAACAACGCTATAAGAGGGGCTGAGCAAAGCGGTAACATAGCCAAACAACGGTTTGCTAGGACAAGGTGGGTTAGAGTCTTGGTTTAACAATATGGGTGGCATGACAAGCAAGTGGTAGGTATCGCAGCATAGGCATAGCAAAAAAGCGAGCATCTAGCAAGCAAACATAGAAGTGATTTCGAGGGTATGATCATCTTGCCTAAAATCCCGCAAGGAAGAAGAACGAGTCCATGAAGAAGATAAACGGACGTAGATGAACGGGTCATCACAAATGCGACGTTATCGGAACCAACCCGAAGAAGCAACACCGGAAAAAAGCAAACAACCTAGGTAAACAACCATCACATAATCATGGCATGATGCACAATCAAGTATGATGCATGTCCGGTTTAATGAAGCATGGCATGGCAAAATGCACAAACAATCCTACAAATTAAGTGGAGCTCAACATGAAACTCCGTTGCATATTGATGAAACACCACATTCAAGTTATTTAGTTTGATCCCGTTTATGTACCCAGCAATATTAAATGTTGATTAACATGGCAAGGGGTGAAGCATAAAGAAACTATCTATCTAGGAAAGTTTAAATGAGGCCGGAAATAACAAACAACAATTCCAGAAAAACCTCATGTGCATATTTTACGGTTTGGTACTGTTCTGCCCTAAACCATATTTTAGAGTTATTAAACATGCAAAGTAAAGCCACCATGTTAAACTAGGCATAATTCTACCCCATTTACATATAAAGATTATTTAATTCGGAGCTACGGTTATTTAGTTATGAATTAAATCATTTTAGCATGGCATAGGAGTAAATTAAAGCAAACATCATCTTGAACATTTTAAACATGCATGAAAGTTGCATATTATTAAACTAGATGAAATTCTAAACAAGTTTCATATATAAATCATTTTAATCCGATGCACGGTTGGTGAGTTATGAAATGCATGAACTAGAGGGACTAATCTGTAAAACAACAGTCTCAGGAATAATAGCTAAATTCGTTCTGCGAAAAAAAAAACATGTCCCGGGCCAAATCTGAAACAGCCCACTTGGCGGCTGGCTACTCACCTAGCTGGGCTCAGCCCAGGTCGGCGGAGGCGGCCCAAGGGGCATGGTCGAGCAGGCCAGTTCGGCAGGAGGCCCAAGCGGGGCGCTGGAGCAGGCCGCTGGAAAGGGGTGGTGCTGGGCTTGGGTGTCGCGGTCAAGGAAGGGCGAGCGGGATGCAGAGGAGGAACGACACGGCAGTGACCGACAGATTCCGGCGAGGGGGCGGTCGTAGGCGGCGGGGATGGGTCCGGTTGACGACAGGAATGGGTGGATCCGGCCACTGGGCACCGGATCTGACCGGATGTGGGCAAGGGCGGCGAGGGCGGCACAGGTCTGGGCGAAGAAACGGCGGAGGTCGCGAGCTCCGGCAAACTCCATGTGGCGGCGTGACGAAACTCCGTGGCCCTGCGCGACACGGGGAGAGAGAGAGCTTTGTGAGAGAGAGAGAGAGAGGAAGAAGGAGGGGCAGGGGAAAGAGAGAGGCATGGCGCCTGGGGTATTCAACTCCAGCGAGGAGGTCAGGCGGCGGCGCGGGGAGCTCGGGATCGAGCTCTCCCGATCCAGCTCAAGCGGGGTGAACGGGGCACAGCGGTCGGGCCCAGATCGGCAACGGCGGGCCAGATGCGCGCCTGCAGGGCCGCGGCGAAGTGGGGCGCGGGGAGGACGTGTGGCGCCTTCCCGTTGGCTGCGGGCGTCTGCGTGGCGGCGGCTGGCCACTAGGAGCCCGCCATGTGGCGCTGGAGGGGTGGCCGGCGCCGGAAATTGAGGAGAGGAGGTGGGAGGCGGCTGGCTGATGATTGGGGGCGCGAATTTCGAGGAGGAGGAAGGGGAAGGCCCAAAATGGCAAGGGGGGCTGCTATATATAGCAGGAGGAGCTAGGGTTGGGGGTTTTAGTCTGTTTCGGAGCCGTTTGATCTCGATCGGACGACCCGGAGCGGAGGGGGGTTAGATAGGTGGGCTAGTGGGCTGTGAAGAGAGGTTGGGCTGAGATGAGAGGAGAGGAGTGCAGCCCGGCAACTGTTTCCGGAGACCGAAAACATCCGACGTTAGACCGGCTACTATTGCCGCTATATTTAACGGTTGGACTATCAAACGAACTCCGAATGCAATGAAACTTTACAGGCGGTCTATCTATACTAAAACAAGACCACACGCCAACTTTCAACCCACTCCGAGAACATTTTCCGGCCACTTATAAAATACTATTTCGGACATGCCGCGGGTGCGTGCAAGTGTGGTTGGGCTCAGAACGGACAACGGACGGAACGAGGAGGCCGGGACAGATGCAAGTTTTAAAACATGATGATGCAATGCACATGATGACATGATAAGATGCAACACGCAAGAAAATGACATGGCAATGACAATGAATAACTAGACGACAACTGGCACAACGGTCTCGGGGCGTTACAACAGGCCACCCTCACTTAGAATCAGAAGAGCTCAGAGATGATCATAGAACAAAAGTTCTATGACATGGATGTCAAAGTAACAGAGATTCAGTCTGCAGTGGAGCAACTTCAAGATGACATGCAGGAGAGGAAAGGGAAGACTACAACTGATGCATTTGCCAGAGTGCCACGAGCTCAGAGGTCGACTGCAGTGCCAGTTCCTAACACCAGAGCCACCACCTCAGCTCCAGCCACAGCACCAGCCCAACCAGCTCTAGCATCTACTTCAGCTCCAGCTCCAACCACGTCTATAGAATCCTTCGTCCTTGGAGTGATCCAGACTCCACCACCACCAGAAGATCAAGCCTGAGAGTCGATCTAGCACTATGCATTTTCTAGGAACTTTTTGGTAACTTGTTGCCAAAGGGGGAGAAAAATGTATAGATCATAGGCTTCGAGAGAAAGAGTGTTGCTTTTATTCTCTCTTGCTTTATTTGGTGGTTTTTCAAACTTTGTTTGCTTTTGGTTGAGATACTTTGATATGCTTGTGAGACATTGATGATCATGTGTTTGATCATAAGCTACACTTATGCATGCTTGATATTATCCTATCTATCTTATGTGATCATTCACTTTCTTTGGTGATGAGTGCATGTATTTCATTCTTATCTTTTTGAGCTCTCCACCAAGATGTATGTGACATGGAAGAGTAATCCATGACTCTAACTCTTTGTGCATTTGCAGTCCAAAGCAAATTTTAAATATGCACAAATTTAGGGGGAGCTCTTACTTATCACATACTTCGCAAAGCAACGATATATTTCATTCTTATTATTATTTGTCGAAGCTTTGATCTATATGTTGTCATCAATTACCAAAAAGGGGAGATTGAAAGTGCAACTATCCCTAGGTAGTTTTGGTAATTCATAACAACATATAGCTCATTGAGCTAATGCTATTCCAAGATGATCATTTCAGGAAAGCTCAATGATTGGCATGGCATGGATGGTGAAAGTGGAACCCTCAAAATGCTAAGGACAAAGGATTGGCTCTAGCTCATATGCTCAAGACTCTTCATTTTACATTTTAGCTGTCCAAGATCACATTGAGTCCATAGGAAAAGCCAATACTATCAAGGAGGGATGAGGTGTTGCTTAATGAGCCTCTTGCTTCATGTGCTTAATGATATGCTCCAAAATCCTCAGTTACTTTCCCATATCCACATTTGACCTAAACCCAAAGCCAAACTCGGCCCTACCGATTCTTTCAACCCGGCGCCACCGAGTTTCACTTGTCATAGCCATTGCCAAACCCTAAGCAAATCGGTTCTACCGATAGGGATCTCGGTCTCACCGAGATGGGATTGCAATTTCTCTATTTCCTTTTCGTAACTTTTCGGTCTCACCGAAAGAGTGGATCGGTCCCACCGAGATTGCAATGTAAACTCACTGTTTCCTTTTCGTAACATTTCGGTCTCACCGAGAAGAGCGAATCGGTCCCACCGAGTTTGCCTGACCAACCCTCTGGTTAGCTTATTACCAAATCGGTCTCACCGAGTTTGTGTAATCGGTCTCACCGAGATTATGTTATGCCCTAACCCTAACCATATCGGTCCTACCGAGTTGCATGTCAGTCCCACCGAAAATCACTAACAGTCACTAGGTTTACTATTTCAGTCCGACCGAGTTTGATGATTCGGTCCCACGGAGATTAGTAAATTGTGTATAACAGTTGGATTTTGTGTGGAGGCTATATATACCCCTCCACCTCCTCTTCACTCGTGGAGAGAGCCATCAGAACACATCTACACTTCCAACTCATATGTTCTGAGAGAGAACCACCTACTCATGTGTTGAGGCCAAGATATTCCATTCCTACCACATGAATCTTGATCTCTAGCCTTCCCCAAGTTTCTTTCCACTCAAATCTTCTTTCCACCAAATCCAAATCCTGTGAGAGAGAATTGAGTGTTGGGGAGACTATCATTTGAAGCACAAGAGCAAGGAGTTCATCATCAACACACCATTTGTTACTTCTTGGAGAGTGGTGTCTCCTAGATTGGCTAGGTGTCACTTGGGAGCCTCCGACAAGATTGTGGAGTTGAACCAAGGAGTTTGTAAGGGCAAGGAGATCGCCTACTTCGTGAAGATCTACCACTAGTGAGGCAAGTCCTTCGTGGGCGATGGCCATGGTGGGATAGACAAGGTTGCTTCTTCGTGGACCCTTCGTGGGTGGAGCCCCCCGTGGACTCGCGCAACCGTTACCCTTCGTGGGTTGAAGTCTCCATCAATGTGGATGTAGGATAGCACCACCTATCCGAACCACGGGAAAAACATCCGTGTCTCCAATTGCGTTTGAATTCTCCAAACCCTTCCCTTTACATTCTTGCAAGTTGCATGCTTTACTTTCCGCTGCCAATATACTCTTTGCATGCTTGCTTGAATTGTGTGATGATTGCTTGACTTGTCCTAAAATAGCTAAAATCTGCCAAGAACTAAAATTGGGAAAAGAAGTTTTTATTTGGTCAAGTAGTCTAATCACCCCCTCTAGACATACTTTCGATCCTACAGCAGTAAGCTGGTGCAGTTGCAAGCAAAGCGTTGTGGCGGGATCTACATGTGAAGCGGAGTACATGGCAGCCTCGGAGGCAGCACAAGAAGCAATCTGGGTGAAGGAGTTCATTACCGACCTAGGAGTCATTCCCAATGCGTCTGACCCGATGACTCTCTTTTGTGACAACACTGGAGCTATTGCCCTTGCCAAGGAGCCCAGGTTTCACAAGAAGACCAGGCATATCAAGCGGCGCTTTAACTCCATTCGTGAAAGTGTTCAAAATGGAGACATAGATACTTGTAAAGTACATACGGACCTAAATGTGGCAGATCCGTTGACTAAACATCTCCCTAGAGCAAAACATGATCAACACCAGGACTCTATGGGTGTTCGATTCATCACAATGTAACTAGACTATTGACTCTAGTGCAAGTGGGAGACTGTTGGAAATATGCCCTAGAGTCAATAATAAAATGGTTATTATTATATTTCTTTGTTCATGATAATTGTCTATTGTTCATGCTATAATTGTGTTATCCGGAAATCGTAATACATGTGTGAATACATAGACCACAACACGTCCCTAGTGAGCCTCTAGTTGACTAGCTCGTCGATCAAAAGATAGTCATGGTTTCCTGACTATGGACATTGGATGTCATTGATAACGAGATCACATCATTAGGAGAATGATGTGATGGACAAGACCCAATCCTAAGCATAGCTTGAAGATCGTGTAGTTCATTTGCTAGAGCTTTTCCAAATGTCAAGTATCATTTCCTTAGACCATGAGATTGTGCAACTCCCGGATACCATAGGAGTGCTTTGGGTGTGCCAAACGTCACAACGTAATTGGGTGACTATAAAGGTGCACTACGGGTATCTCCGAAAGTGTCTGTTGGGTTGGCACGAATCAAGACTGGAATTTGTCACTCCGTATGACGGAGAGGTATCTCTGGGCCCACTCGGTAATGCATCATCATAATGAGCTCAATGTTACCAAGTGGTTGATCACGGGATCATGCATTACGGTACGAGTAAAGTGACTTGCCGATAACGAGATTGAACGAGGTATTGGGATACCGACGATCTAGTCTCGGGCAAGTAACGTACCGATTGACAAAGGGAATTGTATACGGGATTGATTGAATCCTCGACATCGTGGTTCATCCGATGAGATCATCGAGGTGCATGTGGGAGCCAACATGGGTATCCAGATCCCGTTGTTGGTTATTGACTGGAGAGTCGTCTCGGGCATGTCTGCGTGTCTCCCGAACCCGTAGGGTCTACACACTTAAGGTTCGATGACTCTAGGGTTGTTGAGATATTAGTATACGGTAACCCGAAAGTTGTTCGGAGTCCCGTATGAGATCCTAGACGTCACGAGGAGTTCCGGAATGGTCCAGAGATGAAGATTTATATATAGCAAGTCAAGTTTCGGCCATCGGGAAAGTTTCGGGGGTAATCGGTATTGTACCGGGACCACCGGAAGGGTCCCGGGGGCCCACTGGGTGGGGCCACCTATCCCGGAGGGCCCCATGGGCTGAAGTGGGAGGGAAACCAGCCCCTAGTGGGCTGGTGTGCCCCCCTTGGGCCTCCCCTTGCGCCTAGGGTTGGAAACCCTAGGGGTGGGGGCGTCCCACTTGGCTTGGGGGGCACTCCACCCCCTTGGCCGCCACCCCCCCTTGGAGATCTCATCTCCTAGGGCCGGCGCCCCCCTAGGGGTCCTATATATAGTGGGGGGGAAGGGAGGGTTGCTCACCCTAGCCCCTGGCGCCTCCCTCTCCCTCCTGTGACACCTCTCCCTCTCCCTGAGCTTGGCGAAGCCCTGCCGAGATCGCCGTTGCTTCCACCACCACGCCATCATGCTGCTGGATCTCCATCAACCTCTCCTTCCCCCTTGCTGGATCAAGAAGGAGGAGACGTCTTCCCAACCGTGCGTGTGTTGAACGCGGAGGTGCCGTCCGTTCGGCGCTAGGTCATCGGTGATTTGGATCACGACGAGTACGACTCCATCAACACCGTTCTCTTGAACGCTTCCGCTCGCGATCTATAAGGGTATGTAGATGCACTCCCCTCTCCCTCGTTGCTAGATGACTCCATAGATTGATCTTGGTGATGCGTAGAAAATTTTAAAATTCTGCTACATTCCCCATCAGCATCCACCCCTTCCCCAAGCATACGTGATCCGCCGGGCTGTTAGAGATGTGGACACAGTCATTTTGTGCGAGAGAGTGTGAAGAGAGCAACCTCAGCAAGCAACCGTGTAGGCTGGCCCGTCCTGACTATGTATATAGTGGAGCGGTTTCCTTTTCTCTCCATATGAACCTATCATATTGCGTACGTGCCACTGAAGAAAAAAACTTTATTTATAAATGACGCGGCACCTACTACTCGTTCTCCTATAACCTTGCACTTGGCATCTCCAAAATATTAACCTTACGATTGGGTCTTCGCCTCTTCGGGAAGTCGAGTAATAATGGTAGTGCAGTATATATCGTTCTGGCTATATGAGACCGAATGAATTGCTGCACGTCCACCACATGGGAGAGGGTCGAGGGGCGAGGGAGAGTGCTACATACGAAGCAAAATGAGTGAATCTACACTCTAAAATACGTCTATATACATCAGTGTTTGGAGTATGTACTAGTAGTTCATATTGAAATCTACTAAAGGACATATATATTCCAAACAATATGATATAATCTCTATAACCAAGGTAGTAGGGACGAGGAGTAAATGGAGGGAGTAGTAAATTTTTCTCCTCATCCTGCGAGCCACCGCGCCCATGGGCGAGGGAGCGGGAGTAAGGCATAGTAAGCAAGCTTCACCTCATCCTACGAGCCACCGCGCCCATGGGCGGGGGAGATGGCGTACTAAGCAAGCTTCTCCTCGTTTTGCGAGTTGACGGGACACATCAAAAGTACTCCAGTGTATAGAGCATTGCCTCTAAGGTAGGCCCCACATGGTTTGCCTCTTTTTTTAACATAACACGTCAAGTCGCAATTTGTTTGTTCACCCGTGGTAGACGATCCTCCCTCCACCAAGTGGACAACTAGTACACGTGCCAATTACCACATGGGCTGCCTTTTTCGTACAGAAATGAGCTCCACCGTGTACCCGCGCGGGTGTGGTTGGGAAAGAGACGGGAGTACGTGCGCCGTGCATGCACCTCTTATCTTCGTGCATGTCACTCACCTACGTGTGTGTGTGAGATACAAACCGCGTTCGTGATTGTTTTTTGTTTTGGGGTGGGGGTGGGGTGGGGGGTTGATTTCGTGAATTATTTGTGGGAATATGTGTCGATGACATCTCAAACAAAATTTTGCATGCAATGTGTGTGAAATGGAGGCCTATCCATATCATACATAGAGGGTCGAGCAATCCACGAGAAGAGAGGGAGGGGTCATAGCTATCGATAGAGTTGAAGAGAGGATCAAGTGGGTGGGTGCAAGATCGATGAAAAGAGCCATCGAAATTGTGTGTGTACAAGTCAAAGATATAGGGCGACTGGCCTACTGGAACATTAGAGGGCACACGTCAAGTTTGTGTGTGGCAGGGAGACATGACTAGAGCGCTCGATGTATCGGTGTGTGTGGGGGGGAGGGGGGTGGTGGGAGGGGTAGGCAGAGGCCTAACTATAGAGGTAGAATGACTCGTATATGTGTTGAGAAGGAGAGACCCAGCTATGTCTTGAGGGAGATCGGTCGACATCCATACATAACTGAAGGACGGGAAATATGATGGGAGAGAGAGAGGAGAGAGAGAGGGAGGGAGAGGGGTAGAGTGCTGGATGGGTGATGGAGTTGCTTCTCGAAGATGGTGGGAGAGGCCTACTAGACAAACTGAGGGTGGAACTGCAATGTTATCAATAAGAGTGGGGATGTGTTTCTGTGTTTGCCTGTGGGTGATAGATCTGTCGGGATGCATCCATGGATGATGAAGTGGAACCATGTGTTTGGTAAGCAAACCTAACTAGATCGGTAGATCAATTGTTGTTTGTCGGAGGAAGGGAGAGACACAACTAATGAAGTAGATCGATTGACGTGTGGGTAAAAACGAGTTATAAGGACCTAGCTAGCTATATGTATAGCGAGAGATCGGTCGGTGTACGTCCATTTGTTAGAGGAAAATAAGGCCCAGCGAGATGGATAGACAGAGAGAATGGAGCTAGGAGGTGGTGCGAGAGGCCCAACTACTAGCTAGATAGGGGGAGGAGTGTGCGGTTGTGAGAGCGATGAAAAGAGGGCTGAGAGTTTACATGTGTGTCTGACCGTATGAGAGACACGAGGCAAGGACACATAAAGGAGGAGACTGAAGGTGTGTTTGTATGTTGTAGGCAGGCATTGCTGGAGAGGTTTATCGATCGGTGTGTGTCGGAAAGGAGTTGTGGAGACTCTGGGAGAACGACCTAAAGAAAATAAAATGAATGTGCCCGATGGATAGAATGTCGAGGGAGGGGGAGGGCGAGGAGGGCATGTGCATGCACGAGAGAAAGTTAGTGGTAGCTACAAAAGTTAGAGGATTGTGTGGGTGTAAGAGACTAACAAAGATCATAATTTGATATGAAAGCGGATTCATATATTTGAATAGGAGATCATAGTGTTTTAAACATTGCATGCATGAATATAGCGGTGATGCACGTGCTGTGCACATGTTATACCATAATGTGATAATGCATGGCGTTTGCAACTCACAGCTAAATGGCGAACAATCTAAACCATACTATACATCAAACAATCTCACATTTTATTTGAATTTGTGATAATGTGTGGCGTTTGCAGCTTACAACTAAATATCGAACAATCTAAACAATACTATATATCGAACATTCTCACATTTTATTTGAATTTATGGTAATGTGTGGTGTTTGCAACTCACATCTAAATACTTGTAGGCGTCGGGGGCGGGGCACCATACATAATGTGATAAACACATTATACATATGAGACATGGTTTAGATTATGAAGATCTAGCTAGAGCTAGAAATGTAATGTGATTTGAAATCAAAATAAAGTGGATTCAAAAAATCTAGTTCGAGTTCATATAGTACACATAGTTCATATGTAACTCGAGACTAATCATGTGGTGTGATGTGAAGATAATACACAAACGATGGTTTAACTTGACAATAATGATGATTGTAGATCTTATTAAAACAGAGAAACGAATTCAAATGCTTTGACTTCACAAAAATCATTACTGTAGATCTTATTCAAATAGAGAAATGAATTCAAATTTAGTTCATATTGAAGCGGTAGTATATACGTTTGGAATGCACTAAAACGTTCATTTGAGTAGTAGGTTGCATGCATTATACACGTAGCGAAATATTTTAATTGAACATAACATGAATCCAAAGTTTTGAATGACATTTGTAGGGCGTATTGATTTAGTACAGTACACGTTAGGCTTGTCCGGAAATTTCAACCCGCGCCTTGTTAGACCAAAATATTTAAGATATATCTTTGTCTCGTTGTGCTCCGACAACTCCCCTCCATCTCAACCCGCGCCTTGCTATTCCGAAATTACAACGCGTGCGAAAACTCCCACCTCTTGTGAAATCCCGACACGCGAAATGCACGTGGTACCCCTGAACCGAAAGAACCGCCTCAAATCGGTGGGGGTACTTTCGTAACTTACCCCACATTTCAGACAAGCTCATCTCTAAGCCATGGTTCCCCACTGCCATCCCATCCGCCCACCCATTCGTACACCGAGGCCGCGAAAACCCACGACGAAACCCCACACCCCGCTCCGTCCGCCACCCAGCCGGAGCCTCTTCCCCGACGACGTCGTCCACAGCAACACCTCGACGTCCCTCATCCACCGTACCGGATGAGGATCCGTCGTCAATCTCATCGTCCCGCTGGTTCAGCCACCCCATCCTCCACCTCCAAGGAGCTGCCCCGACGTTCCCCTCATCTTTCGTGCCACCTCCATTCCCACACCACCGTCTTCACCTGCACCACCGAAAGACCATCATCATCACTGTTTCCTCGGATGAAGATGCGGCCTAATCGGCGCAACCAAAGAGGTTGTACACTAATCGCCGCATTTTCTTCTTGATTCGATCTCACAGTGCTGCCGGCGCTCGGTCCCGAGCCGACACGGCGCGGCTCCATCCACGCGGCGTCGCCGGCCACTTCCTCCATGGCGTCGCTCCCTCGGCGGCGATGTCCACATCATTAGGATCTGCTACTGCTTTAGCTCTCGCTCGCGCTGCTGCTCTGCTCTTGCTCTCGGTCCCCTGCCTGGTCTGCTCTTGCTATTGCTCTTGCTCGCGCTGCTGCTCTCGCTCTTGCTCTTGCTTGCGATGCTGCTCCGATTTAGCTACACTTCACTCCGATGCCACCAGGGTGAAGGAAGAACCAGCCGCAGCGGGGAGGGGGGCTCGCCGGAGAGGTACCCCACTATCTATCTTAGGGTTCAGGATGGGGGCGGTGGTCGCCGGCGGTGGCAGGTCGTTGGCGGGGCGGTGGCGTGGGGATCGCCGAAGAAAAAGCTCGGCACAGGGGGGCCTAGAGGGATGGACGGGGCGGCGGCGAACCGGTGGTGGGGAGTGTTTTCGAGGCGGGCAGGGCGGCGGGGGGCTGCTGTTTGGCCGGCTCAGGGGGGTGGAGGTTGAAGATGAACTGCAGGCCCTTGATTTCGTATCCAACGGCTGCAAAATCGACTGACCAGAGATGAAAAAGTCAGTCGACCGACATGTAGCCTCACCTTGCTAGTGCGTTCAGTTTCGACAGCAAAATTCAGTTTCGACAGTTAAGTTCAGTTTCGACAGTTAAGTTCAGTTTTGACAGTTAAATTCAGTTTCGACAGTTAAGTGCAGAGATGAGCGGCTGATGTATTTTACATCTAACACTTTGTGTTTATGTATTTTACGTCATGT
Organism: Triticum urartu; assembly: GCF_003073215.2. Taxonomy (NCBI): domain Eukaryota; kingdom Viridiplantae; phylum Streptophyta; class Magnoliopsida; order Poales; family Poaceae; genus Triticum; species Triticum urartu. The sequence goes on along the minus strand of NC_053026.1, from coordinate 564,329,553 downwards.
ATTGGAGATGCTATTAGAATTCCACTCAGGTTAACGTTGTTCGTTGTCTCTCTTGTCCTGCTTCAGCCTCGGCGTCGTACAACTCACCGGAGCTGCTCCAACGACGAAACCCTCCATCACAGCGGAGCAGTACCTCGGGCTCCATCTCCAGACGCCTAAGATCTTTTTCCCCTCCTCTGACAGCCAAGTCAGCCGGAGCATCCTCACCGGCCAACCCAATCACGCTGAGATCGACATGGCTTCGCCAAAGAGGTTGTACACTTGTTGCATCTCTTTTTTACTCTACATGTTATATATATTGTCCAGTGAGCACACGGATTTGTTCCTTTAGTGTCTCCTTCAAAGAAAAAACGTAGGAATTTTAATTTTCACTTGTCCTCCTTTTCAAATCCCTATTCATGAAGCACAAGACTAAGAGATAGTAGCATAATAGCATTATAACCGTACATTTTCTTGTGGTTTGACTTAATCTCACCATGCTTCTTTGCATCCTGTGATCTTCTAATTGTTGTGAATCAAACACCCAGATTGGCAGAAATCCTGTGTTTTTAAATTCTCTGTTTTGCACGTGCATTCCTATCCTATTCCTATCTATTTCCTATCTCTGCATTGTTGGAATCCTCCAATTCAAACGAGTCCTTACAGAATTACTTCTGTTACAGATAGTTGTCAAGGAAAACCTTGCGTGGTTTGTCCCGCTCCTGCTGCACCTCGTCCACCCCAGCTCAGCTGCTCCAACGACAGAAGGGTCCAGCACAGCAGGGATCCGGCCTCTAGACTGTCTTTCGCCGCCTCAGATCTTCTTCCCCGCCGCTGGCAGCCATGAAAACTGCACTACCATCATCAACCAAGCAGATGACCTCGAGGACTACATGGGTTCGCAAGAGAGGTCGCACTCTTTCGTGTCTGCTTACGTTATGCATCGCTTAATATTACATGCTACTTTATCATCCTGTTCACCGATTAGACTCTGAGTCAGCTCCAAACTAATGGTCAAACTTGAGTTTTTAAATGGTTTTGGGGTACATATCGGGGCCGCTATCAATAGTATCTATCTACTATCTGGTTAATCTCCGGTGTCTACTATGAGTTTCATGTTGGGTGGGAAACAAACAGTAAAGAAGCCATTATCTGTATTTTTTAACTGAAGCCATTATCTGCCTGCTATTATTGGTTTTGGGTCTACAGGTTGCTACCATCACTCTGGATTTCTGCATGCACTCCTTACATAATCTCACTATGTTTTATTCCTATGCATGACATTTATTGTAAACAATGGAACTGAACATGTAGAGCAAAAGAGACGAGCCTTGCGTGGCAATAAAATTTCATGCAGATATCGCTCCATGGTAGGCGCAAAGGCAGCCCCCCTCCATGCATTTCGGATTGTAATCGAGAGGAAGATATCTGTTCTGAGGGGGATTCAGAAGGAGAAGACAACTCCTATTTACCCCCTAAGGTCTTCGCTCTAACTTGGCATGCTGATGTTGGTTATATCATGCATATGGTGTCTTGCATTGCTTACATTATACATCAAATATGTCATCTTCTTAGTTTAGACATCCTTTGTGCGAATGCCATCTGTTTAGTTTATTCATCGTTTATGTGAATTATGCAACGCCATCTTGTTTAGCCAGGCATCATATATGTGAATTTTACAATGCCATCCTGCTTAGCTAGTCATCTATATGTAAATTATATCAGGCCATCCTTTTTTTTGTTACATATTACATTTGTCAACAATGTTATTACATTCAACTGCTCTTCGTGTGCATCAGCCATTTGACACGGTGATGGCAAATTCTGGAGTGAAAACAAGGTCTTTAGAGCAGACTATGCTATCTGATGAAGCGCATATCTCGCTGGTTACGGATAGCTCCTCAGAGGAGGATTCAGAGACAGATGACCAATCCTATTCCCCCCCCCCCGAGGTGTATGCTCTAACTTGGTAGGGTTATATTGCTCATATCATGTGTATGGTGTCTCGCATTGCTATGTCATTTGATTAGTTTAGACATGCTTTGTGTGAATGCCACCTGTTTAGTGTCTAATTACCATATATGTGAATTATGCATTGCCATCTTGTTGCAAGACATTATATATATGTGAATTATACAATGTTATCTTGTTGCAAAGGCATTATATATGTGAATTATGCAATGCCATGCTGTTTAGCCAATCATCATGTATGTGAATTATATCATGCTATCATTTTTTTGTATTACGTGTTCCATTTGTCGACAACGTTTGTATATTCAACTACTCTTCCTGTGCATCAGCCATTTGAAGCGGTGATGGAAGTATCTGGAGTGAAAACAAGGTATTCAGAGCAAACAATGCTACCTGCTGAAGCAGACATCTTGCTGGTTACAGAGAGCTCCTCAGAGGAGGATTCAGAGACTGATGACCAGTCCTATTTTCCCCCTGAGGTCTATGCTCAAACTTGGCAGGGTTATATTACCCATTTCATGCATGTTGTCTTGCATTGCTTAGTTTTTACATCATATATGGATTTCCATATGCTTACTTGCTTACTATATAAATCATATATTTGAATTATATCATGCCATCATGTTTACATAGTACATACACATCATCTATCTGAATTATGGCATGGCAACCCATTTAATAAAGACATCATATAGTTATATCATCTCATCCTGTTTAGTGTTTACAGTCATCATATTTTGAATTATGGCATTCTATCGTGAATGTATGTGAATTATGGCATGCCAACCTATTTAATAAACACATTATATAGTTATGTCATGTCATCCTGTTTACATAGTCTCATATTTTGAACTATGTCTTTCCATCTTTTTTAGTTAGCCATCATAATGTGAAATTGTGTCATGCTATCCTGTCTAGTTAGCCATCATATATGTGAAATTATGTCATGCTATCCTATTTGGTTAGACAATATAAATATGAATTATTTCACGCCCTTTTTTATTCCCCACTATCCATTGCACCTGTCTATCATACAATGTCTATACTTTCAATTACTTTTCTTGTTTATCAGCCATTTGAATTGGAGAGCGTGATGATAGTATCTAAGGGAGTAACAACACGGTCTTCAGAAAAGATAGTGCTACCATTTGATGCAGATAGCACACATAACCCAGACTCTCGCAGATTGTACCCCTACCCAGTTGGACAGAGAACCAGCTACACCCCTTCTAACCCCAACCCCGGCAGATAGTAACCCAGTTCCAGTTGACACAGCACCGTCTCCACCACAGAGCACCCAAACACGAGCAGTTAGTAAGGGAACTGCAGTGCCCAAAGCACGAGGACCACCACTCCAAATCCCAACTCAACGCTTAAAGGAGAAGAAGATTTGTTCTCAGGTCAGGTTCTGTAGCTATGGTTCATACTCCTTTGCTCTTGCATGACTGTATTTACTCATACCAACTATTTTCAAATTTGAAGGATGGAATTGAAACTCCAATGGCGCAACATGTATGTTTGAAACCTGTTTCTTTAACTGGTTTGCTGTTGTAACCTGCTTTATGTTGATTTCAGTTTCAATTGAATAAACAGTTATGTTCTCATGTCATGCACATTACAAGTGTTGTTATTGCTTATAGCTACCCACACTTATATTCTGTCTATTTTGCTTTGTCTTGAACAAATATTATTTGAACTGTGTCTCTATCTTGATTTGGCAACAAAAACTAGAATGATATAGACCATAAAGTGACCATGGTACATAGATATATGTTTGTTTCATGCTGTTATCCTGTCCACTTTACTACTGAACTTAAATGAGTTTCATATAGAGTTAAATGCACTAGAGGTCCTAAAAGTTTCATCGTTGTGTCACTTTAGTCCTATTTCTTTGAAAATGCACCTTTAGGTCCCAATTCTTTCATAAGTGGTTCACCCGAGATCCTTATCTTCACTAGCGCTCGCTGACCTGCCCTCGTGGCGCATTGACCCATGCCACGTCGACACAGGGCCCATCCGCTAGGGGAGAAACTTTGCAATAAGCCCCTCCCCCCAATCTATTCCCCTCTCAGTGGCACCCCATTTAGGGGCTACTCTGGCGACACTAGAGGCGATCGGCGGTGGCGACGACGACGATTTCCTCCAGATCACCTCTGATTGTTGCCGCACGGAGGAAATCGCCACCGCGTGTAGGAAATCGTCACCGGCGCCGCCGCTGCCGATCGCCTCCAGTGTCGCCAGAGTAGCCCCAGAAGAGGAGATGGGGTGCCACTGAGAGGGGAATAGACCGGGGGGGCTTATTACAAAGTTTCTCGCCTGGCGGATGGGCCCTATGTCGACGTCACGTGGGTCAACGCGCCACGAGGGCAGGTTAGGGAGCGCTAGTGAAGAAAAGGACCTCAGGTGAACCACTTATGAAAGAATTGGGACCTAAAGGTACATTTTCAAAGAAATAGGACTAACGTGACACAACGACGAAACTCTTAGGACCTCCAGTGCATTTAACTCTTTCATATACAACATGGTAAACATGTGATGTGTCTGCTTGTTTCTCTTTTAGAATGCGGACAAAATATTGGAGAACAGTACCGCGTTATCCAATGGTAAAGGAAGTAATGTAGATAAGGTTCAAGATAGTGAGACATCCCTGTTGGTCTCCAAGAAAGCTGATAAAAACTATCTTGACGACAGTGAGGGAACCCAAAAGTCATGTCTTGATGTAGTGTTTGAGTTACTGGCCACTACTGCTGGCACAAGCTCTTCAAACTCGCTGCCTGAATCAGTTCGTCTTCTTGAGTCTCAACTTCAAGTTGAAAGACATCGATCAAATGTGCTGCGACAGGAAGCTGAAGGACTGAGGAAGTCCCTGCAGAATTCAGATGCATATTTTTTGGTGCAACAGCAAGCGCTGGAGGATTTAAGCGCCAAACAAGAGAAAGTTAATAAGCTTGCTAAGCATCTTGCCAGCATTATGGGTACCCAGGATATTGTTTCTTGAGATCTTCTGAAGTGGTTTCAGTTCTGGATTTGTTTTGCTGCACCGTTTATTTGCGCTGGTCGCCAACTTTGACAACCAGTGTATATGATATGCTGCTTTGTTCCCTATATTTGCACTGGTGGTGAACTTTGATGCCCAGTGGATGTAATATGTGTAATAGCCGTGATAGCCTAGCATTAGTTGCTTGCTTATTTATTTCCTTATTGTCTTGTTTATTTGTTTGCTTGTAGTCATTGCAGTTCTTTTTCCGCGGTTAGCTAGTGGCTGCAATAACCTATTTTTTAAAACTAGGCCACAATAACCATGTGCTAATATTTACTGTAGTGACACTCGGCCTCCTACTGGCCGTAGAAACAGTGGGCCTTCTACGGGCCATAGAAACAATGGGCCTTCTACGGGCCGTAGAAACAATGGGCCTTCTACGGGCCGTATTATCAATGGGCCTTATACGGGCTGTATAATCGATTGGCCAAATATGGGCCAAACAGACCGCATTATGGCCGTAAACGGGCTAGAGTTGGAATCGTCCGTTTATGGGCCGACCATAACGGGCCATCGTTAATAGGCCGTATTTGATGACGCTATGAAATCGGCCCAACGTATTAACGGACCACAAACGGGCCGACTGTAACCACGGGCTGAATTTGGCCCACAAGCAAAAAAATGACAGTAACGGGCCGTAAGTAAACGAATGCTGGAAATGAGCCCAAGAATAAATGAGCTCTGAGAAGACCGAAAGATAACATGGGCTGGAAACGGCCCAACGGAATAACGAGCCGTTAATGGGTATAAAGTGATACACTGTTCATTACGGGCCAGTTTCACCACGGGCCGTTAATGGGTGTAAAGTGATACACTGTTCATTAAGGGCCAGTTTCACCACGGGCCGTTAGTAGGCCAAGAGTTACATAGGGCCTCATATGGGCCGAAAGACGTCATGGGCCATACATGGGCCAGAAGTGAAAATGGGCTGGAATCATATTGGATGGCCCAGATGACGCTACCGGGCCTAATTCGGATAGGGCGTAACGGGCCTTGGGTTAGCGGGCTATAAATGGGCTATATTTGAACAGGCCGTTAACAGGCTTTCCATGGGCCGGCCCGCCAGCTTTTGACCAAGTCAAACGGGCCGGCCTTTTCACAGGAATGGGCCTCTGTTGGGCCGTGCCACGTGTCGACGTATCATAGGCACCTTCTGTCCAATGAGTGCTTGACATCTGTCCCAACGATGAGCCGGCACGTGTTTCCTCCAGCCAATGATGATTTTACACGTGGAAAATCCCCATTGGTCGGGGCTGTTAACAGGTTATCGGATCCAAAACCCGACCCGATAGCTTAACGGCGTTCCGTTACGGTGGATGCCACGTGTCGGTCACCCTTGACGAAAGCACTTCTGTGACGCGCGATTTATCGTCATGGAAGTGGACACTTCCGTGATGATAATTTTGGTAATGTCATGGAATACTTCTACGACAGCACAGGTATGACTATCTTGATTCTGTTGTAAATTTGTCATGGATGTACATGCATGACAAAAAAAGCGACCTACTGTGATAAACACGTATCATCACGAAAGTGTATTTTTTTGTAGTGGGCGTCGGTCAACACCCCCTTCGATGGTGCCCCCTTAGGTGGTGCTTGTTGGTAGTTGGTCGGGGGCATGGGTCTAGTTGCTGGTACATGGGGTGATGCGTGCCCCCCCTCTGTCAGAGATTGGAACCCTTGTGCGTGGCCTAGCTAGAGCTTTTTTCCGAGCGGCCGATGTGTCGGCTTTAGCTCTCTCTCTCTCTCTCTCTCTCTCCGTTATACTTTCATAGTGGGGTATCGCGGGTCGAGGGGAGCTAGTTGCTTCCCGTACTGATTGGTGGTGTCTGCACATCGTGGTATCGGTGTGAGGCTCGACATCGGATGCCGGGGCAGCGGCTCCGGATGGCGGTTACCAGGCGGCTCTCTGGCAAGCTTCATGGTGTCAGTGGCGGTTGTGCATCTTGGTCATGTGGGTGTCAAGGGGTGCGACGGTGGGTGGTCTAGGCTCATGCTATTCCAGCGGAGGTGGCATTGCGTAGAACTTAATTGGATGGATTGGTCCATGTCGTGGTTCTGGTTCAAGATGCCTCACTGTTGCGGGTATAGATTTGAACAAAAATTTGCCAGTGCCCGTGGATGTCCTCTTCCTCCCAAGGACAATGTCATGGATCCACCTCTTTGATATGGTTCGCATCGCAAACAACACAGTAGATTAAATGTTTATGATAAACATCTTTGTTGCACAAGCGCTACGTCGAGCCTTCGATGTCGGCCGCATAGCAAACGTGACGTCAATGTATAGTGTGTGCAATAGATGTATCACCCCACACGACTTTTACGTAAGAAACGTTTGGGACGTTTTATATATTGCAAATGCTTGCTTCAGGACTTGTGTATGGGGTAGTCTTTGTCTTCGAATATGATTGCTTTTGCTAAATCGTCTGCATCCTCGAGCCCTATCACAGACGGTTAATTTGGGTCATGTGTGAAGGGTCTCCCTATCACACACGTTCTTAAGGCTAAACTTCCAAACCATGTCAGCGAAAGGGGTCTATACCGTTTGCATTCAAACTTAACTTTACTAGCGTAATAAAGTTAACCACATGAGAAAATATAAATAGGATGTCAACATGACACTAGATATCTCATTGATGTACTTTTTGTGTAGTATTTCTAAAAATAGGTCAGCGGGGATTGTAAATTCTTGAGTTTTCATTTGAATCAAAAATAAAATTTGCCACAACTTTCTTGCTCTAATCCTCGTAACCAGACGAATGAATAGGGCCACGAACGAAGGATCTCGTATTATGTGTTTCTATCAAGTTTTCCCATGAACAAATGAGGCACGTATAACAAAGGATTGAGTGTAACGGCTCAATTGCATTTGGCTCACAAGGCTCCACTAGCTTTCTTTTGGAAATATGAAATACAGGCCCCAAAAAATCACAATCCCACCCACACAATGGCTGAGCTTGGGACCAACCACACCTCATTGTACGTTCTTTCTAACTTACTAGTACCCATCATGTTAGACATTGCACATTAAAGTTTGCATGCACTACAGATCAACCATCTTTTCTCAAGGATTCTGGTTCCTATATTACCTCCTCTTCTTCACATGTTCCAATACCCAACCACCTCTATACATATTCCCCTAGAACCCACCGTGATTCTACATGATTTTGTTGTACACTTGATCAAATACTCGGTACCCAAGTGTGTATATGTATATGACAAGAGAAGACAATGAAGAGTTCCAACTACATGATGGAACAATGCTTACGAATTATGCCTGTTTTTTTTTTTTTGGTGGGGGGGAGGGGGCGGGAGGTCTGGTTACATTCACATGTTTCGGCACAATAAGATGCATGAGAAAGACGTGTAGTTTCAACTTAAAATTGAGAGGCATCGGAATGACATATCGAGTAAGTGTCCGTCTTTCAGGGAGGCTGATGCTAAGCTGATGTGGACATAGCCTCCACCGATGAGACCAAAAATATTATCCTCATATACAATAATTAGGTGATTTCTATCAATAATTATATAAATTATAATTTTGTTACTTGGAGTAGAAATACAACACGTTCTTTTATTGTATGCAGAATACCAGAATATTTTTACAAGAGCCGTGTGAAAATGAGGAGCAGTTCATATGCATGGAACACATACACATGCATGTACATGCCATGCATGCACCATCGAACCATCCATGATCCATCACAACCATCATTTGATGTTACGTGCACAAGGACAGAGGGCACCAGGACCGAAGCGCTTGGATTAGGAATCAGATCGTGGACTCTCAGTCTGGCCCTGGAACGTTGCGGCCTCTACACGTGGGCCCGTGCACGTACGCCCGAAGCAGAGTCGGGATGAGATACAGCGAACCGACTCGACAGCATGTCTGCCTCTAATAAATAGTTACCCTAGATTATGTTTTAGACTCGGATTTTGTTTAGAGAAGTTTAGCTATTGCTATTTTTATTTGTCTTCGTTCATAGCGGCTAGTGCAACCGTTAAGACATCCTATCGAAACTCTAACTTGTGAAATTTATTCATCTAGCATATCCGCAATTTCAGATTGCTTGGCTATTATTTTCTTGCATGTTTTTCGATTTGCTTGCAGGAAAAATCCTTCGTGGATAGGTTGATCATGTCGTTGGCTCGGTCGATAACGCCGTGGAGTTGGTTCAGCGATTGCCGTGGATATCAGTCGTGTACGGTTCTTCCTGTACGGTTGGTAGCCGGATCGTGAGGATCAAGTCCCACCCAAAATCCTAATTATCTCCCTCTCATCGAAAGATCGGGCCCCAGTTCACATCATAAGCCAGCGTAACTCAACGGGAGAAAGCCGTGAATTCGACAAACTCCTAATACGATTGGCCCAGTTCTGAAAAAGAAGCAAAACCCTCTCATCCTCTTTAAGCAGAAGCAAAAACACAATTCTGTATGCGTGCTGTGTGCGTGTTTCTTTCAGGAAGAATAGTTACAAATTGTAATCGAGTAAAAAAAAAATGCTGAAGCTGACACATACGTAGTTTTTTTTTTTTGAGGCAATGACACATACGTAGGTGCTTCTTGGCCGTGGGACGAACTCAACTGGACGTGGGCGTCTCAGCGCCGCCGGATCTCATCTGGGTTTGGGGCCGGCCCGTCTCCACTCGCGCGCGTCCGGTCCGTCCCCACTCACTCACCAACTCCCACTCCCCCTCTTCACTTCCCGCACCGCCGCGCCGGGCCGCCGACAAGCCACGCCCACCTCGCGCCGGACCGCAGCGCAGCGAGGCCGTTCCATCAATCCTTCAACCACCCTCGGCGCGGAGGCGATGGCGGGCCGCTCCTCCTCGTCGTCGTCGTGGGGCCCGAGCCCCGCGGCGGTGATGGCGCTGGTGGCGCTGCTCGGGCTCGGCGTCGCCGCCTACATCGTCGGCCCGCCGCTCTACTGGCACGTCGCCGAGGCGCTCGGCCGCTCGGCGGGGGCCTGCCCCGCGTGCGCCTGCGACTGCGACGCGCTCCCGCTGCTCCAGCTCCCGGAAGGTACCCACCCCTCTTGCTGTCGGTGCCCGACCTACCCGCCCAGATCTTTCCCTGCCTTCCCCGTGCAACATTTCTGTGCTGTGCGAGCAATGCGTTTGTAACCGCTCAAAATTGCGTTCTGCTGTGGACGGGACGGGACACGGTAGGACTGTGGATAGGCTGAGAACTTAGAACGATATGTAAATTAGGGGATCTGTAGAGTTTTTTTGAGGGACTCTAATCTGTGACTTGAATGTCCTACAATAATGCACAGTTTAGCTTGCTCAGTTTGTTATAATTATAAGCATACTTGAAATTTGGGTGTGCGACCACGATGTTTTCACTTATTCAGAAGTCATAACACGGGTTCAGGTTGTAGCTTTATTTAGGAGTAATTATGTATGGTCACTGAACAAGATAAAATTGAATGTATAACATGACATGCTACTGAAATCTTGTGTCGGTGCTATCACGTATGAGCATTTTAATACTATTTGTTATTCGATTCTCAAGCTCCACCTGGGGTAGCATCCTTTGTCCTTAGTCTACTCAAAGATGTGTGGTGCTCTAGTTGCTATTCGTGGAAAACTGGAAATCTTTTCTTATGTTTATGTTCTCTTTGCACTCTTAAATTAGATTGTATCCATGACACTGTCTGCCTTGTCAGTTGTTTAACTAGTATTGCTTTCTGCTGTGGATGGGACATGGTAGTACTGTGGATAGGCTAAGAACTTGGCATGATATGTAAATTATGGGATCTGTCGACTTTCATTTATTGGGGGCATTCTAACCTGTGATCTGAATGTCCTAACAAGTATGTATGGCTTAACTTCCTCAGTTTGTTCAATGCTTATTATGCATCAGATTTTCTATGCCTGGCCTTGCCATGGCTGATCGATTATAACTTGAGCTATGCTTGAAATTTGGGGGTGAGGCCAAGAAGTTTTCAGTTATTCAGAAGTCAGAACATTGGTTCACATTGTAGCCTTATACTGGGAGTAATTGTGTATTTCACTAAACAAGATAGAGTTGAATGTATAACATGCCATGATACTGAAAGGTTGATGCCTGTCTTGTCTTGGTGCTATCACATATGAGCATTGCAATATTTGTTCTTTGATTCTCAAGTTCAATCTGCGATGCCTTCCTTTGTCCTTATAGTCTGAAAGATGTCTACTGCTCTAGTTGCTACATGTGGAAATATTTTCTTATGTTTATTGTTCTCTCCACACTCTGTAATTAGTTTGTATCCATGATATACTCTGTTTCATTAGTAGTTTAACCAAGTAGCTCAGTTATTTTTCTCCATGTTTACAGTTAGTCTTGACTTGGATATTATGCTAAGTAGTTCAACGAAGCACCCAAGGTCACGTATATTCCATAGCATATCTTGTAATTATCTTGTGACTGGATTAACTGGTTATTATTGCTTCTGATGTTTCCAGACTGTGCCAAGCAATTCAAAGAGGTCAAGAATCATGCTTCCGGTGAGGAAACAGAGTTACTAATAGAAGAGCTAAAGCAGAGAGAGGAGGAAGCAACAGAAGCTCAGCAACAAGCCGATGTAAAGTTGCTCGAGGCTAAAAAACTAGCTTCGCAGTATCAAAAGGAGGCTGACAAATGCAGTTCAGGTATGGATACATGTGAAGAAGCTAGGGAGAAGTCAGCCGAGTCGCTGCTCGGTCAAAGGAAATTAACTGCTTTGTGGGAGGAAAGAGCTCGGGAACTTGGATGGAAACCAGGCAATGTCAAACCACACCGGAATCAGTAACGAACACTGGAGGATGGTGATGAATACAGCATGCCAACCAATAGAGATCTCATTACAAATACCCTCCCTCGGTGATAGAGGCAAGGAAAAAGGGTTTCACTTCTGGTGACCTTGCCTCACTTCGTGCCACGACGAGTTCCCTTGTCCATAGGTAATTTATATTGGGTTTGTCAGCAACGTCCATAGCTGTTTGTCAGCATTGCGTTAAAATGGCCATAGAATGACACTCATCACCTGTAAGTCTTTAAAGGGTGACCAGTTTCTTGGTTGTTGTTTATGAATTATGGTAGTGAAGAAGGAATTGTTCTTATTTCTACAGAGTTGTGGATTGGATAGTTGTTGATGAGTTGTGACATTCTGTTTTCCCCAAATTCTCATGATATTTTGACTGTTTGACATGAAGACGGTGTAGTATATATTTATTTGAGATGATATTTCAATCAAGTGGCTACTGAAGAGACTGTCAAAGAAAGGGAAACTCCCACAGACTTGTCCAAACTCTGTACTTTTCCATTTGAACTGTGCATGGTATTGTGATAGACAACTTATATGCTCGTGCTTTCTTTCTTCTACTAAACAGAGAATTCAAGTTTTCAACCTAACATGTCCACAATAAATGAAATATCTGCCTTTGCCAACTCTCGAAACTTTGGCAGAGTTCACCCTCTTACATAAAGTCTTCATGTTCTTCTCTACCATGTTGCATGTCTTATATAAGTGGAGTTTTGGTGCCATGTGTTCATCTCGAATTGTAATTGTATGCTCTAATAATATTGCTCAAGCGCGTTGATCGGGAAAATGGTAAAGATTGTTAGGAATGATAGGCAACGGGACCACCGGAAACAGAAGGTGGATTGGATTCTGTGTGCACAAAGTGGTGTATATGTCAGAGTTACATCTCAATGTAATCAAGCTACTAGTTATATCCAGGTCCAACAAACAGGGTCAACATAGAAGGTAAAAATGATGAGAAGATGTGGAACCTCAAGGAACGTGGAGGACCTCTAAGCCTTGAGTTAGCAAAAAAATCTAACCGGATGTACAAAAGAACACCGGTTACGCTATCTTATCCAGTGTTTCCTGTTGGATAGTATATCCAGTGTTTCCTGTTGGATAGTGTTGTATACGTTTTTTGTATGAGTAACTGGAAACTTAATTTATGTATCAACGCGTATTAGCTTCATTCAAATAAAATTTGGGAGTAGAGGGCTCCTCAATAGTAAAAAATAAGGCCTTTTGTACGATATTTTTCGTAGTAGCAGGTTTTATTTTCGAGAAAACTATGTGCATTTAGTGTTATTGTCGATGGGAAAATGTCTTTATAGTTGGTTGCATAAGAAAGACATGTGCTGAGAGTTTAGAGTATCTGATTTTGTGTGTGTAAACGGGCCTGATCTTTTTTCCATGGCCCGACATCAAAAGGAACAGATAAGTGAATTAACGAGTTAACTCTCGATATGCTAGATGGACCAAACAACTAGCTACAGTGATCTGGCTAGGGAGATGAAATGGCATACTTGTTATTCTGTTCCCGTCCTTGATCCGATGTTTGCATTCACAAGGTTAACAAAGGAACTGAGCATAGTGGCACCATTGCATCCTCTGATACTGGTCAAAAGCCATGTACACAATTAGTTCACACAAATCGTACCATGTGTATGTTCTTTCTAGAGTAAACAAACATCCCAAGATGTGCTTTTGGGACTCTAAATTTGGCTTTAGCAAAGACATGCGGTCCAAGCACATCTTCATGGTTCTGGTAGACGATGAAACCACTTTCTAATGGTGGCACGGCTGGTACTGTCGACTAATACATGTTGTCCATAAAGGTGGGCAG